>NC_140998.1:228165150-228625860 GCF_052327205.1 Somniosus microcephalus
CTCTAACAGTGCGGCGGTACATCAGTAGTGCCCCTTCGACAGTGCAGCATTCCCTCAGTACTGCCCCTCCGACGGTACAGAACCCCTCAGTGCTGCCTCATCAACAGTGCTGCACTCCCTCAGTGCTGCCCCTCGGAAAGTGCAGCACTCCCTCAGGACTGCCCCATCGACAGTATAGCGTTCCCTCAGTACTGCCCCTCCAACAGTGCAGCACTCCCTCAGTACTGCCTCTCCAAAAGTGCAGCACTCCCTCAGTACTGCCCCCCGACAGTGCGGCGCTACATCAGTATTGCCCCTTCGAAAGTGCAGCATTCCCTCAGTACTGCCCCTCCGACGGTACAGAACTCCCTCAGTACTGCCTCATCAACAGTGCTGCACTCCCTCAGTGCTGCCCCTCCGAAGGTGCAGCACTCCCTCAGGACTGCCCCATCGACAGTATAGCATTCCTCAGTACTGCCCCTCCGACAGTGCAGCACTCCCTCAGTACTGCCCCTCCGACAGTGCGGCACTCCCTCAGTACTGCCCCTCCAACAGTGCAGCACTTCCTCAGTACTGCCCCTCCGAAAGTGCGGCACTCCCTCAGTACTGCCCCTCCAACAGTGCAGCACTCCCTCAGTACTGCCTCTCTGACAGTGCAGCATTCCCTCAGTGCTGCCCCTCCGACAGTACAGCACTCCCTCAGTATTGCCTCATCAACAGTGCAGGACTCCCTCAGTACTGCCCCTCCAACAGTGCAGCACTCCCTCAGGACTGCCCCATCGACAGTACAGCGTTCTCTCAGTACTGCCCCTCCGACAGTGCAGCCCTGCCTCAGTACTGCCCCTCTGACAGTGCAGCACTCCAGTCTCAGTACTGCCCCCGACAGTGCAGCACTCCCTCAGTACTGCCCCTCCGACAGTGCAGCACTCCCTCAGTACTGCCCCCCAACAGTGCAGCACTCCCTCAGTACTGCCCCTCTGACAGTGCGGCGGTACATCAGTAGTGCCCCTTCGACAGTGCAGCATTCCCTCAGTACTGCCCCTCAGACGGTACAGAACTCCCTCAGTGCTGCCTCATCAACAGTGCTGCACTCCCTCAGTGCTGCCCTTCCGAAAGTGCAGCACTCCCTCAGGACTGCCCCATCGACACTATAGCGTTCCCTCAGTACTGCCCCTCCGACAGTGCAGCACTCCCTCAGTACTGCCTCTCCAATAGTGCAGCACTCCCTCAGTACTGCCCCCCGACAGTGCGGCGCTACATCAGTATTGCCCCTTCGACAGTGCAGCATTCCCTCAGTCCTGCCCCTCCGACGGTACAGAACTCCCTCAGTACTGCCTCATCAACAGTGCTGCACTCCCTCAGTGCTGCCCCTCCGAAAGTGCAGCACTCCCTCAGGACTGCCCCATCGACAGTATAGCGTTCCCTCAGGACTGCCCCTCCGACAGTGCAGCCCTGCCTCAGAACTGCCCCTCCGACAGTGCAGCGCTCCCTCAATACTGCCCCTCTGACAGTGCAGCACTCCCTCAGTACTGCCCCTTCGACACTGCAGCATTCCCTCAGTACTGCCCCTCCGACAGTGCAGCGCTCACTCAGTACTGCCCCTCTGACAGTGCAGCACTCCCTCAATACTGCCCCTCCGACGGTACAGCACTCCCTCAGTACAGCCCCTCCGACAGTACGGTGTTCCCTCAGTACTGGCCCGATGACAGTGCAGCACTCCCTCAGTACTGCCCCTCCAACAGTGCGGCACTCCCTCAGAACTGCCCCTCCGACAGTGCAGCGCTCCCTCAGTACTGCCCCTCCGACAGTGCAGTGCTCCCTCAGTACTGCCCCTCCGACAGTGCAGTGCTCCCTCAGTACTGCCCCTCCGACATTGCAGCACTCCATCAGTACTGCCCCTCCGACAGTGCAGAACTCCCTCAGGACTGCCCCATCGACAGTACAGCGTTCCCTCAGTACTGCCCCTCTGACAGTGCAGCCCTGCCTCAGTCCTGCGCCTCCAACAGTGCAGCGCTCCCTCAGTACTGCCCCTCTAACAGTGCAGCACTCCCACAGTACTGCCCCTCCGACAGTGCAGTGCTCCCTCAGTACTGCCCCTCCAACAGTACAGAGCTCCCACAGGACTACCCCTCCGACAGTGCAGCGCTCCCTCAGTACTGCCCGCCGACAGTGCAGCACTCCCTCAGTACTGCCCCTCCGACAGTACAGAGCTCCCACAGCACTTCCCCTCCGACAGTGCAGCACTCCCTCAGTACTGCCCATCCGACAGTGCAGCACTCCCTCGGTACTGCCCCTCCAACAGTGCAGCACTCCCTCAGTACTGCCCCTCCGACAGTGCAGCGCTCCCTCAGTACTGCCCCTCCAACAGTGCGGCATTCCCTCAGTACTGCCCCTCCAACAGTGCAGCACTCCCTCAGTACTGCCCCTCCGAAAGTGCGGCACTCCCTCAGTACTGCCCCTCCAACAGTGCAGCACTCCCTCAGTACTGCCCCTCCGACAGTGCAGCATTCCCTCAGTATTGCCCCTCCAACAGTACAGCACTCCCTCAGTATTGCCTCATCAACAGTGCAGCACTCCCTCAGTACTGCCCCTCCAACAGTGCAGCACTCCCTCAGGACTGCCCCTCCGACAGTGCAACCTTGCCTCAGTACTGCCCCTCTGACAGTGCAGCGTTCCCTCAGTACTGCCCCTCCGACAGTGCAACCCTGCCTCAGTACTGCCCCTCTGACAGTGCAGCGCTCCCTCAGTACTGCCCCTCCGACAGTGCAGCGCTCCCTCAGTACTGCCCCTCCGACAGTGCAGCGCTCCCTCAGTGCTGCCCCTCCAACAGTGCAGCACTCCCTCAGTACTGCCCCTCCAACAGTGCGGCGCAACATCAGTGGTGCCCCTTCGACAGTGCAGCATTCCCTCAGTACTGCCCCTCCGACGGTACAGAACTCCCTCAGTACTGCCTCATCAACAGTGCTGCACTCCCTCAGTGCTGCCCCTCCGAAAGTGCAGCACTCCCTCAGGACTGCCCCATCGACAGTATAGCGTTCCCTCAGTACTGCCCCTCCGACAGTGCAGCCCTGCCTCAGTACTGCCCCTCCGACAGTGCAGCGCTCACTCAGTACTGCCCCTTCGACAGTGCAGCATTCCCTCAGTACTGCCCCTCCGACAGTGCAGCCCTGCCTCAGTACTGCCCCTCCGACAGTGCAGCGCTCACTCAGTACTGCCCCTCTGACAGTGCAGCACTCCCTCAGTACTGCCCCTCCGACAGTGCAGCGCTCTCTCAGCGCTGCCCCTCTGACTGTGCAGCACTCCCTCAGTACTGCCCCTCCGACTGTGCAGCACTCCCTCAGTACTGCCCCTCCGACAGTGCAGCACTCCCTCAGTACTGCCCCCCGACTGTGCAGCACTCCCTCAGTACTGCCCCTCCGACAGTGCAGCACTCCCTCAGTACTGCCCCCCGACAGTGCAGCACTCCCTCAGTACTGCCCCTCCGACAGTGCGGCGCTACATCAGTAGTGCCCCTTCGACAGTGCAGCATTCCCTCAGTGCTGCCCCTCCGACGGTACAGAACTCCCTCAGTACTGCCTCATCAACAGTGCTGCACTCCCTCAGTGCTGCCCCTCCCAAAGTGCAGCACTCCCTCAGGACTGCCCCATCGACAGTATAACATTCCCTCAGTACTGCCCCTCCGACAGTGCAGCCCTGCCTCAGTACTGCCCCTCCGACAGTGCAGCGCTCACTCAGTATTGCCCCTCTGACAGTGCAGCACTCCCTCAGCACTGCCCCTCCGACAGTGCAGCGCTCCCTCAGTGCTGCCCCTCCGACATTGCAGTGCTCCATCAGTACTGTCCTTCCGACAGTGCAGCACTCCCTCAGTACTGCCCCTCTGATAGTGCGGCGGTCCCTCAGTACCGCCCCACCGACTGTGCAGCACTCCCCCAGTACCGACCCGCCGACATTGCGGCGTTCTCTCAGTACTGGCCCTATGACAGTGCAGCACTCCCTCAGTACTGCCCCTCCGACAGTGCAGCTCTCCCTCAATACTGCCCCTCCGACAGTGCGGCACTCCCTCAGTACTGCCCCTCCGACAGTGCGGCGCTCCCTCAGTAGCGCCCCTCCGACTGTGTGGCGCTCCCTCAGTACTGACCCTCCAACAGTGTGGCGTTCCCTCAGTACTGGCCCTACATCAGTGCAGCACTCCCTTAGTACTGCCCTTCCGACAGTGCAGCACTCCCTCAGTACTGCCCCTCTGACAGTGCAGCACTCCCTCAGTACTGACCCTCCAACAGTGCGGCGCTCCCTCAGTACTGCCCTCCGACAATGCAGCACTCCCTCAATACTGCCCCTCCAACAGTGCAGCGCTCCCTCAGTACTGCCCCACCGACAGTGCAGCGCTCCCTCAGTACTGCCCCCCAACAGTGCAGTACTCCCTCAGTACTGACCGTCCGACAGTGCAGCACTCCCTCAGTACTGCCCCTCCGACAGTGCAGCTCTCCCTCAGTACTGCCCCATCAACAGTGCAGCTCTCCCTCAGTACTGCCCCTCCGACAGTGCGGCACTCCCTCTGTACTGCCCCTCCGACAGTGCAGCGCTCCCTCAGTACCGCCCCTCCGACAGTGCAGCTCTCCCTCTGTACTGCCCCTCCGACAGTGCAGCTCTCCCTCAGTACTGCCCCTCCAACAGTGCAGCTCTCCCTCAGTACTGCCCCTCCGACAGTGTAGCACTCCCTCAGTACAGCCCCTCCGACAGTGCGGCGCTCCCTCAGTACCGCCCCTCCGACAGTGCAGCACTCCCTCAATACTGCCCCTCCGACAGTGCAGCGCTCCCTCAGTACTGCCCGTCCAACAGTGCGGCGCTCCCTCAGTACTGACCCTCCGACAGTGCAGCTCTCCCTCAGTACCGCCCCTCCGACAGTGCGGCACTCTTGAGCCACAGCTGACATGGAAGTACTCGGCCCAGTGCTGCTCAGAGGGTTTCATGTGACCCACTAGCTTCTCTCTGCTAATTATAAATCTTGTACTGCGCTGTCTGCCCATTCTTTGTCTTTTATTTAGTCTGCCTTGTTAACACATAGATAAAAGGGGCCAAGGGAGAAAGACTTACAAATTGGTTGTTTTTTTCCTCTGTTAAATGTAGAATTTATAGAAATCCTGTTCCAGGGAATGATCCTGATCCAAACATGGAATTCTTGGCAAACTGATTAAGCCTTCATCAGGACTGATAAACGTTTAAGAAGTTTGCCAAAACATGTTATGCAATTATTAATAAAAAATATAGCCAATTGGCAAAGCTTTTACAGGTTATTTAATCATTCATTCAGTAATTCAGTTCAAATGAAATTAGCAACAAATACTTAACAAATTGTATACTTTAAGGGGGGTGAAAAACCCCATTAGACATCTAAAACATGCTGCTGCCTTCGCTGTACAGACTGTGGGTTGGTGCTGGAGCCTTCCATGTCTGTATGGCTCAGATACTCACTGGATAAGGTTGCTGAGGAGTCCAGGGGTGGGAGAGGAATCAGTCTCCAACTGGCGAATCCATCTTCTAAACCAGACTTGCTTTCTGTGGCCTATCTTTGACAGCAACTTGACTAATAGGCCGATTCTGCTCCGTGGCCTCTGTCAGTGCAAAGAGGTTTCTGCCCCACGTTAAGAAGATAAGAACACAAGAAATGGGAGCAGGAATAGGCCATACGGCCCCTCGAGCCTGCTCCGCCATTCAATAAGATCATGGCTGATCTTCGACCTCAACTCCACTTTCCCACCTGATCTCCATATCCCTTGATTCCCCTAGACTCCAAAAGTGTATTGATTTCAGTCTTGAATATACTCAACAGCCCTCTGGGGCAGAGAATTCAAAAGATTCACAACCCTCTGAGTGAAGAAATTTCTCCTCATCTCAGTCTTAAAAGGCCGACCCCTTATCCTGAGACTATGACCCCTAGTTCTAGACTCTCCAGCCAAGGAAAACAGCCTCTCAGCATCTACCCTGTCAATCCTCCTCAGAATCTTATATGTTTCAATGAGATCACCTCTGATTCTTTTAAACTCCAGAGAGTATAGGCCCATTCTACTCAATCTCTCTTCATGGGACAGCCCTCTCATCCCAGGAATCAATCAACATTGATGCTAACTGCACAGTATAATCTGGATGTGAAGTCAGTCAAATCCCATTTAGGCAAGTGGTGTAAGACTATTCCCTAGGGAATGGCCTCATACTCTGGGCTTCATGCCCACTGCACTGGAACTGCAGTCCGTGTGCGGACCCATCTGGGAACTTTTCATTTCTCTTCCGTCTAATGTTAGCAGAAAGCTGAAGGCACCATCAGAGCTCTCCACTATTCAGAGGCAGAAGTCTGCACATGCTCAGACTGGGATGCTTTTTTCTCAGGTCCAGGACACATGTGGAGCCAAAAGTACATCTTGGGCTAGCTTGCTCCACATCAGTACCAGGTTACGGTAGCATGGTGGTTATGTTACTGGACCTATAATCCAGCAGCTTTGATGATTGTAGATATATGAGTTCAAACCCCAGTGCTAGCAGCTGGGGAACTTAAATTCAGTTAATTAAATAAAACTGGAATTAAAAAGTTAGTGTTAGTGTCAGTAACAGTAACTGTGGTGATTATTTCCTATGTTTAATAAGAAGTATTGTGATTGGTGAATGGGGTGGTTGTTCTCTGTATTAGTAAGAAGTATTGTAATTGGTTGTTTGTTTCTACCTTGAGATATATGCTGTAAACTCATTGGTAGTGGATGTCAGGTGATTTGTGGTGGCCATCTTAAATTCAGTTCTCTCTAGTCATTGTTGGAGACTGGTGTTGAAAGATGTGCTACTGGGTTTTTAAAGTTAATAAAGCCTAGATTAGAAAGGCAAATCTATTCTTTATTTCAATTTATTAACTTTTTATTAGAATGGAGCGATATCTTCAACCGGAACGATTCAATGCTGACCCTAATTCTGCAGGAGTGGATGATAAATGGAAACATTGGTATTGTACATTTACAAACTTTTTGGGTGTGTTGGAACAAGAGTCTCTGAATAAGCTGAATATGCTGATCAACTACATTGCTCCGGATGTGTATAAGTATATTTTGGATTGTAAAACTTACGAATTGGCTATTTCTACATTGGAGAAGATTTTTGTTAAACCAAAGAATGAGGTATTTGCACGTTACCTTCTATCTGCCCGTAGGCAGCAGGTGGGAGAATCTTTGGATACTTATTTACAAGCACTTCGGCACCTTGGTGCTAACTGTAATTATAAAGCCGTGACGGCTTAAGAATATAAGGAAGAATCGGTACGGGATGCTTTTATTAATGGACTACTGTCTAGATCAATTCGTCAGCGGTTGTTAGAAAATAAGACTTTGGATCTCAAGAGTGCTTTTGAGTAAGCTTCTACATTGGATATGGCTCAGAGAAGTTCGGATTCTTATGCTCTTTCTAATCGGCCTGTGACTGTGGTTTCGGCAGTTCCGGACAAAAAGGAATTAGGTGGACTTAATGGGAGTGGTTTACTAGATTCTGAAATAGTTTCTACTCCAACAGCTCCACCTTTTACTTCGGCGGCTGTTGCCTCTAGGATTCAGAAGTGTTATTTTTGTGGGAATGTCCGGCATCCTCGTTTGAAGTGTCCTGCCCGGGAGGCTGTATGTAGTAAATGCGGCAAGAGAGGTCATTATGCACATGTTTGTAAATCATTAGGTTCAATTACCTCCTCTTCTGCGACTATTCACCCTGTAGAGAGGGCGTTTATTGCATCAATTTCTGCTGCATTTGCTCATGGCCTAAACAAAGCTATAGTTATGGCCCAAGTTAATGGGTTAGAAGTGAAGGCTCTCATAGGCAGTACCGAGAGTTTTATAAGTCTTCAGTTTGTGAAGGAAAAGTGTTTGAAAATCTTGCCTGTTACTTATCAGGTGTGTATGGCTCAGACGACCCTTACTTCACAAGTAGCTGGTTGTTGCCTTGTGAAATTGATTCTTCTAGGTAATACGTATACTGATATACGCCTATCTGTTTTGCCTAATCTTTGTGCGGATATTTTGATTGGTCATGATGTGCTTAAATTACACGAGAGTCTTAGTCTTTCGTTTGGAGGGACTAAGCCACCCTTATCCATTTGTGGATTAACTTCTTTATCCATTTCTCCATTATCACTTTTTTCCAATTTGATGCCGGAATGTAAGCCAATTGCTACCAAGTCAAGAAGGTATAGCAGTCAGGATAGAGAATTTATTAATTCTGAAGTCCAACGTCTTTTATTGGAAGGAATCATTGAACCTAGTTGTTCGCCTTGGCGGGCTCAGGTAGTTGTCACCACTAACGAAAGGCATAAGAAACAAATGGTGATAGACTACTCTCAAACTATTAATAGGTATACTCAATTAGATGCGTACCCTTTGCCTAAGATTGATGAGCTTATCAACAAAGTATCTCAGTATAAGTTTTTTTAGCACTATTGATTTAAAGAGTGCTTATCATCAGATTCCTATTGTTAAGAGGGATCAACCATATACAGCCTTTGAGGCTGGTGGAAAGCTGTATCAGTTTTGCCGAATACCATTTGGTGTTACTAATGGTGTTGCTTGTTTTCAACGGGCAATGGATGCTTTTATAAGTGATAACTCTCTCTCTGACACCTTTTCATATTTAGATGATATCACGGTGTGTGGTAAATCAAGGGTGGAGCATGATTCTAATTTAGAAAGATTCCTTCAAGCTGCGGAAAAAGTTGGTTTAACTTTTAATAAAGAGAAGTGTATCTTTTCGACTACTGAGGTAAATCTACTGGGGTATATTATCTCGGGAAATAAGATTAAACCAGATCCAGAACTATATAAGCTGTGTCTTTATGCATTTCTCCACTTCACCTGAAGAAGGAGCAGCGCTCCGAAAGCTTGTGATTTCAAATAAAGCTGTTGGACTATAACCTGGTGTTGTGTGATTTCTTACATTTGTCCACCCCAGTCCAACTCCAGCATCTCCACACCATGGCTACTATCGACACCACAAACTGCCGGCTCAAAGTGGAGAGGATCTCCAAGAAGATCGCGCATATCAACACAGACATCAAGTTTCTACAGAGATGCAAGAAAGCAGACAAGATCCCGAAAGGACTACAGATCACTAACCCAATCAAGTCGACCTACAACACAGACTACGCTGAGAGACTCTGCCGTCGTACCTCTCGCACACTCCTCAACCATCTCGTACACCAGCTCTACAGCAGACGCCGCAACCTCGAAACCGAGATGGAGTCCATGTTCTCAGCCTGTGCTCAGGATGCAGCAGACCAGCTACGAGACACCGCCAAACAAACAAGGCAACGGAACTACGCTACCTACATGCACACCAAGAACAGGAAGCTTGAGAAACTTGGCATCACCAGCAGCAGCAACCAAGCCTCCCCCGGTACCACGGTTGAAACCACAGGGAAATCCATCGTCAACCTGTCCGACCACACCCTTCAACTAGACAAAATTGAAGTTCTCAGCCGAGGTCTCAATTTCTGCCCCACCACCAAAATGGACCCCATCGGTCTCGCGGCAGACACAGAGGAATTCATCAGGAGAATGAGGCTCCGGGAATTCTTCCACAAATCCCAAGATGTCAGCAGCGAACCCAATGAGACAATCAATGATCCGGAACAGCAGACAGAGGGATCCGCAGTGCAGCGACCGAAGAAGAAAGAGTCAAATTGGACCCCTCCGGAGGGTCGCTGCCCTAAGCTTGACATGTATGCTCAAGCTGTCAGGAGATGCATCAACGCCAGATTCATCAGCCGCACTCACAAGACAGTCCAGAATGTCACCCGAGCACAACGCAACGCCATCCACGCTCTCAAGACCAACCGCAACATCGTCATCAAACCAGCAGACAAAGGAGGTGCCATCGTCATACAGAACAGAACGGACTATTGCAAAGAAGTATACCAACAACTGGACAACCAGGAACACTACAGACAGTTACCCACAGATCCGACCAAAGAACACACCCGCCAACTCAACAGACTGATCAAAACCTTCGATCCAGACCTTCAAAGCATCCTACATGCTCTCACCCCACGTACTCCCCGCGTGGGTGAATTCTACTGCCTCCCAAAGATACACAAAGCCAACACACCTGGACGTCCTATCGCATCAGGCAACGGAACCCTGTGTGAGAACCTCTCTGGATATGTCGAGGGCATCCTGAAACCCATCGTACAGGGAACCCCCAGCTTCTGTCGCGACACTACAGACTTCTTACAGAAGCTCAGCACCCACGGACCAGTTGAACCAGGAACACTCCTCGCCACGATGGACGTCTCGGCACTCTACACCAGTATCCCCAGCGATGACGGCATCGCTGCGACAGCCTCAGTACTCAACACCAACAACAGCCAATCTCCAGACGCCATCCTACAACTCATCCGCTTCATCCTTGACCACAATGTCTTCACCTTCGACAACCAGTTCTTTACCCAAACACACGGAACAGCCATGGGGACCAAATTCGCACCCCAATACGCAAACATCTTCATGCACAAGTTCGAGCAAGACTTCTTCGCTGCACAGGATCTCCAACCAACGCTATACACCAGATACATCGACGACATTTTCTTCCTATGGACCCACGGTGAAGAATCACTGAAAAGACTACACGATAACATCAACAAGTTCCATCCCACCATCAAACTCACCATGGACTACTTCTCAGAATCAGTCTCATTCCTGGACACACGAATCTCCATCAAAGACGGACACCTCAGCACTTCACTCTACCGCAAGCCCACGGACAACCTCACGATGCTTCACTTCTCCAGCTTCCACCCTAACCACGTTAAAGAAGCCATCCCCTATGGACAAGCCCTGCGAATACACAGGATCTGCTCAGACGAGGAGGAATGTGATGAACACCTACAGACACTGAAAGACGCCCTTGTAAGAACGGGATATGATGCTCGACTCGTCGATTGACAGTTCCGACGGGCCACAGCGAAAAATCGCATAGACCTCCTCAGAAGACAAACACGGGACACAACCAACAGAGTACCCTTCGTCGTCCAGTACTTCCCCGGAGCGGAGAAACTACGCCATGTTCTTCGCAGCCTTCAACATGTCATCGATGACGACGAACACCTCACTAAGGCCATCCCCACACCTCCACTACTCACTTTCAAACAGCCGCCTAACCTCAAACAGACCATCGTTCGCAGCAAATTACCCAGCTTCCAGGAGAACAGCGACCACGACACCACACAACCCTGCCACAGCAACCTCTGCAAGACATGCCAGATCATCAACACAGATACCATCATCACACGTGAGGACACCACCCACCAGGTACATGGTACATACTCATGTGACTCGGCCAACGTTGTCTACCTCATACGTTGCAGGAAAGGATGCCCCGGAGCATGATACATCGGTGAGACCATGCAGACACTGCGACAACGGATGAACGGACACCACGCAACAATCACCAGGCAGGAGTGTTCCCTCCCAGTCGGGGAACACTTCAGCAGTCAAGGACATTCAGCCTCCGATCTTCGGGTAAGCATTCTCCAAGGTGGCCTTCGAGACACACGACAACGCAAAATCGTCGAGCAGAAACTGATAGCCAAGTTCCGCACCCATGAGGACGGCCTTAACCAAGATCTTGGGTTCATGTCACACTACATGTAACCCCACCTGATGCAGGGTCATCCAGACTCGAGTCGACATTGGCTTGTTCTCTCTACACAGATGCGGCTGGACCTGCTGTGATTTCCAGCCAAAAAAAATGTTTTTGTCTGTTTTTTTGCTTTTCATACAGACCCCAGCATCTGCAATATTTGACCCCTTGTGACCCCACCTCATTGTTCTTTGATGTAATGTTTCCCTGACTGACCTGTTTGGACACCATTCACACCTTTGACTGCTGTGATTATCTCCCTGCCGAGGTGCGATAAATGGCAGTTGGAAAGGTTACCTGTAAACATCTGACATGATTCTCTGACTATATAAGCTGTGTCTTTATGCATTTCTCCACTTCACCTGAAGAAGGAGCAGCGCTCCGAAAGCTTGTGATTTCAAATAAAGCTGTTGGACTATAACCTGGTGTTGTGTGATTTCTTACACAGATCCAGAACGTCTGCGACCATTGATCGATTTACCTTATCCTACTAATTCTAAGGCTTTGCAACGAGTTGTTGGACTGTTTTCTTACTATTCTAATTGGATTGCAAACTTTTCGCAGAAGATCCGGCCCCTTATCCGGGTTACGACATATCCTCTATCATGGGAGGCCAGGACATGTTTTGATAAATTTAAAAAGGATATCCTAGGAGCAGTTGTGCATTCTATTGATGAGCAGGTTCCCTTTGTGATTGAGACGGATGCTTCTGATTTTGCAATTGGGGCTACTCTGAACCAAAATGGAAGACCTGTGGCCTTTTTCTCACGTACTTTGAACAATAGTGAAAAAAGGCATTCTTCAATAGAGAAAGAGGCATATGCAATAGTAGAAGCACTGCATAAATGGAGACATTATTTATCGGGGCGACATTTCACGTTGGTAACCGATCAAAAATCTGTGTCCTTTATGTTTGATGTTAAACATTTTGGAAAGATCAAAAATGATAAAATAATGAGGTGGAGGATTGAGTTGGCATGTTACCATTTTGATATAGTTTATCGTCCGGGGAAGGATAATGTTGCTGCTGATGCACTGTCGAGGGCTTATTGTTCTGTGATTCACGGAGATACACTTATTAATCTTCACAATGCTTTATGTCATCCTGGGGTTACGAGGATGATACACTTCGTACGCAGTAAGAATTTGCCCTTTTCAGTTGAAGACGTCGAGCGGATGACTTCATCATGTTCTATCTGTGCTCGGTGTAAACCGAATTTCTTTAAGCCTCAACGAGCTCATCTTATAAAGGCTACTTCTCCTTTTGAACGTTTGAGCATTGATTTTAAGGGGCCTCTTCCTTCAACGACTCAAAATCGATACATATTTACTGTTGTGGATGAGTTTTCAAGGTTTCCTTTTGCTTTTCCTTGCGCAGATGTATCAGCTGCTACAGTTATCAAATGTCTGACTCAACTTTTTGTCATCTTTGGGATGCCTGCGTATATCCATTCAGATCAAGGAAGTTCTTTTATGTCTTCCCAGTTGAAGGAATACCTTCAGAGTCGGGGAATTTCTACTAGTAGAACTACCCCGTATAACCCCCAGGGTAATGGACAGTGCGAACGATACAATGGGGTGATCTGGAAGGCAGTTATGTTGGCTTTGACATCCCGGAATCTTAAGAATACACAGTGGGAAATGGTACTGCCTGATGCCCTGCATTCCATTAGATCATTGCTTTCAACGGCTACTAATGTGACCCCCCATGAAAGGCTCTTTAATTACCCGCGGAGATCTACTACGGGATATTCGGTACCTTCATGGCTTACTATGCAGGGACCTGTGTTGCTTCGACGCCATGTTAGATTGTCAAAATATGATCCTTTAGTGGAGGAGGTGGAGCTGTTGGAGGCAAATTCCCAATATGCTCATATTCGATTCCAAGATGGGAAAGAAAGTACTGTTTCAATTAAAGACTTGGCTCCTTGTGGTGGCCAGCCCTCTTCCAAGGATACTAATAATAGTCATGAGTCAGATAATGTGGATGTTGTTATAGATACTACGAATGTTCCCAATCCTATTGCAGATAATTATACTTCTATTAGTCAGCCTTTGATGGATGTTCATGACCGTCCTAGTTTACTTCCTGATGGGATTTCCAATCTGGAAACCGTTGATAATCGGGATATGGATAGCCTGTCTGCAGAAGATACTTCGGTGCCTCCGGGTGTGGGAGGGCAAGGAATTTCACCAATGTTAAGAAGGTCGACACGAACAAGATATCCGGTCGACCGATTGAAAATGGACTTTTAAATTGATAGTAATGTTTTAAAGTTGTTGAAATATTATATTTGTATTTTAGTTGTAAATAAATTAATTATAAATTGTAAAGGTTATTTAGGTTGGAGCATGTTTTAAAAGGAGGGGTGAATGTGGTGATTATTCCCTATGTTTAATAAGAAGTATTGTGATTGGTGAATGGGGTGGTTGTTCTCTGTATTAGTAAGAAGTATTGTAATTGGTTGTTTGTTTCTACCTTGAGATATATGCTGTAAACTCATTGGTAGTGGATGTCAGGTGATTTGTGGTGGCCATCTTAAATTCAGTTCTCTCTAGTCATTGTTGGAGACTGGTGTTGAAAGATGTGCTACTGGGTTTTTAAAGTTAATAAAGCCTAGATTAGAAAGGCAAATCTATTCTTTATTTCAGTAACCAACTGTTGCTCACTAATGCCCTTTAGGGGAAGGAAATCTACTGTCCTTACCTGGGCTGGCCTATATGTGACTCCAGATCCAAATGTTACACTTAACTGCTCTCTGAAATGGGCTAGCTAAGCCACTCAGCTGTACAACAGATGTGTATTCACTGTGGGAGTATCTTCACCTCACTGGTTGCAGCGGTTCAAGAAGGCAGCTCACCACCACTTTCTCAAGGGCAATGAGGGATGGACAATAAAGGCTGGCCTTGCCGGCGATGCCCATAAATGAATTTTAAAAATGTTGAGCAGTTCCAAATGTGTATAACAATGGAAAACTCTACCATGTGTATATTGTCTCATACCAGGTCCTGCTTGTCCATCATCCCCCATCCGTGCCGGGCTCCCTATATGCTGGTGCATTGGGATTCTAAATCTCTCCATAGCCTCATCCCACCTGGCAACCTCCTCCAGCCTATGCTGCTACATGTGCCTTACAGCCCTCTGATGTTAGCTGCCTCTGCATCCCTCCCTTCACTTCAATCCACCATTGGGGGCAGAGTGTTTGGTCGACCTAAACCTCTCTTTGGCTGTAATTTTGACTTTGTGCGATAGCGTGAAACGGATGGTGGTGAACCGCCAGCCCGTTTTACATCTTGCTCAATTTTTATTCCTATGTAGGAATTTCCAGATTCCTAATCAAAAGACTGAGATCGAGTCAGCCTGTTAACCAAACGAAGTTTAATACTGTTTTGCAGAAGTATCAATCAAACGCAGGAGAACTAACAAACAGGTCTATGCTCAATGCTGGCTCCACGAGGACTGAGAGAGCGAGCTCCTCCCTCTGACATCATGACGTCATCACGTTTCCCGCCGTTGGGAACGTCACGTGACCCACGTGGTGACGTCATCGCGTTTGGTCTTAACCCTCTAGGGACCGCGCTATATGTAGTAAAACGAATACAGGTACAGATTCATTCTGTTACAGATAATTATGTACATCGATATAAGAGTCCCTTGGTGGATCTGCCACATGCGCCCCCCCAGAATTGTCTTTTACAGTGAAAGTCAATCGAAGAGGAGGTCGGACAAGTCTGTTCAAACGACTCCTATATTCCCGGAGAGGAATTTGTTGAGCGGTAGATGGGCTGACAGGTGGAACGATCCGTTCGGACATAGCAGCAGCGGGCGGCCGACCACGGCGTGGCGGCTGTGCAGTTTCGACCAGCCGGTCGAGGTCCAGGTGCGCGGGCTTGAGGCGGTCAATCGAAATGTAGTCGGGTTTGCCCCCGATGTCGACCAAAAAACTCTTGTTGCCTGCCTCCCGCATCCAGAAGGGGCCCGTATAAGGAGGCTGGAGTGGACCGCGATGGGCATCATGGCGAACGAAAACAAACTCGGCCTGCCTTAACTCCGTTGGAATATGAGAGGCAGGAAGGCCGTGGTGCGACGTCGGAATCGGCTTAAAGGAGTCGGCCGTTTCTCGGTGGGTGCTGAGTTGATCAGCCGCGGACCACGGCTCAGTTGGCGATGGCAAGAAATCGCCCGGCACCCGGAGTGGCTGGCCGTGCACCAGTTCCGCGGAAGATGACTGCAGGTCTTCTTTAGGCGCCGTGCGCAAACCAAGCAGAACCCACGGGAGTCGATCTACCCATGCAGTGCCCTGAAGGGTGGCCCTTAGCTATGCTTTTAGCGACCAATGGAAATGCTCACACAATCCGTTCGCCTGCGGGTGGTAGGCCGTGGTGCGATGGAGCTTGGTGCCCAAACCTGAGGCTACAGCGTTCCAAAGTTCAGACGAAAACTGTGGACCGCGGTCGGACGAAATATCTGACGGGACACCGAAACGTGCGACCCACGAGGAGATAAGAGCCCTGGCGACATCAGCGGAGGTAGTAGACGCCAAAGGAACCGCCTCTGGCCATCTTGTAATGCGGTCGACCATGGTCAGGAGGTGTGTGAACCCTTGTGACGGCGGAAGCGGCCCAACAAGGTCTACGTGGACATGGTCGAAACGGCGTTCTGGCACTTCGAAAGTGGCCAAGGGGGCTTTTACATGTCATTGAACCTTAGATTTTTGACACACGACGCAGGTGTTAGCCCAGTCGCGAGCATCTTTACACATCCCTCTCCAGACGAATTTAGATGCCAGTAATCTTTGAGATGCCTTCACGCCAGGATGCGAAAGTCCGTGTATGGCATCGAAAACTTTGCGATGCCAGGAGGTCGGAACGATCGGGCGGGGATCCCCCAAGGAGACATCGCAGAGCATGGAGGTGCCTGCTGAGTGGAACTGCACATCTGCTGGCTGGAGGCAGGAGGAGTCGGAACGGAACGCCTGTGTTTCCGGATCGGTGGCTTGGTCGGCAGCCAGTTGGGAATAGTCGATCCCCAGCTGAACAGCTTGGACGGTCGCACGCGAAAGACAATCAGCCACCATGTTGTCCTTTCTGGCCACGTGCTGGATGTCGGTAGTAAACTCCGAAATAAAAGTAAGTTGCCGCTGCTGTCGAGCCGACCATGGTTCGGCAGTCTTGGCCATAGCAAACGTCAGTGGCTTGTGATCCACGAACGCGGTGAAGTGGCGTCCCTCTAATAAAAATCAAAAATGGCAGATAGCCAGAAACAGCGCCAACAACTCCCTGTCAAACGTGTTGTATTTGCACTCATTACGTCGTAGTTGGCGACTAAAAAATGCCAGTGGCTGCCACGTGCCACCGACTCACTGTTCTTGCACGGCGCCTATGGCGTAGTCCGAAGCGTCGGTCGTGAGAGCGATAGTGGCACCCGGCAGTGGATGTGCCAACATAGTTGCGTTTGCAAGAGCGGTCTTCGTGTCGCTGAAGGCGCAGTCCATCTCGGGCATCCAAACCACGGGCCCTTTACCCGGCTTTCCCCTGAGAGCCTCGTAGAGTGGTTGCATAAGTTGAGCAGCCCTGGGAACGAAACGGTGGTAAAAATTTACCATACCCAGGAACTCCTGGAGGGCCTTGATGGACTGCAGCCGTGGGAACGCTGTAATCGCCTCTACCTTTGACTGAAGCGGCATCGCACCCTCCGAAGTGATGCGGTGGCCCAAGAAGTCGCTATGTGGTAGGCCGAACTGACATTTGGCCGGGTTGATTATCAAACCATGTTGATGGAGGCGGCGAAAGAGGGTGCGCAACTGGCAGATGTGTTCCTCTTTGGTGGAGCTGGCGATCAGAATATCGTCAAGGTAGATGAATAAAAAGGGAAGGTCCCGCAGCACCGAATCCATCAGACGCTGAAACGCCTGCGCCGTATTCTTAAGCCCAAACGGCATCCGGAGGAACTCGAAGAGGCCAAAAGGAGTAATGACCGCCGTCTTTTGGATGCCTTGGGGGTGTACAGGCACTTGATGGTATCCCCGTACGAGGTCGAGCTTCGAGAATTTTGACTTTCCCGCCAAATGCGCGGAGAAATCCTGTATATGCGGTACTGGGTACTGATCAGGAGTTGTAACGTCATTGAGGCGTCGGTAGTCAACGCATGGCCGCCATCCGCCACCGGGTTTCGGGACGATATGGAGTGGCGAGGACCAGGGACTATTCGACCGGCGAATAATCCCCAACCGCTCCATTGTGGCGGATTCTGCCTTAGCGGCCGCGAGTTTGGTGGATTCCAGGCGCCGAGTTCGTGCGTAAACCGGAGAGCCGGTCATTGCGATGTGGTGCTCCACGCCATGTTTGGTGGTGGATGAGGAGAAAGTAGGCTTGGTTAGCTCCGGAAATTCCCCGAGCAGGCGAGTGAATTCATTAGGCGCGGGCGTAGCATAGGAGACCGTGGGTGACACAACTGTGCTGCAGAAACAAGGGATGGAGTTGAAAGTGGCCGCGTTAATCAGACGGCAATTTCTCACGTCCAACAAAAGGCTGTTGGCGCATAAAAAATCTGCGCCGAGGATGGCTTGCGAGATTTTGGCGGTGATGAAGTCCCATTGAAAACGCTGTCCGCCGAAACACACCTGGGCTAGCCATTTACCGAAAGTGCGGATAGCACCGCCGTTGGCGGCCTGGAGGGGAGAACCACGTCTCCCAGTCCAGATGTCGAGGACAGAGGCGGGCAGGATGCTACACTGCGCCCCTGTGTTGCATAAAAACCGTCGGCCGGAGATGGAATCAGTAACATAAAGGAGCTTCCCGGAATCGCCGATCGCCATCGCGGCCGTGGGACATCCCTCAGGCTCGGGCTTCCTTTCCCGGACTTGGCGCTGGTGTTTATTCTTCGGTTGAAGCGTGAAACTGCAGGGAGACCAGCAGCATCTGGCTCTCGCGCTGAAACGGGCGTGGTAAAAGCACAAGCTGGGCGATGGAGGCGTCGGGGCGGGATCCGCGAGGGGGGGTCGCCTCGTGGCGGCGCAGTAATGCTGCGGGACCGCATAAATGGTGTCTGCCTCAGCGGCAAGTGCGACGCAATCCGTGGCATCCGATCTTGCGAGGGCTGCCTGTACCTGCTCGGGCAATTGGCTCAAAAACAACTCTCGAAAGAGGAAGCATTGCAGTTCGGAGCCAAGGAGTGTGAGCATCTGGCACATCAACTCCGATGGCTTGGAGTCGCCTAACCCGGGCAGCGTAAGCAAACGGCGTGCGCGTTCCACCTTCGTGAGGCCGAAAACCTGACTTAACCGTGCTTTTAGCATTTCGTACTTGCCGTCGACCGGGGGGTTTTCAAGCAGGTTGATGATCCATGAAGCCGCGGAGCCATCGAGTGCGGAGACCACATAGAGGTAACGGGTCTGATCCGCCACGATGTTTCACAGTTCAAACTGAGCTTCCGCTTGCATGAACCAGGAGGCCGCCTGTTCCCAGAACTGAGGGAGCTTCAAAGCCACCGCATTCGCTTCCATCATCTCGTTGCACGTCGCTTCCTTCGCGAAGATCGTTCGCGAAAGTTCGGGGTCACCACTGTAGGAATTGCCAGATTCCTAATCAAAAGACTGAGATCGAGTCAGTCTGTTAACCAAACGAAGTTTAATACTGTTTTGCAGAAGTAACAATCAAACGCAGGAGAACTAACAAACAGGTCTATGCTCAATGCTGGCTCCACGAGGACTGAGAGAGAGAGCTCCTCCCTCTGACATCATGACGTCATCACGTTTCCCGCCGTTGGGAACGTCACGTGACCCACGTGGTGACGTCATCTCGTTTGGTCTTAACCCTCTAGGGACCGTGCTATTTACATGTACTAAAACGAATACAGGTACAGATTCATTCTGTTACAGATAATTATGTACATCGATATAAGAGTCCCTTGGTGGCTCTGCCACACCTACACTATAACAGTGACTACTCTTCAAAAAGTACTTCATTGGCCGTAAACGCAATGGGACATCCTGAGGTTGTGGAAGGCGCTATATAAATGCAAGTTATTTTGTTCCTTCTCTTTCTTAGATTGAGAGAGAGTGACTTAAAGATCTTTCTTTTTTTCATTGACTTCAATGGATATAAATATTAGGGAGATTCAAAACAGGCTGCTGATTCGCTATTGCCCATTTTACACTATCGCTGATAGTCAAACTTATCCCCTTTGTCTTTAAAAGTCTCCTGAAAATCTATCATTTCAACTATGTCATCTTTCCCAACTCTTCCACTACCATTCGGTTCCCCTTTTCCCTCTGTGAAGCATCTTGAAATATTTGCTATTTTATAGACGCAAGATGTTGTTGGCTGATATTTAGCAAGCTCAGCATAATTGAGGCAGATCCATTGCTTGTTTATTGATGTTGTAATTATGTTTTATGTGCAAATTTGGATTAAAATAATGAAGGGGTTTAATCTCCTCAGATAGTGCTTTAGTTTACATAGGATATATGGCACAGAAACAGGCCATTCGACCCAAACAGTCCATGCCGGCGTTTATGCTCCACTCGAGCCTCCTCCTGTCTTTCCTCATCTAACTCTTTCAGCCGAACACTCTATTCCCTCCTCCCTCATATGCTTATCTAACCGCCCCTTAAATACGTCTATACCCTTCACTTCAACCACTCCCTGTGGTAGCGAGTTCCACATTCCCACCACTCTTTGGATAAAGAAGTTCCTTCTGAATTGCCTATTGGATTTCTTGGTGACTATCTTATATTGATGGCTTCTCATTATGATCTTCCCCACAAGTAGAAACACTCTGGGCTCGAAATTCATCGGGCCGTTGAGGCGGGATTGGAGGCTTGTGGGGGGGTTAAAATCGCGAAATCGGGGGGCACGAGCCCATCCCGCCCCCAACCCGCCTCCATGCCCGTTTCCCAGGAGGCGGGTACCCGACCAGTGCTGGGAGCCGCCTCCCCGAGGCGGGAAGGGGATTAGTGCCAATTAATTGCCTGTTAACAGGTAGCTAACAGGCAGTTTTTAGCCTAATCCCTATTTTTATTCCTGAAGTGTGGGATTCCCGACGGCTCCAAACCACGCCAAGTTAGCGAGGTGGACCGTCGTGCTGAAGGGCTTGGAGGGGTCGAAATGTCCGGTGTTCAGGTGAGTAATGGGTGCATGAATGCAGAGGTAAGTGTGTTTGGCGTGTGTAAAGTGTTTAAGTAAGTTTTACTTACTTTTACTTAATAATAATGCAGGCTTCCTTCCTTCAGGTCTTGGGAGTCCCTCATCTCATCGGCACAGAAAGCAGAATGGCCGCGAGCTGTCAAAAGTTGCAGCCTCTGCTTTCTGTTCTGGAGAGATCTCTAAATCAGCCTGAGAGGAAGGAATTAACTTAGAGTACAGATTGTCAGTGTTTGACAGCTTCAAAGAGCTGTCAAACACTGATATTTCATCTGTCAAAAGCTCTTGAACGATGAAATGTCAATCTGTGACGTCACCTGTTGCCGGTTGGCCATTAATTGGCCTGCTGAGCCCGCTGGGAGTGGGAGCCCCGCCTCCTACACGCCTCCATTGATAAAATCCAGCCCTCTGTGTCTACTCTGTCAAAAGCTTAACTCATTCGTACAAAAGTCCTCCACCCGCCATTTTAAGCAGAAAGAACTTGCATTTATATAGCGCCTTTCACGACCTCAGGGCATCGCAAAGCGCTTTACAGCTAACACAGTACTTTTGAAGAAAAAACAGAAAATGCTGGAAACACTCAGCAGGTCAGGCAGCATCTGTGGAGAGAGAGAAACAAGAGTTACTGTTTCACTGATAAAAGGTCATCGACTCCACGTACTACAGGAAAGGGAGAATTCACACGTCAGTTAATTCAACGAGATTTAGTCGTGAACTCCTCTTCCATCCTGTTTAAGAAAGTGGCTGTGTTTCTGACAAGAACTCGACAACACACCTTACAGACGAAACCTTGCACCTCCTTTTAATTGATTAACTTTGCTGAGATGAATTGAGTGGCTGGCTAGGCCACCTCAGAGGGCAGTTAGGAGTCACCCACATTCATGTGGGTCTGGAGTCACATATAGGCCAGACCGGGTAAGGACGGCGTGTTTCCTTCCCTAATGGACATTAGCGAACTTTACAGACAATTCCAACAAATATATTCTCACCATATCAGGAGACCATCTGAACCAACAAGCAGGTAGGGAAAAAAATGCTGCCCCCTCCCCCAGTCACTGACTCTTGCCATTCTGAACCCCAAATATAGAAGTTTCCCTGTTAAACTGAGGCCCCATCTGCTTTCTCAGGCAGACATAAACCATCCCATGGCATTATTTCGAAGAAGAGCAGGGGAGTTACCCTCCCAGTCTCCCGGCCAATATTTAATCCCTCAACCAACATCACTAAAAGACAGATGACCTGGTCATTATCACATTGCTGTTTCTGGGAGCTTGTTGTGTTGCCGCATTTCCTACATTAAAAAAGAAAAGAAAGACTTGCATTTCTATAGCACCTTTCACGACCACCGGACGTCTCAAAGTGCTTTACAGCCAATTAAGTGCTTTTTTTGAAGTGTAGTCACTGTTGTAATGTGGGAAACACAGCAGCCAATTTGCACACAGCAAGGCCCCACAAACAGCAATGTGATAATGACCAGATAATCTGCTTAAGAACATAAGAAATAGGAGCAGGGGTAGGCCATTCAGCCCTACGAGCCTGCTCCGCCATTCAATGAGATCATGGCTGATCTTCTGCCTCAATTCCATTCACCGGCCTTACCACCATATGCCTTGATGCCCTTACTAGTCAGAAATCTATTGACTTCTGTTTTGAATATACCCAATGACTGAGCCTCCACAGCCCTCTGGGGTAGAGAATTCCAAAGATTCACCACCCTCTGTGTGAAGAAATGTCTTCTCATCTCAGTCCTGAATGACCTACCCTTTATCCTGAGGCTGTGGCCCCTGGTTCTAGACTCCCCAGCCAAGGGAAACATTCTCCCAGCATTTACCCTATCAAGCCCTGTAATAATTTTGTGTGCTTCAATGAGATCCCCTCTCATTCTTCTGAATTCAAGAGAATATAGGCCTAGTTTACTCAATCTCTTCTCATACGACAGTCCCATCATCCCAGGAATCAATCTCGTGAACCTTCGTTGCACTCCCTCTATGGCAAGTATATCCTTCACAGAATCACAGAATCACAGAAACCCCACAGTACAGATAGAGGCCATTTCGGCCCATCGAGCCTGCACCGACACATATCCCACCCGATCCCCGTAACCCCTACACCAACACATATCCCACCCTATCCCCGTAACCCCACGTATTTAATCCCCCTAACACTAAGGATCAATTTATCATAGCCAATCAACCTAACCCACACATCTTTGGACTGTGGGAGGAAACCGGAGCACCCGGAGGAAACCCACGCAAACACAGGGAGAATGTGCAAACTCCACACAGACAGTCGCCCGAGGCCGGATTCGAACCCGGGTCCCTGGCGCTGTGAGGCAACAGTGCTAACCACTATGCCACCGTGCTGCCCATAGGTAAGGAGACCAAAATTGTACACAGTACTCCAGGTGTGGTCTCACCAAGGCCCTATATAATTGGTTTAAGACTTCTTTACTTCTGTACTCAAATCCTCTTGTATTGAAGGTCAGCATACCATTTGCCTTCCTAATGGCTTGCTGCACCTGCACATTCACTTTCAGTGACTCATGTACAAGGACACCCAGGTCCCTTTGAGCATCTGTATTCCCCAATCTTTCACCATTTAGGAAATATTCTGCCTTCCTGTTTTTTCTATCAAAGTGGATAACTTCACATTTATCCACATTATATTCCATCTGCCATGTTCTCGCCCACTCACTGAGCCTGTCGAGATCCCCTTGAAGCCTCTTCACATTCTCTTCGCAACTGACACTGCCACCTAGCTTTGTGTCATCAGCAAATTTGGAAATGTTACATTTAGTCCCCTCATCCAAATCATTGATATAGATTGTGAATAGTTGGGGCCCAAGCACCGATCCTTGCGGTACCCCACTAGTCACAGCCTGCCATCCTGAAAAAGACCCGTTTATCCCTACTCTTTGTTTTCTGTCTGTTAACCAATTCTCAATCCATGCTAGTATATTACCCCCAATTCCATGTACCCTAATTTTGTTCACCAACCTCTTGTGTGGGACCTTATCGAAGGCCTTCTGAAAATCCAAATACAACACATCTACCGGTTCCCCTTTGTCTACTCCACTAGTTACATCCTCAAAGAACCCCAATAGGTTTGTCAAACAGGATTTCCCTTTCATAAATCCATGTTGACTCTGCCCAATCTTACTATTAGTTTCTAAGTGCCCAGTTATTGCATCCTTTATAATAGATTCCAGCATTTTCCCAACTACTGATGTGAGGCTAACAGGTCTGTAGTTCCCCGTTTTCTCTCTCCCTCCTTTCTTAAATAGCGGGGTTACATTTGCTATCCTCCAATCTGCAGGAACCTTTCCAGAATCCAGAATCCATAGAATTGTGGAAGATGACAACCAATGCATCCACTATTCTAATGGCCACCTCTTGCAAAACCCTAGGATGTAGGTCATCCGGCCCTTGGGATTTATTGACTTTTAGTCCCGTTAATTTTGCTAGTACTGCTTTTTTACTAATAATAATTTATTTAAGTTCCTCATTCTCGCCACACCCTTGGTTTTCTCATATTTCTGGGAGGTTTTTCGTGTATTTATTTAATTTCTCTGCCATTTCCTCATTCCCCATTATAAATTCTCCCGTCTCTAACTGTAAAGGACCTACATTTACCTTCACCAGTCTTTTCCTTTTCACATACCTATAGAAGCTTTTACAATCAGTTTTTATATTTTTCGCTAGTTTGTGCTCATATTCCATTTTCCCTTTCTTTATCAATTTCTTGGTCCCCCTTTGCTGATTTCTAAAAAGATCCCAATCCTCAGGCTGACCGCTTTTTCTGGCAACTTTATAAGCTTTCTCCTTTGACTTAATACTAGCTTTAATTTCTTTTGTTAGCCATGGATGGATCACTTTTCCGTTTGGGTTTTTACGCCCTAGAGGAATATATGTTTGTTGCAAATTATGCATTATTTTCTTGAATGTTAGGCATTGTATATCCACCTTCATTTTAGTGTAGGTTTTTGTTATGTTGGTTGAGGGATAAATACTGGCCAGGACACCAGGGATAACTCTGCTGCTCTTCTTTTGAAATAGTGCCATGGGATCTTTTACATCCACCTGAGAGAGCAGACGGGGCCTCGGCTTAACGTCTCATCCGAAAGACAGCACCTCCGACAGTGCAGCGCTCCCTCAGCACTGCACTGGGAGTGTCAGCCTATATTTTTGTGCTCAAGTCCCTGGAGTGGGACTACTGAACCCACAACCTTCTGACTCAGAGGCAAGTGTGCTACCCACTGAGCCACAGCAGACACTACAACAGTGGCTACACTTCAAAAGTACTTCATTGGCTGCACAGCACTTTGGGCCGTCCTGAGGTGGTGAAAGGCGCTATAGAAATGCAAGTCTTTCTTTTCTTTCTACTTCTTGGCCTTGACATGGGGGTTGACTGAGAAATAAATACTCCAATTGAAAAAACATTTTTAAAACAAAGAAGGTGGAGCAGAAGGAAGCATGTGCACAAACAATTACAATGTAGGTTCGCACACGTAAGTAGACCCTGTGGATGTAGAGGGGGGGGTTCTGTTTTTATGGTAATGGCAGATTTATTCAGCCAGTCGCCACACTCAGCAGTCAAAGTGAATGGAGCTGAAAAGTGTTGTGTGGGAGTGCGAACTGGCTGTGAGAGGCCAGGGGTGTTCGAGATGGGCAGCAGACATTTTCTCAGCTTTGCGGGTTTGGAGTGGAGCTCGTGAGCTTGTTCGTTGGCCCGGCGCTCCGCAACGGACCAGGTCGCGGACTAATGTCTGAGGTGGGCCGGGGCCAAATTGCGAGGCCTGCTCGGAGTAAGTTTGTGAGCTCAAAACCGTTTTATGTTCCGTACGGAAGTCGGATTTGACAGAATTAATCTGCAAATCTGACATCTGTTTTCCGCACAAAATGAGGTATTACTAGATTATAATACATCCTAGCATAGATTACTATTGAGAGCTAATGGGAATGCCAGGCCAGGAAAACCGCTGGATAAGATGTATCCCTGTAAAATCTCTGCTTGTCTCTCTAACTGCGCCATAACTATCCAAGTACTTCAAACACACATACACACACACACTCACACAAACAGACACACAAATACACACACATACTCATAAATACAGACACACTCATACATACGCATACACACTCACACATACATACAGACGCACATATATACATATATATAATAAAAACAGATGCACACACATATACACACACATACAGACACATATACACACACATATATATATATCTTCTCCTTCTTAGGCAGTCCCTCGGAACTGAGGATGACTTGCTTCCACATTACAAATGAGTTTGCAGGTGACTGATAAGTCCAATGCGGGACCTACAGTCTCTGTCACAGGTGGGGCAGACAGTGGTTGAAGGGGCGGGTGGGTGGGGTGCTTGGGTTGACATGCGCTCCTTGCACTGCCTGCGCTTGGCTTCCATTTGATCCCAGCGAAGACACTCGAGGTGTTCGGCGCCTTCCCGGATGCTTCTCCTCCACTTTGTGTGGTCTTGGGCCAGGGATTCCCAGGTGTCGGTGGGGATGTTGCACTTTTTCCAAGGAGGCTTTGAGGGTGTCCTTGAAGCATTTCCTCTGCCCACCTGGGGCTCTCTTGCCGTGCCGGAGCTCCGAGTAGAGCGCTTGTTTTGGGAGTCTCGTATCGGGCATGCGGACAATGTGACCCGTCCATCGGAGCTGATTGAGCATGGTCAAAGCTTCGATGCTGGGGATGTTGGCCTGAGCAAGAACACTGACGTTGGTGCACCTATCCTGCCAATGGATTTGCAGGATCTTGCGGAGGCAGCGTTGGTGGTACCTCTCCAGTGCTTTGAGGTGCCTGCTGTACATGGTCCATGTCTCTGAGGCATACAGCAGGGCAGGTATCACTGCTGCCCTGTAGACCATGAGCTTAGTGCCGGGTTTGAGATCCTGGTCTTGAAACACTCTCTTCCTCAGGCGACCGAAGGCTGCACTGGCACACTGAAGGCGGTGTTGGACTTCGTCGTCGACGTCTGCCCTTGTTGACAGTAGGCTCCCGAGGTATGGAAAGTGGTCCCCGTTGTCCTAGGCCTTGTCGTGGATTTTGATAATCGGGGGGCAGCACTGTGTGGCGGGGGCAGGTTGGTAGAGGACCTTTGTCTTACGGATGTTTAGTGTAAGGCCCATGCTCTCGTACGCTTCGGTGAAGGTGTTTACGATGGTTTGTGTAAAGTCTGTGGGTTGTGCAGTTAATTACGACACAGACTTCAGGAGTAACATACAACAGGACTTTACTATTCGAAGGTCAGGGCGAATCTGCCCTATAAATCATGCCACAGCACTTATATACCGGTGTGGTCACCGTCGGTATTACCGTATACAGAAGCCAAACAAGTAGTGCCACACCTAAAATAGTTCTCTTAAAGGTGAACGGTTACATACAATAGTCTCTTAAAGGTAGACGGTTACATACACTACAATCCTCCCTTTTTAGCTTACAACATACTATTTCTCATTAACATACATATATTCAACTTCAGGTAAACAATTTACAGATATAGTCTCTGTGGGAAACAGTTCACAGGTTCAGTCTCTGTGGGAACAGTGTATAGATTCAGTCTCTAGTCTTGACTCGGTCCGAACAACATCGCTGTGGTGTAGCCGGTTCACATTGCTAGCGTGACTCCTCCACTAGTCTTCCCCTTGACGTAACAGCTTGAACTCCCGTCCTGCTGAACCAGCAATGCTGACTTTTACAAACAGCTGTATTGCCTTGGTAATTTTCCTTACTTTCCAACTGATTTATCTCCCTTTGTAGGGCCCACGTGCATGATCTGGTAGGAGTGATAATGATTTTGATGGTTATCATCTTCTGCTTCTTCTTTTTCTTTTCTGCTTCTTGGAGACTCTCGGGGCTCCCTTATCAGCTGCCAGCTGTAGCGCCACCATCTCTCTATGTTCCTTAGACTTTAAGTGCTTCATCCTGATTTCTGCACTTTGGGAGTTTTCATCACAAGCTGGGCAGACCAGATCCTCGTAATATTCAGTGTCACTCAACAGGTCATGGTAATATTCGGTGTCGTCCTGAGCTAGTCTAGCGAGAGGGCCTGCTACTTCTTCCGTACCCAACTGGACGTTAGCCGACTGTTGTTCCCTCCCTAGACATCTTTCCTGAAGAGACTTCTTCATGCGTTCATATTCATCCCGCTCTTCCTGGGTTTCCTGCAAATCCTTCACTAATGACCTCGTTTGTGATTTCAATACTTCCCCTTCCCTCGGGGATTGATTGATCGGAGGAGCAGCGGACCTGCGCGGAAGCAGCCCGAGGCGGGAGAGCTTAAAGGCTTGAGAGGGAGCAGTCAGAGGCACCGAGGCCCACAGCCCCGAGACCGGAGGAGCAGCGGACCTGCGCGGAAGCAGCCCGAGGCGGGAGAGCTTAAAGGCTTGAGAGGGAGCAGTCAGAGGCACCGAGGCCCACAGCCCCGAGACCGGAGGAGCAGCGGACCTGCGCGGAAGCAGCCCGAGGCGGGAGAGCTTAAAGGCTTGAGAGGGAGCAGTCAGAGGCACCGAGGCCCACAGCCCCGAGACCGGAGGAGCAGCGGACCTGCGCGGAAGCAGCCCGAGGCGGGAGAGCTTAAAGGCTTGAGAGGGAGCAGTCAGAGGCACCGAGGCCCACAGCCCCGAGACCGGAGGAGCAGCGGACCTGCGCGGAAGCAGCCCGAGGCGGGAGAGCTTAAAGGCTTGAGAGGGAGCAGTCAGAGGCACCGAGGCCCACAGCCCCGAGACCGGAGGAGCAGCGGACCTGCGCGGAAGCAGCCCGAGGCGGGAGAGCTTAAAAGCTCACCTTTCGCGGGCTTTTTCTTTCACAGCTGGTGCAATCAGGAGAGCAGGAGGCCAGTAACTCTTATATAGGTGGAGCTGTTGCTAAACCCGAAACACTACAGTGTAGTGTCTCCCACCCTTCCACCTCCTCTAACCTTTTAGGGGTTAGGGGAAGTTGAAAAGGTAGGTTCAATTTATTTTATTTCAGGAGCCTAACCTAGGTGGAAAAGGTTCCAGGACAGGAGGCGGCAGTGAAAATACAACACCAGAAAACAGGTAGGTGACTGGTTGGTGAGTACTTTCACAAACTTATTCTAAGTAGAATTCAATAATTAAGCTAAATCGTAGTAAATAAAAGGGTATTGCAAGGGTTAAGTCATGGAAGGGCAGCTCGGACCCGTGCCATGCTCCTCCTGTGCCATGTGGGAAATCAGGGACACTGTCCCTGACAACTATGTGTGCAGGAAGTGTGTCCAGCTGCAGCTCCTAGCGGACCGCATGGCGGCGCTGGAGCTGCGAATGGACTCACTCTGGAGCATACGCGATGCTGAGGATCTTGTGGATAGCACATTCAGTGAGTTGGTCACACCGCAGGTAAAGGCTAGCTCAGACAGTAAATGGGTGACCAAAAGGCAGGGTAAAGGCAGGAAGGTAGTGCAGGAATCGCCTGCGGTCATCTCCCTCCAAAACAGGTTTACCGTTTTGGGTACTGTTGGGGGAGATGACTTATCAGGGGAAGGCACCAGCAGCCAGGTTCAGGGCACCATGACTGGCTCTGCTGCACAGAAGGGCGGAAAAAAGAGGGATAGGGCTATAGTGATAGGGGATTCAATTGTAAGGGGGATAGATAGGAGTTTCTGTGGCCGAGACCGAGACTCCAAGATGGTATGTTGCCTCCCTGGTGCAAGGGTCAAGGATGTCTCGGAGCGGGTGCAGAGCATTCTGAAGGGGGAGGGGGATCAGCCAGTTGTCGTGGTACATGTAGGTACCAACGATGTAGGTAAAAAGAGGGAGGAGGTCCTACAAGCTGAATTTAGGGAGTTAGGAGCTAAATTGAAAAGTAGGACCTCAAAGGTAGTAATCTCTGGATTGCTACCAGTGCCACGAGCTAATAAGTTTAGAGAGAGTAAGATAGATAAGCTAAATACGTGGCTTGAGCAGTGGTGCAAGGGAGAGGGATTTAAATTCCTGAGGCATTGGAACCAGTTCTTGGGGAGGAGTGACCTGTACCAAGGGGACGGTCTACACCTGAACTGTGAGGGAGCCGATGTCCTCGGGGTAATATTTTCTAGGGCGGTTCGGGAGGATTTAAACTAATTTGGCAGGGGGATGGGAACCTAGGTAGTGGAAAAGAGGGAAGTCATATGAAGTCAGAAATAGATGGTAGAAAGGTGAGAAGCAATAAGCAAAGGAGAGAAACACAAAGGGCCAAACTAATTCATAATGAGAGTGTGAAAAAAGCAAGCCTGAAGGCTTTGTATCTTAATGCTAGAAGCATTAGGAACAAGGTGGATGAATTAGTTGTGGAAATAGAGGTAAACAAGTATGATTTGATTGGGATTACAGAAACGTGGCTGCAGGGTGGGCAAGGCTGGGAACTTAACATCCAGGGATATACAATATTTAGGAAGGATCGGCAAAAAGGTAGGGGAGGTGGGGTAGCATTGCTGGTAAAGGAGGGGATTAATGCAATGGAAAGGAAGGATATTAACTCGGATGAAACGGAATCTGTATGGGTAGAAATGAGAAATAGCAAGGGGAGGAAAACGTTAGTGGGTGTGATATATAGGCCTCCAAATAGTAATATGGAGGTGAGGGAAGGCATAAAAAGGGAAATTAGAGAAGCGTGCGATAAGAGCACAGCTGTCATCATGGGTGACTTTAATTTACATATTGATTGGACTACCCAAATTAGTAAAAATTCTGAGGAGGAGGAATTCCTGGAATGTTTTCGGGACGGTTATCTGGACCAATATGTCGAGGAGCCGACTCGAGATCAGGCCATTTTAGACTGGGTATTGTGCAATGAGAAGGGACTTATCAGCAATCTTCTTGTACGAGGCCCCTTGGGTCAGAGCGATCATAATATGATCGAGCTCTCAGTCGAGATGGAGAGTGAGGAAATTGAATCAGAGACTAAGGTCCAGAACTTAAATAAAGGGAATTACGAGGGTATGAGACGGGAATTGGGTAAGATTGATTGGGTGGTGTTTCTGGGGGGATTGACAGTGGATAGACAATGGCAAGCATTCAAAGATAGAATGGAAGAATTCCAGAACATGTTTATACCGGTTTGGCATAAAAATAAACCTAAAAAGGTGACTCAACCGTGGATAACGAGGGAAATTAGGGACAGCATAAAATCAAAAAAAAGGGCATATCAACTGGCAAAAAAAAGCACCAGACCGGAAGATTGGGGGCAGTACAGGATACAGCAAAAGAGGACAAAGGGATTAATCAGGAAGGGGAAAATAGAATACGAAAGTAAACTTGCAGCAAACATAAAGACAGACTGCAAAAGCTTTTATCGGTATATCAGGAGGAAAAGACTGGTAAAATCCCAAGTCGGTCCCTTGCAGTCCAATTCGGGAGAATATATAATGGAGAATAAGGAAATGGCAGACCAATTAAACTCATACTTTGGTTCTGTATTCACAAAGGAGGACACAAATAACCTCCCAGGAATATCGGCAAACATAGGGACTAATGAGAGGGAGGAGCTGACAGAAATTAGTATCTCTAGGGATATGGTGTTGGGTAAGTTGAGGGGACTGAAGGCCGACAAATCCCCAGGGCCTGATAAACTACATCCTAGGGTACTTAAGGAGGTGGCCCTGGAGATAGCAGATGCTCTAAGGATCATCTTCCGGAACTCCATTGACTCGGGAACAGTACCCGTGGATTGGAGGGTAGCTAATGTTACCCCAATATTTAAAAAGGGGGGTAGAGAGAAAGCAGGGAATTATAGACCAGTAAGCCTTACATCGGTTGTGGGCAAAATGCTAGAGTCCATTATTAAGGATAAAATAGCGGAGCACTTGACAAATGGGGAAAGGATCGGACAGAGTCAACATGGATTTACAAAGGGTAAATCGTGTTTGACTAATCTGCTGGAATTTTTTGAGGAGGTAACTGGTAGAATAGATGGGGGAGAGCCAGTGGATGTGGTGTACCTTGACTTCCAGAAAGCCTTCGATAAGGTTCCACACAAAAGATTATCATGCAAAATTAAGGCTCATGGGATTGGGGGCAAAGTATTAACGTGGATAGAGAACTGGCTGGCGGATAGAAAACAGAGAGTTGGAATAAACGGCTCGTTTTCGGAGTGGCAGGCAGTGACCAGCGGGGTGCCGCAAGGATCTGTCCTGGGACCCCAGCTGTTCACAATATATATAAATGATCTGGATCAGGGAATTGGATGCAATATTTCCAAATTCGCTGACGACACTAAACTAGGAGGAGGGGTGGGCTCTGATGAGGATGTCAGGAGGCTACAGTGTGATTTGGACAGGTTGGGGGAATGGGCGGATACGTGGCAGATGCACTATAATGTGGATAAATGCGAGGTTATCCACTTTGGGGGTAAAAACAGGAGGGTAGATTATTATCTAAATGGCAATAGATTGGGAGATGGGGAAGTGCAGAGGGACCTGGGTGTTCTTGTGCACCAGTCACTGAAGGAGAGCATGCAGGTGCAACAGGCGATTAAGAAGGCAAATGGTATGTTGGCCTTCATATCAAGGGGGTTCGAGTATAGGAATAGGGATACCTTACTACAGCTGTACAAGGTGCTGGTGAGACCGCATCTGGAGTATTGTGTACAGTTTTGGTCGCCCCATCTGCGGAAGGATGTTCTTGCCATGGAAAGAGTGCAACGGCGATTCACCAGGCTGATACCTGGAATGGCGGGAATGACCTACGAAGAGAGATTAAATAGTTTGGGCTTGTACTCACTGGAGTTTAGAAGATTGAGAGGGGATCTCATCGAAACATATAAAATTATGGCAGGCCTGGACAGGCTGAATTCAGAGAGAATGTTTCCAATGGCCGGGGAGCACAGAACCAGGGGCCACAGTCTAAAAATAGCGGGCAAATCATTTAAAACAGAGATGAGGAAGAATTTCTTCACTCAAAGAGTGGTGAGCCTGTGGAATTCCCTGCCACAGAGGGCTGTGAAGGCTAATTCAATAAATATTTTCAAGAGAGAATTGGATATATTTCTGAAGGCTAAGGGGATTAAGGGTTACGGAGAAAAGGCGGGGACGGGGTACTGAACTGGTAAGATCAGCTATGATCTCAGACGAAGATCAGCCATGATCTCATTGAATGGCGGAGCAGGCTCGAAAGGCCGAATGGCCTACTCCTGTTCCTATCTCTATGTATCTATTCAATCCTTCTACTGGAGCAGCTGTTTCAACATTCTGCTGTTCACATTGACATGATTCAGCGTACTTTTGGCATCCCTGTAAAATCTGTGTTGCAACCTCAGCTATTTCCATAACTTTTGAGAGCTCCAAACTCCTTCCCTTTGAAGATTGAAGCTCGTGTTCAGATTGTTCCCATTGTAGAGTCTTGTCCTTCAGCATATGAAGGAGTTGGCTGACCGTTAACTCTTCCACGGGAACACTGTGGGTCAGAGTCTTCTCCATTTCATCCACCTTTTCCTCCAATGCTTTCACCTTCTTTTCCTCTTGTACTTTGGCTTCCAGCGCTCGGAGAAGTTGCGCCTTGATGCTCTCTAGCTCATGTTCAGAGGCCATTCTTACAGTCTCTGTGTTTCTTACAGTTCCCTTTTCTTCCACTGAACGGATTCCCAGTTGAATCTGTTCTTCAAGTTGTTGAATCTCGGTCATTGCCGCCCCATATTTGTCTTGGGTTTCCTTTAATATTTTTATGAGTTCTTGTACATCTTGTCTTTCAGGTTCTGCCATGTCTTTCACCTCTAATTTCTCATCTATGGATGGAACTTCTACCGATGAGTCTGTCTTGGCCTTGAGCTCATCAAGAATTTCCTGCAGCCTTTGGACTTCTTGCTCATGTTCAACCTTCAGTTGCTCATATGCTTCCACTGAAACTAGCTTTTCGGAGGTTGCCGAGTTAACCCCTTCCAGAATTGTAGCCTGGGCCTGTTCATACTGTTCTTTCAACTTCTCACACTCTGCTTGTGAGGAGTCGTAGAGAAGAACTGGAATAAAATCCTGGCTTCCTGAAGATTCCTCTTCATTTGCTTCTTCCTGCAAATATTCTAACTCCTGAACAGCATAAGGGAGATGTGATCGGTAATTGGTCACGATGGCTCTATGGTCGCTCTCTGCTTGAGCTAGCTGCTTCTGTTGTCTTTCCAGATTCTCCCATTCGGTGTCATAGAACTTTTTCATTGTTTTCATCTCTTGTACGAGATGGTAACTCAATTGTTCTAATTGTTGTCGTAATTTGAAATAAGTTTGAGTCCGAGCTCGGTGTTCTTCCGTCATGGATATGTCCGTAACTTGAACAGGCTCAGAATTTTCTGTCGAACTAGGTTGTCGTTGTTCGGTGGAGTTCTGTTCTGAAACTTTGTTCTTCCCTGGAGCATAAGCCTTTATGCATGCCTTTGTTTTTCCAACCTTCGTCGGCAAGTCCATTTCAGCCTTGTCTTTCATATTTGGGTTGGTCTTATCGTCATCCGTTTCAGAATCTGAGCTGATTGTCTGCACCGAGTCCTCACTCGTTATGGCTTTTAGATAGTGCCATTCCATGTCTATTTTCTTGATCCACTCCCGTCCTAGAAGTGGTGGTCCTCCCTCATGTAGTACGTATAAGTTCATTCTTGGGTGTTCTTTACCCCTATCTCTCACTTTGACTCTTATCTTTCCCATGGGGTATACTTTATGCCCCGTGTATGTCTGCAATACGAACTTGGTATCTCTTAAGGGTATATGTGAGAATAGCCGGTGGTAATCCCTTCGATTTATGACTGATAGAGCTGATCCAGTGTCCAACTCCATTTTCACTTGGATTCCAGCTATTTTTAGCATGACCCAGATAGTTTGTAGGTCAGCTTCCTTACTCACATTGTGAATTCTCAGGCTACCCAGCTCCTGGCCGTTTGGGTCTGAGTCTGAATTCTGTTCGTCTGAACTCTTCTCAGCCACCTTGTGTACCGTGTTGTACTTTTCCTGTGATGGCTTCCTTTGGTTGTTGGTCCTTTGGTTGTTGGTCTTCTTCCCTGACTGGCATACCTTAGCTATGTGATCCAGTTTGCCACATTTCCTACATTCCTGGTTCTTAAACCAGCATTGGTTCTGGTCGTGTGTTGTCTTCCCACAACGATAGCATTTTGTTGTTGTCGAGGTAATTTGATCCACACTTAGCGCTGCTGTCTTTAGCTGCATTTCCGCAGTTCCCTTCGCTGCGGCTTCGTGCGATGCTGCAATAAGGACAGCCCTGTCAAGTGTAAGGTCGTTCTCTTCGAGTAGTCGCTTTTGCGTTCCTTCCTTTGCCAACCCGCACACGAACTTGTCTCACAATGCCTCTGTCAGATTCCCTCCAAACTGGCAGTATTTCGCTAGTCTACGCAGTTCGACCAAGTATTCTGCGTTGCTTTCGTCTTTCCGTTGCGTTCTCGCATAGAATTTGAATCGTTCCGCCAACATCAACGGTGTAGGGTTCAAGTGGTCCTTCAGGACAGCCACAATATCATCGAAAGTCTGATCCGCCGGTTTAGCTGGTGCTAGTAGATGCTTCAAGAGCCCGTATGTCTTTGCGCCCATCGAGTTCAGCAAGGTTATAGCTTTGTCATCTTCTTCTATTTTATTGGCCTCACAATAGATCTCAATGCGTTCCACGTACGTGGCCCAGTCTTCTACTTCGGAATTAAAATCATTGATGTTACCACGCTTAGGCATCTTCCTCTCTTTGGGAACAACACAAGTATTTCTTTAAATTATTATTTCTTTTTTTTTCTAAGATGGCGGTTTTCCCGCGAAAATGGCGGTTTCCCGCTCTTATCTTCTCTCCCCGCCCACTTCAATGGCGGTTTCCCGCTTCTGTCTTCTTCCCCGCCTAATGGCGGCTTCCCGCGTTTCTTCCCTGGCGGGAGGGGTACACTTTCCCCACGGGCGACGGCCGCTGGCTTTCAAGTTCACAGCCTGCGCGTCGGCTTCAAGGCTTTCCCTTTTTTTTAATTTTATGGCAGGGCGACCGGCTCTGGGTACCCCGTTGACGGCGAACAGGTTCAGCCGCTGGACTGGCTCTCGCACAGTTCCCCTTGCTCGGCTCTGCCTCTCTCCCGCTCGCTCGGCTCTACCGGCGCTGGTTACACCCCGTTGACGGAGGACAGTTCAGCTGCTGGACTGGCTCTCGCGCAGTCTCTCTTGGTCGGCTCTGCCTCTCCCGCTCGCTCGGACCCCAATCGCGCCTCCCAGCCCTCTCGCAGTCCGGTGCTTCTCTCCCCGGCTGCGGCTAAGTTTCTCTCTACCCGCGCCTACGCTCCCGGTCGCAGCGCTTCGTGGCTTCGGTCAACGCCCGGCTTTTCCCGCCGGTCGCGGTCTCTCACGACGCCGTTGGACCCGACTTTTTGTCCGGCTCCTTTTCCCCCTCGACCGTGGTCGAGTGCCCAGCCCTTATCCTCCGGCTATTCTTTTCACTTTCCCTTACTCACAGTCACCGTGGCAGAAGGGACAGTCAGTGCCTGTTCCTGATGGAAGTTTTTGTCGCTAAAGTCTTCCTCCTTTCCATTGCTGCAGCCTTGAGTTTTCTCCCAGCCGAATGACGAGGGCGGTTGCCTCTTTTCGACGCTCTTTCGTTGCTTTGAAATTATTGTTGCCGCAGGGTACGATCGGACTCGTTGCCACTGTAAAGTCTGTGGGTTGTGCAGTTAATTACGACACAGACTTCAGGAGTAACATACAACAGGACTTTACTATTCGAAGGTCAGGGCGAATCTGCCCTATAAATCATGCCACAGCACTTATATACCGGTGTGGTCACCGTCGGTATTACCGTATACAGAAGCCAAACAAGTAGTGCCACACCTAAAATAGTTCTCTTAAAGGTGAACGGTTACATACAATAGTCTCTTAAAGGTAGACGGTTACATACACTACAGTTTGGAGTTCAACCTCCGAGTGAGCGCAGACACAAGCATCGTCTGCATACTGTAATTCGACGACAGAGGATGGAACGACCTTGGATCGGGACTGGAGTATATCTGTGTCTGTGTGTGTGTATATATGTGTGCATCTGTATATATATATATATATATAATATATACACACACACACACACACACATATATACACACACATACACAGACACACACACACATACAGACATACACACACACACACACACACACACACACACACACACACATGTTTTTATATACACACACACACATATATTCACACACATATACCTACACACAGAACAGCAGTGTGTCAGCAAGGTAACGTCACATAATACCCAGGAAGCTAAGATGATTACTAAGACCATTCATAATCAGTTTTCTAGATTACTCTACACTATTAATGGAATGTCAGTTTTGAAGAAACTGTTCTCCACGTAAGGGCTAATGTTCCTACTCCCCCACCAACAGCACACATCAAAAAATTCAGCTGTCTGCTGCTTACAATTTTATCAATATGTGCTCCCGGCAGGTAAAGCTTCCCTCTGGCAGGGGGGAAAGGCAGAAGCGTACCCCTATACTGTCAGTCTGAAACTTCTGCTTGAATCTTAATATTGTAAGTGTGAATAATGTCTGGTATAAACTGTCAGTCTTTCCTACATTACGACAGTGACTACACTTCAAAGGTAATTCATTGTCTGGGACATACTGACGTTGTGAAAGGTGCTGTATAAATACAAGTTCTTTCTTTTCTCAGGACATTGAAATGGGTTGCTGGACTGGGAAAGTTGGAATACAGGAAACATGTCAGCCAGTGGCTCAGTTGGTAGCACCCTTGCCTCTGAGTCAGAAGGTTCAAGTCCCACTCCAGAGACTTGAGTGCAAAAATCTCAGCTGACACTCCAGCACAATGCTGAGGGAGTGCTGCACTGCCAGAGGTGCCGTTTTTCGGATGAGACGTTAAACCGAGGCCCCATCTGCTCTATCAGGTGGATGTAAAAGATCCCATGGCAACTATTTTTGAAGAAGTGCAGGGGAGTTATCTCCAGTGTTCTGGCCAATATTTATCCCTCACTCAACATCTGGTCATTATCACATTGCTGTTTGCGGGAGCTTGCTGTATGCACTGATTGGCTGCCACATTTCTCACATTACAACAGTGACCACACTTCAAAAAGTATTTAATTCGCTATAAAGCACTTTGGGACTTCCTGAGTGTAATGATCAGTAACATGTCATTCTAGAATGGTACACTAGGTGGTGCTGTATGTTTAGTAAGGGGCTACCCACAAGGCAGTAGTCAAGATGGATGCCTGTAAACTAGTCCACATGGCTGAATAAATGACTAGCTCAAGCTAGCTGTTCATAATGAAAACGTTTATTTATTTATGAACATAACATGGTACCAGAAGTGGTAATATCTGCTGAATATTGTGAAATGCGACATGGAGAATTTGAAGCCACCGGAGGGTTTGAAACTCACGGGGAATGTCGCCTGCAATTGGTGGACTTTCAAACAGCAATTCAAACTCTACATTGCTGCCATCGGGTTCGGTACGAAGCCAGACGCAAGGAAAATAGCGTTACTGCTCACGGTTGCAGGCCCGCAGGCGATAGAGGTATTTAATATGTTTGTATTTGATCAAGAGGAGGACAGAGAAAAAATGGACGATGTGCTAAAGAAGTTTGATACACATTGTTCTCCCAAAAAGAACGAGACCTATGAGAGGTACGTGTTCCATTCATGGACACAGCAGCAAAATGAGACTTTTGATAGATTTGTGACCGATCTGAAACTGAAAGTACAGACATGTAATTTCTCTGAACTGAAATCATCCATGATTTGTGGCCAGATTGTGTTTGGTATTCATAATAAAAAGGTCAGGGAACATTTGTTGAGAGAAACCGAACTAACATTGGAGGATGCTGTGAAAATATGCCATGCCAGTGAGCTCGCTCAACAGCACGCAAAGACTTTCAGTGAAATTAATAATAATGCGACTGTAATGAGTGACTGTGCTGCTGTCGGTGCTGTGTCCTACAAGGGGAAGAAACAGGGGCAGAACAGAAATGCAAAGCAATCGGAGGATGGAATTTTTAATTATAAACACTGTGGTTACCAACACCAGTAAAGACAATGCCCAGCATTTGGAAAAATGTGCACAAAATAAAATGGAAAGAATCACTTTGCCAAACAATGCTTTTCAAAAGTAAAAACAAAGAAAGGGCAACAAGTCAATGTGATTGAGGACACTGATTTAAGTGAGACATTTTTTGTAGGAATGGTGTCATGTGACAATATTGAAAAGGATACAGAAAATGTGCAGCCCTCAGGAATGGACAATGCTGAACATAAAGTTAATGCAGTAAAATAGGACAAATGGATAATGCCACTGCAGGTAAATGGAGCATTAGTTACATTGGCCTAGAAATTCAGTTGCTTGCGCCACCAGTTTGCGCCCAAAGAGGCCACTCAGAGGCTTTAGCGCCACTGGCCACAACCACCGCGATATTTAGCGGGGCGCTAATGGCGGCGTTAGCCTGTAGTGCTGCGCCGCCACCGATGATGTCATCGGTGTGCGCAGTGCCCCGCTACCGCCCCGAACGCCATATTAGGTCGCGCCCGCCTCTTCCGCGCCGGCCGCAAATAGCAACCGGTACACAGGGGCCAACCTGTGGCGGTACTGGCGCGAGTTAAGGTGGAGGTGCGGCCGGCCGCTTTTTCGGCGGCTGCCTGCCCGCACCTCTGTCCCCGGCCTCCTACACCACCCCCCCCCCCCGCAGCATTGCCGGCTGTTTCCTGAGAGCCCGCCACTTCTCTTTGGTACCGGCCTCTTTTGCCGGCACTCGCGAGCGGGGATCGCGCTGTTGCAGCCACCTCCCCCTTAACAGTGGGAGGAAGGCCTGCAGTACCGCAGCATGCCGTGCCGCAGCGGGTGGCGCTGCGGCACTTTGCGCACCGATATTCAGTTTCAGCGCCCCAAGCGGGGCGTGGGAAGCCTCGTTTAGCGGCCAGCTTCCATTTGGGGCGCAGAAACTGAATATCCCGATGGCACAAGTGACTCCGCGTGCAGCGGTAATTCCGGCGCCCAGGCGAGCTTGGCGCCCCAAACTGAATTTTTAGCCCATTGAAACTAGACACTGGGGCAAAAGCAAACTTAATCAGTATGAGTGACATTAAAATTATGAAAGAAAAGCCCAAAATACAGAAAAAGTCAGTACTACTGAAGAACTATAATGGACAGAAAATAGATAGCTTAGGTGTATGCAGACTTAAAGTGACAGTCAAAGACAAAGTGCATCATCTCATGTTTTCCGTTGTGGCTGAAGGACTTGATTCACTACTAGGTGACAAAGCTTGTGAGGACTTAGAACTGGTCAAGAGAGTCTACCGTATAAACTGTGCCATAAGCAGACCAGATGACTCGGTGGATTCTGTAGTGAGTAATTTCCAGGATGCGTTCAAAGGATTTGGAGTTTTACCATTCACTTACAAGATCCAGCTAAAGGAGGATGCTCAGCCAGTGGTACATGCTCCACGGAGAGTTGCAGCACCCCTGCGTGACCGGCTCAAGAAAGAACTGGACAGAATGACCACACTAGGAGTCATCAGGAAAGTCGAAGAGCCAACAGACTGGGTTAACTCCATGGTATGTGTAAAGGAATAGAGTCAGATATGGAAAAAGTAAATGCCATACTCAAAATCCCCAGACCCACTGACAAAAAAGGAGTGCTACGCATCATGGGGATGATAACCTTCATTGGAAAGTTCATTCCTAACTTGTCAGCCAAGACAGCCTGTCTGCGAGACCTGCTACATAAAACAAATGAGTTCGCATGGACAGAAAGATATGAACAAGAGTGGATGAACTTCAAAACAGTGCTGACAACCACACCTGTACTCACCTTCTTTGACCCAACAAAGAGAATCAAAGTGTCAATGGATGCATCAAAAGATGGCCTAGGATCGGTCTTGCTACAAGCAGAGGGTGAAGATTGGAAGCCTGTTGCCTATGCCTCCAGGTCTATGACTGACTCTGAGTGTCGATACGCCCAGATTGAAAAGGAATGCCTAGGCTTGGTAGTTGGACTAGAAAAGTTCCATGGCTACATATATGGACTTCCCACCTTCACAGTTGAGACAGACCACTGCCCACTGGTTGCCATCATAAAAAAAAATCTGAATGAGATGTCTCCAAGAATTCAACGACTCATGATGAAGCTGCAAAGATATGACTTTGAACTGATCTACACACCAGGCAAACACATAGGGCTGGATTTTCCTAAGCCCCTGGAGTCGGGTTGGAGGCGTGCGGGCAATAAAAATCGGAGATCCGGGGGTCCCGACCCCATCCCGCCTCCAACCCGCCTCCCTGTCAATTTCATAGGAGTCGGGTTGCCGACAAGTGCTGGAACCCGACTCCCAGAGGCGGGAAGGGATTAAAGGCAATTAAACTGCCTGTTAACAGGTAGTTTTTTGCCTATTCACGATTTTTATTGCTGGTTTGTGGGCTTCCCGACAGCTCCAAACCACGAAAAGTTTTTGAGGCGGGACGTGGGTCTGAGGTCTTGGAGGGGTCGAGATGGCCAGTGTTCAGGTGAGTGAGGGGTGCAGGAGTGCAAAGGTAAGTGTTTTGCAAGTGTTTAAAGTGTTTAAATAAGTTTAACTTACTTTTACTTACCTTTACAGGAGTCCTGCATTCCGGTGTCGGGAGTCGGCTGCAAGAACCACAGAAGCTCCGATTTTTAAAAAAAAATCAGCTTCTTGGTTTCTGCAGCAAAATGATTTTAAAGTTATCCTGAGAAAGGACTGAGGCTGAATTAGCAGTTTTTCAGTGCTTGACAGCTTCAAACAGCTGCTAAACACTGATCTTTCATCTGCCAAAAGCTTTTGACAGATGAAATGTCAATCTCTGACGTCACCTGTTGCCGGGTGGCCCTTAATTGGCCTGCTGAGCCCACAGGGAGGGCTCAACAAGGTCAATCAGAGGAAAATCCAGTGGGTTGGCCACATCTCCATGGAGGCGGGACAACAAGCCCGAATGTGGGTTTCCCACCTCCAACCCGCCCCCGTAGCAAAATCCAGCCCATAGTGTTAGCAGATGCACTATCCCGAGCACCCACAATGAGTCATGTGAGCTCTACTGAGGAAGACGTGGATGTTCATGTGAGTATGGTCACTGCTGCGCTGCCCGTGTCAGACACAAAATCAAAGCAAATAGCAGAAGAAACAGTAAAAGATACAGTGTTACAAACAGTAATAGAGAACATTCATCATGGTTGGCCAAAAGGTTCCTGTCCAAAGTACTATCACATCAGGTCAGAGTTAAGTGTCGCAAGTGGACTATTACTAAAACAGAACAGAATAGTCATTCCACAGGCTCTACGTCAAGACATGCTCAAAAGGATTCATGAGGGAAACCTCGGAATTGAAAAATGCAAAAGGAGAGCAAGAGACACTGTTTATTGGCCTGGCATAAATAAGGACATTGAGAACATGATAGGCATATGTGAGACATGTCAGAAACACCAAAACAAACAAGCAAAGGAACCAATGATAGTAGCTGACTTACCAACAGCTCCATGGCAAAAGGTTGGTATGGACCTTTTTCATTTGAATGGTAAAGACTATCTATTAGTGATTGACTACTATTCTAACTATCCTGAGATGGCGCTGCTCTCAAGCACATCAGCAAGCAGTGTCATAATGCATGTTAAATCCATCTTCGCCAGACATGGAATTCCCAGGATTGCCGTTAGCGACAATGGTCCGTGCTTCAACTGTAAGGAGTGGCAACAGTTTGCAGCACATTATGACTTTCAACACATCACATCCAGTCCTCTGTATGCTCAGTCGAATGGTAAGGCAGAGAAAGGTGTTCAAGTTCTCAAACAGCTACTAAAGAAAGCAACAGAAAGCAAGTCTGATCCTTACCTCGCCCTGCTGAGCTACCGAGCCTCCCCTTTAGACTGTGGTTCTTCGCCTGCTGAGCTCCTAATGGGTTGCAAGTTGCACACCACGCTACCCTGCTGTGCAAAAGAAAAGCATTGTAAGGAACTGAGACAGAGACTTCAACTGTTAAAGCTGAAACAGAAATCATACTGTGACAAGTCATCCAAAACTCTGAAACCATTGACAAGGGATGATGTTGTCAGGATTGAGGATCCAAATGCATGGAACAGGAAAGCTACAGTTCTTGAGGAAGTAGGACCAAGGTCATATACCATTAGAACTGAGGAAGGACAGATTCTCAGGAGGAACCGCTGTTCCCTCCTGAAAACACAAGAAAATATCCAAGAGCAAATCGATGACAATGCCGCAACTGAATCTTGTCACTCACCACCAGAACAATCTAACACAAACACACATACAGGCTCTCATGAAAACACATCAGACTTACGTGTGCTGAGAAGATCCACACATGAAGTAAAAAAGCCTGATAGACTTAATCTTTGAGTACAAAGAAAACTATATAAAAAAATGAAAAGCTTAGAGTTCACAAAGTAAAGCTTTGAAGATGTGTTGACTGCTGTGAAGATGTTTATGTCGTTATGATTGATTGATATTGATTGATATTGATTTTGTTTAACCTCAAAGGAAGGGGGATGTAATGATCAGTAACATGTCATTCTAGAATGGTACACTAGGTGGAGCTGTATGTTTAGCAAGGGGCTACCCACAAGGCAGCAGTCAAGATGGATGCCTGTACACTAGTCCACATGGTTGAATAAATTACTAGCTCAAGCTAGCTGTTCATAATGAAAATGTCTATTTATTTATGAACATAACACTGCGGTCATGAAAGGCACGATAGAGATGCAAGTTCTTTCTTTCTTTTCAGAGACAAGTCTTCATTGGACCAAATTGGACCTTCCTCAACCGCACGTTTTCTAACTAATTTCCAGTGAAAATTCCAATAGCTTTTCAAGAGCGGCCAACACATTTAAAGAATGTCCCGCTGCAGAAGACCTTGAATAGTGGCATATTTTCTTTGATCCCCCCAACCCCTACTCCATCTTTAGAAAATACAAAACAAAAACATTCTGGAACAGTGACTGCTCTCCTCTGTAAACTTGACACTTCCTCACTTGCGCATGTGCCAGTTTGGCGCTGTACTGCACGTCAGGAGATAATAAATAACAGATAGAAAAGTGTTGTGTGCCCGAGCTTTTTATAGCGCAAAGTGAAGCCAAGTGCACAGTGTTATCCTGAGTTGTCAAGTCTCTCAACAAGCACCTTCCATCGCAATCACGCTGTTGCTGCGTGTTCATACCACGAGAGAGAGAGGTAACATCCATGCCACAGTTGTTCTCCTAAAGATCACAAAAACAATCTGTTGTCCTTTCTAAAATCCTCTCCCCTCTTCTTCTGAAGTGTAACTCATGCTTCAGTACAACACCGCACCTGCCTCTAGCCTCCTTGTGATTCATCAAATTGGGCATCCTTTATCTGCGAACCAAGACAATGAATGTTGGCAAGCTACTTGATGAGATATTGGCTGGAGGCGGGGGAGGGTGGGCGGGGGAGGAGTGTAGAGCGCAGGGGAGAAGAGGTGTCACGGCCAACTCCAATCACGTCGTCACCCACACCCATAGGCACACTTCCCAACTGAGGTCATTGAATAACAATCGAGAGCGGCAACCCCTCCTGACCTTTCCCTCCAGCTAGGCAGGGGAACGGATGCCAATTGTGGCACCAGCTGAGATCAGATAGCTCATGCCTCAGTACCATACGACGTGGGAAGAAGGGGGATGAAGTTTTGGGTGGTAACCTGGTTATGTGATTGGCTGCTCTTCTGTTTTGGATTTTATAAAAACCAGCGGAATTGGGAGCAGGTGTTTCTTGAGTCCGCTCCCTTTTACGTGGACACCACTGAAAGAAGCAGAACTGGTAAGATAATGCCATCCACCAAATACCAGCCATTTTGTTTCCATTGTCTCCACCCTAATGTACGCCTCATGTGTCAGCCTTACTTGTTCGCCAGAAGTGAGGCCAGTGAAATGTACAAAGGGTGGTTTCCCTACAGCAACTGATTGTGAAGCAAATTCAAAATTAGAGCTGTTCAAAAAGCTTTTAAAGTTCTACGGTGGGCGCTGCGATATCGATCTGCTCCCGCTGCAGTGGCTGCTCATGTGTCTCTGTGTATCAAGCATCCCTTGTAAAACTGACATCAGTGGGGAAAACTCGCCACTGGCTGAAGTCATACCTGGTGCAAAGGAAGATGGTTGTGGCAGTTGGAGGCCAATCATTGCAGCCTCAGGGCAGTGTTCTAGGCCCAACCAGCTTCAGCTGCTTTATCAATTACCTTCCCTCCATCATAAGGTCAGAAGTGAGGCTGATCGCTGATGATTGCACAGTGTTCAGTTCCATTAGTAATTTCTCAAATAATGAGGCAGTCCATGCCAGCATTCAGCAAGATCTGAACAAAATCCAGGATTGAGCTGATAAGTGGCAAGTAACATTTGTGCCACACAAGTGTCAGGTAATGACCAGCTCCAAAAAGAGAGAGTCTAACCACCTCCTCCTGACATTCAATGGCATTACCAGTACCGAATCTCCAACCATCAATATTCTGGGGATCACTATTGCTCAGAAACTCAACTGGACCAGCCACATAAATGCGTGGCTACTAGAGCAGGTAAGAGGTTGGGTATTCTGTAGCAAGTGGCTCATCTCTTGACACCAAACCCTCTTCATCACCTACAAGTCGGGACTGTGATAAAATACTCTCCACTTGCCTGGACGGGTGCAACTACAACAACACTCAAGAAGCTCGACACAATCTAGGAAAAATCATTCCGCTTGATTGGCACCCCATCCACCGCCTTAAACATCCACTCCTTCCAGTACCAGTGTACTGTGGCTGCAGTGTGTACCATCTACAGGATGCACTGCAGCAACTCGCCAAGGCTTCTTCGGCAGCACCTCCCAAACCCGCAACCTCTTCCACTTAGAAGGACAAGGGCAGTAGGTGCATGGGTACCCAATCACCTCCAAATTCCCCTCCAAGTCACACACCATCCTGACATGGAAATATATCGGCCGTTCCTTCATCATCACCGAGTCAAAATCCTGGAACTCCCTCCCTGACAGCACTGTGGGAGTACCTTCACCACACGGAGTGCAGCGGTTCAAGAAGGCAGCTCACCGCCACCTTCTCAAGGGCAACTAAGGATGGACAATAAATGCCAGCTTTGCCAGTGACACCCACATCCCAAAGAATGATTAAGAAATAAAGTATTCTGTAGTGTTTATATCACATAAATGTCTACCAGTTATTAATCAATATTATCTCTGCATTACTTGTAATTGTCATCAGCATGGTTTTATTGAATTTATGCCAATTAAAAGAGACATTTTAGAGATTTGAGTATAAGGTTATAAATTAAACAAGGAGTTTGTAATTGTCCACAAACAGTCTGAACCCTGCCACCTAGTTAATGAGTTCACTTAGATTTGCATAGAAAGTACAGCACAGAAACAGGCCATTCGGCCCAACTGGTCCGTGCTGGACTCCACACGAGCCTCCTCCCACCCTACTTCATCTAACCCAATCAGCATAACCTTCTATTCCTTTATCCCTCATGTACTTATCTAGCTTCCCTTTAAATTTAAATTTCAATTTCAATTTCAATTTTTATTGGTCACATAACTAAATACAAGAAGTGTAATCTAGTCAGTGAAATGCTTTTTTCTTGACGAGCCGAGAGCACCAAGCAGCAAGAACACTGAGCTGCCTGGTACGCACGGAGCTCGCAAGGACGGCAGCCATCTTCATCGGCGCCATCGCAAAAAAACACATACCGACATATACACGCATGCATACTTTAAATATAAATAAAGCAGACATAAAATAAATAAAAGACATAAAAAGACAGCACATAAAATGAACAAGCAATAATGTAAAATGTAATTTCTACAGTAATTACATTGATATTTCTACCCAGGCTTCTAGAATAATCTCTGGTTACAGGGTGGCCGCACTGGGAGAGCATCGTGAGGAACTCACAACTTATAATTAAATAAATTTAATTAATTAATTAATTAATAAAATTAAATAAATAAAGTGCCCCCTCAGTCTTTCTCGATGGTTCCCCTCTCTCTCTCTCGATGTTTCCTCTGTCTTTCTCGATGTTTCCTCTCAGTTTTTCTCGATGTTTCCCCTCGGTTTCTTCCACACACCTGGCCTGCACATTACCCCTGGCTGTCGAACTTGGCGTCCTGGTAACCGGGTTCCGCTCCAGCTCTCAACCTTCAAACTGTCACTCCAGCTCTCATCCTTCAAACTGTCTCTCCAGCTCTCATCCTTCAAACTGTCCTCTCTCCAGCTCTTGACCTTCAAACTGTCTCTCCAGCTCTCGACCTTCAAACTGTCACTCCAGCTCTCAACCTTCAAACTGTCCTCTCTCCAGCTCTCGACCTTCAAACTGTCACTCCAGCTCTCGACCTTCAAACTGTCACTCCAGCTCTCGACCTTCAAACTGTCACTCCAGCTCTCGACCTTCAAACTGTCACTCCAGCTCTCGACCTTCAAACTGTCACTCCAGCTCTCGACCTTCAAACTGTCACTCCAGCTCTCGACCTTCAAACTGTCACTCCAGCTCTCGACCTTCAAACTGTCACTCCAGCTCTCGACCTTCAAACTGTCACTCCAGCTCTCGACCTTCAAACTGTCACTCCAGCTCTCGACCTTCAAACTGTCACTCCAGCTCTCGACCTTCAAACTGTCACTCCAGCTCTCGACCTTCAAACTGTCACTCCAGCTCTCAACCTTCAAACTGTCACTCCAGCTCTCAACCTTCAAACTGTCACTCCTTTAAATGCGTCTATGCTAATCGCCTCAACCACTCCCTGTGATAGCGAGTTCCATATTCTCACTACTTTCTGGGTAAAGAAGCTTCTCCTGAATTCATTACTGGATTTATAAGGTTGACTATCTTATATTCATGGCCTCTAGTTTTGGTCTTCCGCACAAGTGGAAACATCTTCTCAACATCTACCCTATCAAACCCCTTCATAATCTTGAAGACCGCTATCAGGTCACCCCTCAGTTTCGCTTTTCTAGAGAAAAAAGCCTTTTATTAAAATCTTCCATTAACGTAAGGCCTTGCACTCGCTGCCACACAGCTAAAGCTGGGCAAATCCTGTAGGAGTAATTCTGCATTCCAATGGAGACCCATGCTCAAAGGGAGCACAGATCCGAGACAGAGCTGTAACATAGCAGCCCCCATTTGCTGACACATGCTCCCTGCTATATGGCCTAGCTCTAATTTAACTTATGCCCCCTCCTTCTTGATTCCCCCACCAGAAGAAATAGTTTCTCTGTATCTACCCTTTGGAATCCTTTTAACATTTTGAACACCTCTATCGGATCACCCCTCAATCTTCTGTGCTCAACAACAACAACTCGCATTTATATAGCGCTTTTAACATCCCAAGGTGTTTCACGGGAGCGATTATCAAACAAAATTTCACACCGAGCCACATAAGGAGATATTAGGACAGGTGACCAAAAGCTTGGTCAAAGTGGTAGGTGTTTTAAGGAGCATCTTTAAAGGGGGAGAGAGAGGAGAAGAAGCCCAGAGAGGTTTAGGGAGTGAATTCCACAGCTTAGGCCCTCGGCAGCTGAAGTTACCGCCACCAATGTTGAAGCCATTAATATTGAGGATGAGCAAGAGGCCAGAATTGAAGGAGTGCAGAGATCTCGGTGGCTTGTGGGGCTGGAGGAGGTTACAGAGATAGGGAGTGCATGCCAAGTTTATGCAACCTGTTCTCATAATTTAACCCTCTTATCATTCTGAAATAAGCTGTACCTGACCTGAGAATTTCTGATATTAACATTGTCTGTCTGATATTAACTTGACGAGTAGGAAAACAAAAACCCAATCCTTGGATCACATCCCACTTGAGGTTAACTTTGAGGCCAAAGTCTTAGTTCAAAGTCCTTGCCTTGCTTGCAATGTTAGTTGCACTTTGGGTCTTTGGGCTGACTCCTTGACACTTCTAAACAGTTAACATTTATAAAACAAACGCATGGCTGACTATTGCTTTGTATGTGTATGAGCTGGCAAAGGTGTTGAAGCCTTAAAGTGTACCCGTGCTTTGTTTATGTTAAATCCATTTTCAAAAGTCTATGTTGTGCCAGTATAAATATTTGCAAACACATTCATAATTATTTATAATTGAACATAAAAAATGAAATATATATTTAAAACATCCTGAGGGCTGCACTGATGTTCTCTCTGGTTGTTTTTTTCCGTGCGCGGTCCCTTTAACAGTCTGCGCAGCCCATTCAAATCTTTGCACGGTTTCTTCCAAGTAAAAGCCGGTGAGCGGCCTGTGCGGGACCTCCAGGCCGCTGCACAGCTTAGCGGGACCGTTGGGCTGTACATATTTGTCCGTGGCTATTAGTAAAGAATGCTTATTTTCAATTGTTTTGAGACGCCTAGTATAAAGACTATAGAGTTCCCTATTTGTGGAAGTACGGGAGGTTAGCGATGTAGGGTTAGCGATATTGGGCTATAAATTCGGCTTGGACAGTGAGCCAAAATGGGTAATAGAAAAGAATATCGGGCGGAATGTAAATCGTGCATTTCTTTTGAATTTCACCTGCACGTTGGATCTCATTGCTTAGGCCAGTCTTTACAAATAAACATAGAAACATAGGAGCAGGAGTAGGCCATTCGGCCCTTCGAGCCTGCTCCGCCATTCAACGAGATCATGGCTGATCATCCAAACCCTAGCACCCGGTCCCTACACCGACAGCCATCCCACCCAAGCCCTATCCCCACGTATTTAATCCCCCCTAACACTAAGGGCCAATTTTTATCATAGCCAATCAACCTAACCCGCACATCTTTGGACTGTGGGGGGAAACCGGAGCACCCGGAGGAAACCCATGCAAACACGGGGAGAATGTGCAAACTCCACACAGACAGTCACCCGAGGCTGGATTTGAACCCGGGTCCCTGGCGCTGTGAGGCAACAGTGCTAACCACTATGCCACCGTGCTGCCCAATACCCAAAGGTGAAAGCACACAGCTATCCCACTGCAGCACCTTGAATGGGGTCACTTCCGACCTAAGGTGAGTGCACTAGTATTAATGGGGTGCCCCCAATCCTCTTCCGTCACTTCAGTGGAAGAGCCACGGAACCACATTTTCTTGTGGTTTCTGCAATTCTCCCGCCGATGTTATAGACAAGAGGGAGAACTCCCCACCCCATGTTGAAGATTCACCCCCACAGCCCAGAAACAGGCCAATGGCAACACAAACTACTGGGAATAGAGGTTTCCCACAGTGGCATATGAAATACCCTACACTGACATTTTTATTCAGCAGAGAAGCTGGCTTGGGGTCCTTTGTTCCAACTGTATGTTTGCACCATGCTTTACTAAAGGAGCTATTGATATCTAGTAGTGGAGTGGTAACATTTTCAAATTCGCAAATGTGCTGTGCCATCAGGGAGATCTTAATCTTCTTAGGCAGTCCCTCGGAACTGAGGATGACTTGCTTCCACACTAAAAATGAGTTCTCAGCTGACTGATGAGTCCAATGCAGGACCTGCAGTCTCTGTCACAGGTGGGGCAGACGGTGGTTGAAGGGGCGGGTGGGTGGGGTGCTTGGGTTGACATGCGCTCCTTCCGCTGCTTGCGCTTGGCTTCCGCTTGCTCCCGGCGTAGAGACTCGAGGATGCTTCTCCTCCACTTTGTGCGGTCTTGGGCCAGGAATTCCCAGGTGTCGGTGGGGATGTTGCACCTGCAAGATCCTGCAAATCCACTGGCAGGATAGGCGCACCAACATCAATGTTTTCGCTCAGGCCAACATCCCCAGCATCGAAGCTCTGACCACGCTCAATCAGCCCCGATACGAGACTCCCAAAACAAGCGTTCTACTCGGAGCTCCGGCGCAGCAAGAGAGCCCCAGGTGGGCAGAGGAAACGCTTCAAGGACACCCTCAAAACCTCCTTTGAATAGTTGATACTCCACAGAGAGAAAGAAGGCTACGCCAGACACTGTTACAATTCCTGATTGCTAGTTACACAGCGATATTGGCAGACGGCTTGGACCAGGGTACATGGTTGTAATATAGTGGATGGCCTGAGAAAGGGAGTGGCGGAATAGTGCGACCGCACCTCCGAAAGAAGCTATGTGAAGTGGAGCATCAAGTCCTGCCCAACACTGTTCAGCTGAAAATTCAGCATTGCCTACATCAGCCCAATACTGCTATTGAACACTGATTGGTGATGTTGAGTCACCTTGTCCTATCGCCATCAATGCTGCACCTTAGGCAACTCATCCAGCAGCCTACTTGAGGTGAGAAAATTATTTTAAATGTTGAGCTTATTACATCATGGCCAAAACTCGGTCAATTGTCAGGGTCTTTGGAGCTGGTTTTCAGCCATTTAGATGAAACATAGGAGTAGGCCATTCAGCCCCTCGAGCTGATCGGGACCTTAAATTTGTTTATCCGCCTTTGCTCCATATCCCTTGATAGCCTTGCCTAATAAAAATCAAGTCGATCTCAATCTTGAAAGTTTGAATTGACTCAGCATCCACTGCCTTTTGGGGGTGAGAATTCCAGATTTTATGTGCAGAAGTACTTCCTGATTTCACTCCTGAACAGCCTAGTTTGAATGTTAAGATTGTGAACACTCTTTTAAGAAGCCAATTATTTTAACCATGCTCCGATCTCCTAAGCAGATAGTAGGAACAAGGAGGCTCAGAATGAATGATAAGGAAATTGGTATTATTTCTTTTTAAGAGAAGAGCTCATAATTGATAGAACAGGGTATATTAAATAGAAATAAAGTGAAGCTAATAAAAATAGAAGAGAGCCGAGTACGGGAAAAAGGAAGAAGTAATTAAATTGATTTTATTTTTACTTCATAGTGTTTTGAAATACTAATTTGGCCCAGTGTAGGATTAATATCACAATAATAAAGCTATGGCTTGTATTTGAGTAGCTTTATTACTGTCTGTTTCCTATATTGCAACCATGACTACACTTCAAAAAAGTGTTTCTTTGACTGTAAAGCGCTTTGCGACATCCTGACATTGTGAAAGGCGGTATATAAATACAAGGCTTTCAAGTCTTTCTGTTTAATAATAATTCCGGGGAGTTCTCCCCGGTGTCCTGGGCCAATATTTATCCCTCAAACAACATCACTAAAACAGATGATCTGATCATTATCACATTGCTGTTTGTGGGAGCTTGCTGTGCGCAAATTCGCTGCCGCGTTTTCTACATTACAACAGCGACTACACTTCAAAAGTACTTCATTGGTTGTAAAATGCTTTGGGATGCCCTGAGGTCGTGAAAGGTGCTATATAAATGCAACTCTGTGTGTTTCAGCACCACAGTACATATCACTCAACTGTTTTGGTTTGCGTTTGGACTTCCTGATTCTCTGGTGGAATTTTAATCCTGTCACACTGTCTCAGCTTCAGAGTTATATTCCCAAGTTTTAAAATGTACATCAAGCATAGCGTTGTTGTCCCAAGACCTCTTCTTGGAGTTGGGCATAAACCAAATCTGAAATGGTTAATCTCACTCTTCACATTTCTTAATTAAGCAGATACCAGGATTTGTAGCACTCACAACAATGTACAAAATTCATTAGCATCAGATAAAGAGAGTCATGGGAGAAAAATTGAGTCGTGCCTCCTTTGGGGCGCTAACTTAGCCGGGGCGCTACTTTTAGTGTCCCAAAAAAATTAGCTCCCCCATGGCTGAAATTCATCGGTAGCACCCCTAGAGGGAAGCGGGGAACTACTGGAAGTGCCCCGCCTCCCTCTTGAGGCACTGTGAGGGAATATCGCGGCGCTACGTGCCGCAGTACTGCAAGCCTTCCTCCCCTTCTTAAAGGGGAGGGGCCTTGTGCTGCGCGACCCGGGGCCCAGCTGGGCCACCAGGGATCAGAGAAGTACCGGGCTCACAGAGCGCAGACGGCACTCCGCGGGGGGGGGGGGCTGAAGAGGAGGCCGGGGACGGCAACGGGGGCAGAGGCTGGCAGGCGGCCAGCAACAAAAATGGCTGCCTGGCACCTCGCCTTCAATTAGCGCTGCCCCAGCCGCAGATACATCCCCCTGATCCCGTCAGACATAGCGTCCAGCGGTAAGTCAGGGAGCACTACTGAAGATCGCGACCGGAGCGCGAGCGGGGCGCTGCGCACAGCGATCATGCCATCGGCAGGGCGCTAACAGTTACCGCCACTGCTAACCTCGCACTGAATTTCGCGGGAGGCGTTGGCGGCGCCGCACCTGGCGCTAGTTGCTTTTAGCGCACTAACGGGAGGCGCAAAGCAACCAAATCTTTCCCCCATAGAGTCATAACGGCAAAGAAGGAGGCCATTTGGCCCATCGAGTCCATGCCGGCTCTCTGTGGAGCAATCCAGTCAGTCCCACTCCCCCACTCTATCCCCGTAGTCCTGCAACTTTGTTTCCCTCAAGTGCCTATCCAGTCTCCCCTTGAAAACATTGAGTGTCTCCGCTTCCACCACTTCTGTCAACAGTGAATTCCAGGTCATCACCACTCGCTGTGTAAAAAAGTTTTCCCTCACATCCCCCCTGTATCTCTTGCTCAAAACCTTAAACCTGTGTCCCCTAGTCCTTGTACCATCAACTAGTGGGAACAGCCTTTCCCCGTCTAGCCTATCCAAACCCGTCATAATCTTGTACACCTCTATCAAATCATTCCTCAACCTCCTTTGCTCTAATGAAAACAAATCCATTCTCTCCAACCTGTCCTTGTAGTAATAATAGTACTGAAAATAAAAATAGAAAGTTATTTGAATTGTAATAGCGCTAAGCATAGTAAAATAAAGTGCCATTTATTTGCAGCATTGTCCCTGGTCTTAAGGACAAGTGGGCCTGACTCTCAAGTTAAGAGCTATGCTATAGTGTGAGTTGAATGGTTAAACAATAGGGGCTGGATTTTGATACTGGAGGCATGTAGGAGGCAGGACTACAACTTTTGTGGTTGTAGTCCCGCCTCCATCGAGTTGTGCCCAGCGGGCTCAGCAGGCCAATTAAGGGCCACCCGGCAACAGGTGACATCACAGATTGACATTTCATGTGTCAAGACCTATTGACAGATGAAATATCAGCATTTGACAGCTCTTTGAAGCTGTCAAACACTGACAATCTGTACACTAAGTTAATTCCTTCCTGTCAGGCTGATTTAGAGATCTCTCCGGAACAGAAAGCTGAATGCTGCAACTTTTGACAGCTCGCCGCCATTCTGCTTTCTGTGCCGGTGAGATGAGGGACTCCCGAGACCTGAAGGAAGGAAGGCTGTAAAGGTAAGTAAAGGTAAGTAAAACTTATTTAAACACTTTACACACACCAAACACACTTACCTCTGCACTCATGCACCCATCACTCACCTGAACACAGGACATCTCGAACCCTCCAAGTCCTTCAGCCCAACTGTCCGCCTCGCTAACTTGCCGTGGTTTGGAGCCATCGGGAATCCCACACTTCAGGAATAAAAATAGGGATTAGGCTAAAAACTGCCTGTTAACTACCTGTTAACAGGCAGTTAATTGGTACTAATCCCCTTCCCGCCTCGGGGAGGCGGCTCCCAGCACAGGTCGGGTATCCGCCTCCTGTGAAACTGGCATGGAGGCGGGTTGGGGGCGGGATGGGTTTAACCCCCCACACGCCTCCAATCCCGCCTCCACGGTCCAATGAAAATCCTGCCCTAGCTGTCCCAGAGAGCCTAAAACTTCAATCAGCCGGGTTAAAACCACCGACCATATGGTGAAGTAATGGTATTAGACCAATATTTTCCTCAGTAAGTTATGCAGGAAAGGATATTAGACATGAGCGTTCAGTACTGAGATGTAGGAGATGCTGTCTCTCAGATGAGATGTTAAACCAAGGCCCTGTCTGCCCTCTCAGATGGACATAAAAGATCCCATGGCACAACTTGAAGAAGGGCAGGGGAGTGTCCTGGGCAACATTTATCCCCTGACCAACATTTCTGAAACAGATTATCTGGCCATTTGACTCTTAGCTGTTTGTTGGACCCTGTGTGTGCTGATTGGCTGCTGTGTTTCCCTCCATTACAACAGTGACTACACGTCAAAAGTACTTCAACAGCTGTGAAACACCTTGAAAGGCACTATATTAATGCAAGTTCTTTCTTTGGTCTTCACTGGGACAATGGGTCAAAAATTCATTGATGCTGCGTGGACCCCATTCTTATCATCATGTACAACGCAGTTTGCAGAGTAAACAGCCCTTAAAAGCAGGACAATTCAGTAATTACATGGACAGACTGAAGAGAGTGCCAATTTTACACCAGTAAATATTGCAACAAATGGCATCAATGCTAACAAGAATGAGATTTCTACCCAGAATGTTCATCTCAGCCTAGACGCAGGTCAGCAAGATGGACCTTGTCTATTTAAAATAAACCTTCAATTTGTAAAAGGAGGCCTGGCTGTGTGCCATCAGTCCCATTACAGTAAAGGCCGAGCTACAGATTCTCACTTTCTTAGTCATTGTGTTCTCAGCCAATGCTCTCATAAATGGTGTCATCATAAAATGAGTAAATGGTGCAGACTAATTTGTTTTTTTGCTCGGCTAAAATAAAGCAATGACAATAGGCATTCCCGGTAATTTATTGTAGGAACACTAAAACTGCCACTTTGCACTCAAGACAAATGAGCCTAATATTTCATGTCAGGAATATAAAAGAACATCTTGGAGATCCGTCTTCATTCTTGTACTTGTCTGTGCAGCCAAATATAGCAAAGTGGAATATTACTACCACTTCATGCAAGGACAGCTTAAAAGTTCAGATCCAAGGGGGTAGGAAAGAAATATCCGATGGATTTTCTCCAGGACCCAGTGTCTTGTTAATGAGAAAGTATATACATGTGAGACACAGAGCGCCCTGAGAAATGGTATCCCAGAGTTACATGGCAGCCTTTTAAATTCAGCTCTGATATATATTTTTTTTTCAATCCTATTTTAAAGAAAGAAAGACTTGCATTTATATAGCGCCTTTCACGACCACCGGACATTTCAAAGAGCTTTACAGCCAATGAAGTACTATTTAAAGTGGAGTCACTGTTGTAATGTGGGAAACGCGGCAGCCAATTTGTGCACTGCAAGGTCCCACAAACAGCAATGTGATAATGACCAGATCATCTGCTTTTGTTATGTTGGTTGGGGGATAAATATTGGCCCAGGACACCATGGATAACTCCTGTGCTCTTCTTCAAAATAGTGCCATGGGATCTTTTACATCCACCTGAGAGAGCAGACGGGGCCTCGGTTTAATGTCTCATCTGAAAGACGGCACCTCCGACAGTGCAGCGCTCCCTCAGCACTGCACTGGAGTGTTAGCCTAGATTCATGTGCTCACAGTTCCTGGAGTGGGACTTGAACCCACAGCCTTCTGATTCAGAAGCTACCCACTGAGCCACAGCTGACACTTTTAGGAATAGTGCTGCATTTAAATTTAGTTTTGCACTGACGTTATCACTTACGAAACTCAATTAGTGACACCCAGGTGTAATAACTTAATTACTGTCGATCTAAGTAATTAATCATGGTCTTAGGTAAAGGTGGCCACATGACCATAAAAACCCTGATTGGTTGATTAGCCAACGATGTAACAAAGGCAAAAGAGACAAACTATTCTGACTGGATAACATTATTAGCGAGTTGCTAACTCATTAAATGTGCCCATAATCAAACTTTGTGTTCAGAGGAGTTTTTTAACGGCCATTGTTATTTGAATTATTGTTTTATAAAACTTATTACCATTGTTTTTCCTTCTTTTTCCACCAAGCTACTGCTCTTCCTCTCCTCCTCTCCCAAGGGAGTTTAGTGGCTCAGTTGATAGCTGAGTCAGAATGTTGTGGGTTCAAATCCCACTCCAGAGAATCGAGCGCAAAAAGCTAAGCTGACACTCCAGTGCAGTGCTGAGGGAGTGCTGCACTGTCGGAGGTGCCGTCTTTCGGATGAGATGTTAAACCGAGGCCCCATCTGCTCTCTCAGGTGGATGTAAAAGATCCCACGGCACTATTTCAAAGCAGAGCAGGGGGAGTTATCCCCGGTGTCCTGGCCAATATTTATCCTTCAATCAACATCACTAAAACAGATTATCTGGTCATTATCACATTGCTTTTTGTGGGAGCTTGCTGTGTGCAAATTGGCTGCTGTGTTTCCTACATTACAACTGTGACTACAATTCAAAAGTGGCTGTAAAGCACTTTGGAACGTCCGGTGGTCGTGGAAGGCACTGTATAAATGCAACTCTTTCTTCCTTTCTTATTTACTCCTCTGTGGTCTGCGGTTCTCCAGGCACAAGACGTACCCTAGTACTTCACCCAAATGACTATTCTTTGCATGAGCACCCAAACGATAGCATGAGTCAGCACCTTCAGGGAAAAAAAGGAAGAGAATTAGAACGGTAATGAACATAATAATTGCATTCCTAGCACTGCATTACTGGATTTAGGATTCAGGAGCACCTGCCAAAGTGTCACTGTATACGTCTCCTTCATATCGAGCGATAGATGTAGTCGTCTGGGCAATTGGGACAGGAGGGAGCAGAAAATATGTGTATGTTAACAGCACAAGGCTGAAGAAGATGGTGTAATGCACAACATATTTCAGCTACTTTTAAATGCTGAGCTACTTTTGAAACCAAGCAAGTCCTGTGTCCTTTATTCTCTGCCTGCAATGTATGTGAATTGGAGGCCATTCAGACTCACAACATGAACCCAGTAATGTCCCACCGCATTACAGAATCATGGAATAGTACAGCACAGAAGGAGGCCATTCGACCCATTAAGTCTGGGCTGGCTCTTTCGAAGAGCAATCCAGTATTTTTTGTGGGGTGGCGGGGGCGGGAGGGGTTGCCTGGCATTTTTTGCTCCAGTTCTGAGGGAACGGGCGATAGTAGAGTCTCAGATGGTTATTATTATTAATTGACATTACAACAGTGACTACACTTCAAAAGTACTTCATTGGCTGTAAAGCGCTTTGGAACGTTCCCTGAGGTCGTGAAAGGCGCTATAAAAATGCAAGTTCTTTTTTGTTCACATGTGATATCATCTTTATTATGCTGAAGAAATGCTGTGGACTTTTTTCATCAAATATGTTTTTCTTTGAGTTGATCAGGAATTTAATGGAGCTTGAGATAAAACATTGCTCCGTCCTTGTTTGTATTTTGCAACACAAGTTTATTCGTGTCTGTTCAAACATAAATTAAAAACGTATTAGCTTTCAGTTATGAACTGCAACGCAGTGGGGATAAAAAGGGGGACCAAGAAATTGCTGTGGCGGAATTTTATAATTCACAACTTAATTATGTATTTACGGGTCACAAGCACAAATAGGTTTGGATAGTTTCAAGCCAGTCCCCAGTGGATAGGAGTACAAAACAAGAAAGCGCCCTCAGATTCAACACACATGGCACTAATTTCACTCCGAGAAGCTTCAAGGATAGGCAGTTGTGGAAATTGAAAAGCAATGAAGGTGCAGGTAAAGTACACATCTGAAGTTAGAGTTTATGCACATTGTAATGGTGATTTAGAGAGACTCCCGTATTCACACTGAGCAATCTGAGAAGGTTAAGGGATGATCTGATCGAGGTGTTTAAAATGTTAAAATTCGATAGGGTAGAGACAGAGAAACTATTTCCTCTGGTTGGGGTGGGGGGGGTGGTGTGATGGGGGGGGGGGTGGAATCAAGAATGAGGGGACATAATCTTAAAGTAAGAGCCAGGCCATTTAGAAGGGTAATCAGGAAGCACTTTTTCATACCAAGGGTATTAGAAATCTGGAATTCCCTCCCCTAAAAGGCCATGGAGGCTGGGACAATTGGAGCTTTCACGACTGAGATCGATAAATTTTTGTCAGGTAACGATATGGCGCAAAGGCAGGTAGACGGAGCTGAGGTACAGATTAGCCGCGAATGGCAAAGCAGGCACGAGAAGCTCCTGTTCCTCCGTGCTAAATACAGCCTCCGAGAGAGCTTTTAAGACACTTTCACTGGGGTGCTTTCCAGCATTGTCGTTATCACCTCGATGAGCACAAATCCAGGCAAAGTCAGGACAAAAAAAAATAGCATCATCAAAACTGATGTTCAAGGAGCCAGAGATGCCACAAACATGTAGGACATTGCACGAATTGAAAAGAAAGAGGCACGTTAATAAATAAACATTAAAGGAGAAGTAAAACAGTGCAGAGATAACAAAATGTGCTTCACCTCATGCAGAAGTGCCCTGTTCAGACCTGTACTACTGTCAAGTAATATTGAGCATTGGATTGTTCCTTCTCACACTCTACTGTATACTCTGAAGAGGCAGTAATCACATCTGTCTAAACAATTTCCATCTGGGAGAATGGAGCACTTCGGCTCTTAGCATCCAATATCTGAGCTATTGTTCAGTTCCCCTGCATTGTAGCATTGGTTAGCAGGTTTGTAATGATTTATTACCATTTATTTTTTTTAATATTGTCTTCACTTATTTTTTGTGGCTTCCAATTAAACAACAACAACAACAAAAAATGTAAATGTTCTACATTTGGAGTAGATTCAACCATGTGGAAAATTTCCAATTAAAAAGTCCTTGTAAAATATGAAGTGACAAATAATATACGCTTGACATGAATTAAGACAAATCTTGGATGGGGGAGAAGAAAACGATTACAGCCTCTCCACTAGTTTATTGTCATCCTTTTGGAGCATTGGTCTAGACATTTTAGACCTTGTGATGAGCAGACAAATTAACAGAGGTACTGTATTAGTGGAAGAAAAATGCCTTTGAATAAATGTCTCCTATTGCAATAAATGAAATGAGAATGTCCCATAAAGTAGGTTCTGCGAGGGGAAGAAAAGTAACAAGTTCCATGTAAAGGGGCTTTTGATGTTGGTGCTACATCTGTTGCATTAGGCTCCTTTATGATCTATGATTTATGCTTTCTTTTCTGCCACTTGCAATGCTTGTCAGGATATCCTAATTCTGATATTGCCATCAATGGCCTTGCCTGTTTTATGAGTCATTTTAAATAGGTCATTTTGGCAGATTCAGGTCTTTCCGAGGAAGGTTTTCATTAAAGTGCTGTCGGAATCCTCGATCGGGCATTCTTCAAAAAGGTAATATATATTCCAAACTGACCTCTTGAATTCAACTCTGTGGTGGCGTGGGGGCCTTGTGTAAAATGTACTACATGTCCAATTAATAGTACAAATGTAACTTTCTGTTTAATGGTGGTCTTTACCCGCCCAAGCAACATGAGTGGGACCCTGAGTTAAACACATTGCCTGAAACGGTCGAATACCTTTTTAAATGAAAATGATCCTTATTAAATAATTACTGACATCCGAAAAACAATTTCAGTAATAGGTCTGTTCCAATTTTACTATTTCACAGCTACACCATCACTACAAATGGCAGCGTGTCAGCCGTGGTTCAAGTCCCACTCCTGAGACCGGAGCGCAAATGTCTAGGCTAACAGGTCATTGCGGTACTGAGGGAGCACTACGCTGTCGGAGGTGCCATCTTTCGGATGAGACATTAAACCGAGGCCGTGTCTGCTCTCTCAGGTGGACGTAAAAGATCCCATGGCACTATCTGGCCAACAGATTACCTGGTCATTATCACACCGTTGTTTGTGGGAGCTTGCTGTGCGCAAATTGGCTGCCGCATTTCCTACATTGCAACAGTGACTATGCTTCAAAAGTGGCTGTAAAGTGCTTTGGGGTGTCCTGAGGTCGTGAAAGGTCCTATATAAATGCAAGTCTTTTTTTTTCTTTACACGACAAAGAATACAGCATATCGTTGCCACTGAACACATATGCGCTGTTGCCTCGCAGTCCATTTAATTAGAGCAAAAGGCCGCTACTTGTCATTGGAAGAATTGAGACTGAGCAACTGAAATCAGCTCGTCAGGTTGTAAAGTGCTCTCTGACTAAAAGGGTGCTGAGGTTAATTGTACTATCCATACCACCATGCTGGCTGAGATCAGCTAGCTCTACACAAGTCAGTGACTGAAACTGGGGCCCTCCTGCTCAGTGACTAGCTGGAATGTTTAAACGTGCCGTTCACATCCTCTGGACCACCCAAATTATTTTTTTTTTTTTGAAGTGCAGTCACTGTTGTTGCATAGGCAAACATAGCAGTCAATTTGCACACAGCAAGATCCCACAGACAGCAATGAGAGAAATGGCACCGTAGTCAATGTTCCCTCTAATTTTTTTTTCATGAGCAGTCCCTTTAAATTTGCTGCGCGGTATTCAGCAGCAGGAGCTGGTGAGCGGCCTGCGCGGGAACTCGCGATTGGTGCACGGCCACGCACCTTAGGGGGAACATTGACCGCAGTCTGTTTTTTTGGTGATGTCGAGTGAGGGATAACTGGCGGCCAGGGTACCACGAGAATCCCCAATCCACCTCAACAGACACATTAGGGCCTCGGACTAACGTCGCATCCAAAAAGATGGGCCCATCTGACAGTGCCGCACTCCCTCAGTCCTGCACTGAAATGTCAGCCTAGATCACGTGCTCAGGTCGCAGAGTGGGGCTTGAAAGAATAAACCAAGAAAGACCTTGATTTATGCAGCGCCTGTCACGACCACCGGACGTCCCAAAGTGCTTTACAGCCAATGAAGTACTTTGTGAAGTGTGGTCACTGTTGTAATGTAGGATTCCGTGACCTTCTGACACAGAGGCACAAAGTGCTAGCTATTATTGAACTAAGCTAATAATCTAGTGGTTGCATGTTGATTTTGTGTGGTGACTTAATATCTCTCTCTCTCTTCACAGATGCTGCCTGACCTGCTGAGTATCTCCAGCATTTTCTGTTTTTTATTTCAGATTTCCAGCATCTGCAGTATTTTCTTTTTGTATTAGTGTTTAATTCACTGCCACCTCTCTTCCAGGAATGCCCACCTTGAAGAAGTTCTGCTCTTCTCTCCGAGGGGATTTCCATTTATCTCTTTTCCATTTCCTGCTTTTTTCCAGTTCTGACGAAAGGTCATCGACCTGAAAGGTCAACTCTGTTTCTCTCTTCACAGATGCTGCCTGACCTGCTGAGTATCTCCAGCATTTTGTTTTTTTATTTCAGATTTCCAGCATCTGCAGTATTTTCTTTTTGTATTTGGCTTAATATCTGTGCTGTCTCATTAATGGCTGTGCTTCTGCTTTCTACAGTGGCGGAGAGGGTTATGTGTTTATTTTCTGTGGCAACCAAGTGGCTATATGCCTCTCTTCCTGTGACAGCCGAGTGGCTATACATCCGTTTTTGTCTGGTGGCCAAACAGTTCTGCAGGTGTTCTCTCTGGCGGTCTGCTGACTGTGGCAGCCTCGTAGTAGTTATGCAGCAACGAAGTGTGCTCTAAGCTTTCAGTTCCTTGCTGGTCTGCATCTGGCTCCACAGAGAGACGGGTTGCCAAATCCCTGGTGGTCGAGTACAGGTCAGTGCATCTGGTTCCCTGGTGGTGATTGTCCAGTGGTGGGTCCATCGCTGATTGCTGTGGTGTGTCAATTTTTTTTCCCGCTGACGCTCCTGTGAAGCGCCTTGGGACGGTAAAGGCGCTACATAAATGCAAGTTGTTGTTATGCGTCCAGTTATCTGACAAGCTGGTGGAAATATAAGGCTGACTTGCTTGCGATCCTGTAGCAGTATCGCCCGGCAGTCCCCTACTTGTATTAAAGGCAACTTGCATCGTGGGTTTTGAATTCAAATTCTGCTCTAGATTACATTCTTTTGAATTTGGTTTACGAGGTGTGAGAGAGAGAGAGAGGAGTATGAATCCAAAATTCATCTGCATGCTCGTCATTAAGTACTGCCATTGCCATTGTTAGTGCTTCACGCCTGCCCTGTTTCTGAACTCCGTTCAAGCAGCTAACGGTCCCCCCGCACAATGCAACGTAATGGAATCTGCTTCAGTGTGTGGTCTGGACAGGCGTACGGCAGTATGAGGAAAAACTGGCTCTACCCTTGAGAAGAACAATGAAAAAAAAAGCTATAAATAGCATTGAAAATTCTGCGTAAAGTTTCTGATGTAATAAATGGTTCTTTTTATTGGTATTTTTTTTGCAGTGAGATCTAATGAGAACATTTCTTCAATAATGCAGGAACATCTGTAAAGGAAATCATTAACTGGATTCCCAAAATATTGAGTATTTTTGCCAAGAGACGAGAATGTACAAGCCTTCGGGGCACTATTAAAGCTTTGCTTATCCAGAGGAGGCTCATTGATCCAGCATGATTGTTATAACACACAGTATGATTTTTTAAGTGTTTTCCCTCAGAGAACTCATATATTTTCCTTGCAATTTATTTTCACTTTGTTATGTGAAATCCATTCTGCTCAGAGCTGGAGCTCTGCCTGTCTCTATCCAGGATGGAGTCACAACCATTTCTGGGCAAATGTCTAGCAACTCCTTCATGTCAAGAAGATATGTTTGCTAAAGCTCTCAGTCTGGGCTTGACTGTCAACTATGCATCTCTGATAGTTTGAAGACAAACGCAAGTAATAGATAGGAAGGAAGGAAAGGAGGAAGGGAAGGAGGAAGGGAGGGAGGGAGGAAGGAAGGGAGGGAGGGAGGGAGGGAGAGAGGAAGGAAGGGAGGCAGGCAGGAAGGAAGGAAAGGAGGAAGGAAGGGAGGGAGGGAGGGAAGGAGGAAGGAAGGGAGGCAGGCAGGAAGGAAGGAAAGGAGGAAGGAAGGGAGGGAGGGAGGGAAGGAGGAAGGAAGGAAGGGAGGGAGGGAGGGAGGGAGGAAGGAAGGAAGGGAGGGAGGGAGGAAAAAAGGAAGGAATGGAGGAAGAAAGGAAGGAAGACAGGAAGGAAGGGAGGAAGGAAGGAAGGAAGGAACCCAGGATGGAATGAAGGAAGGAACGTGCTTTTATATAGTACCTTCATGACTTCAGAACATCACAAAGCACTTCACAGCAAAATCAATACTTTTTTGAAGTGTGGTCACTGTTGTAATCAATGTTCCAGCTTTTCAACAGGAATAACCGCACACATGAAGATATGGGCTACACAGCCAGTTAAAGGGCCCACACATGGGAAAAAAATTACTAGGAACATTGGTTGTAATGGAGGCAAACAGCAGTCAATTTGAACATGGCAAGGACCCACAAACAGCAACAAAATAAATTGCCAGATAATCTATTTTAGTGATGTTGGTTAAGGGATAAACATTAGCCAGGACACCAGAAGAACTCCTCTGCTCTTCAAATAGTCCCTAAGGGATCTTTTACATCCACCCAAGAGGGTTTAATGTCTCATCCGAAAGATGGCACCTCCAACAGTGCAGCACTCCCTCAGTACTACACTGCAGTGTCAGCCTAAATTGTGTGCCCTTGTCTCTGGAGTGAGGCTTCAATCGACGACCTTCGAACTCGGAGGTAAATATGCTGCTCAAAGCTTTGTGGTTTGGTAACATTCAAAAAAAGGTCATGGCGTTTTGATTCGCTTTTTCATGAATCATTGGGACAAAGAATTGCGATGAATATTTTCTGCTCATTCTATTCTATTAGGCTGTCCATATGTGCAATCTCGCCATTCTGGGGGGGAATTTGTCATCTTATTTTGGCAGACAGCAGATAAAATCCATTGCTTGTTATTGCATGCAGTACAATCCAAGACACTGCATCAGGATGGTATGCATCAGAGAGCTGTGGTGGGCTGTTAGCACAAGAGTTACTAGCACTTAAAATTAGACTTGCATGTTTATGACTGCAGCTGCACCTCAGCATTGTGTATCAGTCCAAAAGGTCTGCACAGAAAATCTGTGGCAAATGAATCTCTCTGGTTCTCATACCTGCATAGAGATTAAATGCAAAGGCTAACCAACGACTTGCTGGGCTAGGCTTGCTGGAGCAAGCACTGGACAGTGGGAAATCTGTGACCTGCCAACTGGTAGCCCAGTCCAAATTCTGGTAGTCCTTCCCAGCAACCACTTGGGTTAAATTTGATTAGAACTGCCTGTGGTGCGACCCTGTTGGGCTAATATTATATATATATATGAAAAACCAAAAAAAAAACAACTCTCTCACGTGACCACCAACAAGTTGAAGGTTTTAAGTTTCAAAAAACGAAAGTGCGCAGGTTTCAAGGTCCAAGGAGCCTGCAATCAACTTCTTATTTAAAAAAAATGTATTTAATAATCTTAATTTCCTGTGATCTTTAATTGTTCCTGAAAGCCATTTCTCACATGCACACCCTTACACCGAGCGACACTCTTGCCTTTTGACTGTCTCATTGCCAACTGTTGAAAGTTCAATAGAAGGAGGTGTTTGATTTCCATGCTTCTTACAGCCAAACAATTGTTACCAACTGTTTTAGGAAAACAGACAGTTGAGTCCCAGATGCCTTCACAGGCATAGAATTTGCCTGCTTTATCTTACAGTGCACCAGTGGCAATGGCATTCCAAGTATACCTCCAACCGGCACGGCAAGAGAGCCCCAGGTGGGCAGAGGAAACGCTTCAAGGACACCCTCAAAGCCTCCTTGAAAAAGTGCAACATCCCCACCGACACCTGGGAATCCCTGGCCCAAGACCGCACAAAGTGGAGGAGAAGCATCCGGGAAGGCGCCGAACACCTCGAGTCTCTTCGCCGGGAGCAAGTGGAAGCCAAGCGCAGGCAGCGCAAGGAGCGCACGTCAACCCAAGCACCCCACCCACCCGCCCCTTCAACCACCGTCTACCCCACCTGTGACAGAGACTGTAGGTCCCGCATTGGACTCATCAGTCACCTGCGAACTCATTTTTAATGTGGAAGCAAGTCATCCTCGGTTCCGAGGGACTGCCTAAGAAGAAGATATATATACACACATAGAATTACATAGAATTTTACAGCACAGTAACAGGCTTTCAGCCCATCTAGTCTATGCCAGTGTTTCTGCTCCACACGAGCCTCCTCCCACCCCTCTTCATCGAACCCTATCAGCATAACCTTCTATTCCTTTCTCCCTCATTTACTTATCTAGCTTCCCCTTAAATGCATCCGTGCTATTCGCCTCAACCACTCCCTGTGATAGCGAGTTCGACATTCTAACTACTTTCCCGGTAAAGACGTTTCTTCTGAATTCTTTATTGGGGGATTTATTAGTGACTGTCTTATATTTATAATAGATTATTTGGCTTTGGGCTTAGGGAGCACAATATCAAAATTTGCTGATGACACAAAAGCAAATCGGAAGACCTCCAGAGGACATGGACAGGTGAGCCGAATGGGCAGGCAGGAGGCAGTATTAATTTGAAGTTGTGGTAAACCACTGTTAACCTGTACATGCCTGTGTGGTAAACCACTGTTAACCTGTACATGCCTGTGTGGTAAACCACTGTTAACCCTGTACAAGTCCAGGCATGTCTCAGCCCCTGTCTCCACCCCTAAGCCCGGGTATAAAGGTGACTCACCACCCTTCCCCCGGGAGCTCTTAGGGTGGATTCACTAGCAGAGGCATGCTCTAGTTCTTAGTCAATAAAAGCCTACTTCATATAAGTCCATTTCGTGGTCTTTGGTATTGTTGGTAGCGCATCAATTTTATTGACTAATTTTCAACATGGAGCAAATCTTGAAGCCGGAACATTTAGACCTGGATCCTCAAGCAGCAGATGCAGCCAATAACTTTGAACACTGGCTGAGCTGTTTCGAAGCCTTCCTGGAGGCCTCCAGCACTACTGTCACTACAGATGACGCGAAACGGCTTGTCTTGAACTCACGGGTGAGCCACCGAGTCTACTCGATCATCTGAGACGCCACTACTTACGCGGCCGCCATCGCGACGCTAAAGGAACAATACGTGAGGCCTGTTAATGAGGTCTACGCCAGACACCTCCTGGCTACCCGAAAACAGCGCCCCGGGGAATCGGGCGCTGAATATTTACTGGCACTGAGAGTCCTCGGCCGGGACTGTAATTGCAAAGCGGTGACGGCCAAGGAATGCATGGAAGACCTGATCCGAAATGCCTAAGTAGCCGGCATCAGGTCCAACTATACTCGGCAGAGGCTGCTGGAACAGAGGGGGCTCGACCTGCAGAAGACGGTGGCCCTTGCTAACTCGTTAGACGTGGCCCTCCAGAACATGGACGCCTACCCCCCTGACCGGATGGCCACATGGATGCCATGGGAGCAGCCATCTTGGGACCCGGTAAGGCCACAAGCCGCCAGCAGCCCAACTACAGCTGCAATGACCAGAGGCCAGAAATGCTACTTCTGCGGCCAGGCCAAGCACCCCAGACAGCAATGCCCAGCAAAGGACGCGACCTGCTCCAAATGCGGCAAGAAAGGCCACTACGCGAGAGTGTGCAAGGCGAAATCGACCCCCAATTCCAGCAGCGCCGCATGTGAACCGTACAGGCAGCCATTTTGGACCCCACCAACCACGTGTGAGCCGTGCGGGCCGCCATTTTGGACACCACCAGCCGAGGGGGAGCCGCCATCTTGGACACCATCTCAGGACCAGGCCCTTGGCGCGGGCGAATACTACAGCGACCCACCGACCTCGACGATGGCCTCCATCACCCTGGACCAATCTAGGCCCCATCAACTAGCCAGGTCCATGATGAACGTAAAGGTAAATGGCCATGCCACAAATTGCCTTTTCGACTGCGGAAGCACGGAGAGCTTCATCCACCCCGACACGGTGCGACGCTACTCCCTATCGGTTATGCGCACACGCCACCAGGTCTTTATGGCCTCAAAGTCCCATACGGCGGACGTCGGCGGCTACTGTGTAGCGACTCTGACAGTGAACAGCGTGGAGTACAGAGAGTTTAAATTCCTCGTCCTGCCACAGCTCTGCGCTCCCGTACTGCTAGGATTAGACTTCCAGTGCCATCTGGAGAGCGTCACGATGGCATATGGCGGGCCCCTGCCCCCACTTACAGTCTGCAGCCAGCAGAATTTAAACACGGCGCCGCGCAAAGTATGCAGCCTGTCCACCCTGAAGGTCAAACCCCCCCCGTTGTTCGCTAACCTCGCCAAAGACTGCAAGCCAATTGCTACTAAAAGCAGGTGGTACAGTGCCGGGGACAGGAGCTTTATTAAATCAGAAGTACAAAGACTCCTGAGGGAAGGGATTATCGAGGGCAGCACCAGCCCATGGCGAGCCCAAGTGGTGGTAGTAAAGACCGGCGAAAAACAGCGCCTGGTTATTGACTACAGCCAGACGATCAATCGATACACGCAATTAGACGCATACCCACTTCCCCGCATATCTGACATGGTCAACCAGATAGCACAATACCGGGTATTCTCGACGATTGAACTGAAGTCGGCATGCCACCAGCTCCCCATCAGGCCTGAGGACTGCCAGTACACGGCCTTCGAGGCTGACGGTCGCCTCTACCACTTCCTTCGAGTCCCCTTCGGCGTCACCAACGGGGTCTCGGTCTTCCAAAGGGAGATGGACTGGATGGTTGACCAGAACGCGCTGCAGGCCACCTTCCCTTATCTAGACAACGTCACCATCTGCGGCCATGACCGGCAGGACCACGACGCCAACCTAGAAAAATTCCTCCGTACGGCCCAACGGCTGAATCTGACATACAACAGAGAAAAATGTATGTTCCGCACCGCGCACCTCGCTATTCTTGGCTGCGTGGTGGAAAACGGAGTCATCGGCCCCGACCCCGACCGAATGCGCCCCCTCCTGGAACTACCCCCCCCCCACTGCCTAAAAGCCCTGAAGAGATGCCTAGGGTTCTTCTCTTACTACGCCCAGTGGGTGCCCAACTATGCGGACAAAGCCCGGCCCCTCATCAAGTCAACCTCTTTCCCCCTGATGGCAGAGGCCCGTGCGGCCTTCACCCTCATAAAAGAGGACATTGCGAAGGCCACAATGCACGCAGTGGATGAGTCCATCCCTTTCCAAGTGGAGAGCGATGCATCCGACTTCGCCCTAGCCGCAACCCTTAACCAGGCGGGGAGACCCGTGGCCTTCTTTTCACGGACCCTCCAGGGCCCCGAAATTCGACACTCCTCAGTCGAGAAGGAGGCCCAGGCGATAGTGGAGGCTGTACGGCACTGGAGGCATTACCTGGCCGGTAAACGTTTCACCCTGCTCACTGACCAACGGTCAGTAGCATTTATGTTTAACAACAGACAAAGGGGGAAAATCAAAAATGATAAGATATTGCGGTGGAGGATCGAGTTATCCACCTACAACTACGATATCTTATACCGGCCCGGGAAACTTAATGAGCCCCCAGACGCCCTATCCCGTGGGACATGTGCCAACGCACAAGTCGATAGGCCACGGACCCTCCACAATGATCTCTGCCACCCGGGGGTCACCAGGTTCTTCCACTTTATTAAAGCTCGCAACCTGCCTTACTCCATCGAGGAGGTCAGGACCATGACCAGGAACTGCCAGGTCTGCACCGAATGCAAACCGCATTTTTATAGGCCAGACAGGGCACACCTGATTAAAGCCACCCGCCCCTTCGAACGTCTCAGCGTCGATTTCAAGGGGCCCCTTCCCTCCTCTGACCACAACACGTACTTCCTCAATATTATTGACGAGTACTCCCGTTTCCCCTTCGCCATCCCCTGCCCGGACATGACCAGCGCCACAGTCATCAGGTGCCTCCACGACCTGTTCGCCATATTTGGCTTCCCCAATTACATCCACAGCGACAGGGGCTCGTCGTTCATGAGCGACAAGCTGCGCCAGTACCTGCTCGAGAAGGGCATAGCCACGAGCAGGACTACCAGCTACAACCCCCGGGGTAACGGACAGGTAGAGAGGGAGAACGCAACAGTGTGGAAGACCGCCATGCTCGCCCTAAAATCCAAGGGCCTCCCAATCTCCCGCTGGCAAGATGTCCTCCCCGATGCGCTCCACTCCATACGATCACTGCTCTGTACTGTCACAAACGCCACCCCTCACGAGAAGATGTTCGTCTTCCCCAGGAAATCCACCTCGGGGACATCACTACCGCCATTGCTGACGTCTCCGGGACCCGTCCTGCTCAGGAAACACGTGAGGAGCCATAAGACGGACCCCCTGGTCGAAAAGGTTCACCTCCTCCACGCCAACCCACAGTACGCCTACGTGGCGTATCCTGTCGGGCGGGAGGGCACAGTCTCAATTCGAGAACTCGCACCCTCAGGTACCACCCGAAACACCATCGATCACCATCCACTACCTCCACCCACCACCACTACCCACGACGCACCACCGGGGTGTCTACCACGAACTGATGACATGCCGGTGCCATCCCTACCCCGAGAGGACGACACGCCAGTGCTCCGTCCCACGCGAGAAGCGGCCGCGGGCAAAGAACCGCCGCAACCGGCACCACGAAGATCATTACGGCAGACAAGACCCCCGGAGAGACTTTCGTATACGAACTTTTGAAACAATTCACCCCGCCGGACTCTTTTTTAAATGAGGGGTGAATGTGGTAAACCACTGTTAACCTGTACATGCCTGTGTGGTAAACCACTGTTAACCCTGTACAAGTCCAGGCATGTCTCAGCCCCTGGCTCCACCCCTAAGCCCGGGTATAAAGGTGACTCACCACCCTTCCCCCGGGAGCTCTTAGGATGGATTCACTAGCAGAGGCATGCTCTAGTTCTTAGTCAATAAAAGCCTACTTCATATAAGTCCATTTCGTGGTCTTTGGTATTGTTGGTAGCGCATCAGAAGTGTCAGATGATTTATTTTGGGAAGAACAACAAGGAATGGAACTATTCATTCAGTGGTGTAATGTATGTACCTTTAAGGGGAGAACTACTTTTTACAGCTCCTGTATACTGTAGTACCGGCAGTGACCACACCTGTATATAAACCCTGAGTAGTGATCTGTACAGTTAGTTCTAGAGTAACCCTCATTCAGTAAACACCTGTTGATCGTTCCCTGCAGTCTTTTGCCTGATTATTGAAGGACACAACATTAAGATACACGGATCTAACATTGGCGACGACGCAGATTCGAACCTACCTGCAACTCTGCATCAACTCCCAGGGATTCGCTCCTGGAGAACAGTGGAAGGCGTTCGAGTCCAGAAGCACAGGTGTCGACCACGGGCAACCGCCCAGTCATCCAGCGGAGATTTGAGCAACGTCGACGGGGGAGAGAGAGAGGGCAGAGCGCACAGGGCGCAGCCGGTGTTCAGGACTGAGCGGCGTCAATGGGGAGAGAGTGGAGAGAGAGCAGAGCGCAGCTGGTGTTCAAGGGCAGAGCAGCATCAACGGGGGAGAGAGGCGAGAGAGAGCAGCGTGCAGCCGGTGTTCAAGGGCCGAGCAGCGTCAACGGGGGAGAGAGGCGCGCAGGAAAATGCGAGGTGCTGCCATTGCCACGAAGACCGCAGAGAGCGGCATTGGCAGCAGCGCAGGAGCAGCGCATGAAACCCACAGGGCATCGCCATTTGCCACGAGGACCGCCGAGAGCGGCGTTGGCAGCAGCGCAGGAGACGCCATGTTAAGCCGCAGCGGGGAAGAAAGGAAAGCACAGGAGACGCCATTTTAAGCCAGTCTAACCACACCCAAAAATGCCGAAGAGTGGCAGTATCACAGCGTTCGACAATGAAGTCGAAGATTGGACGACATATGTCGAACGCATAGAAGTATACTGCAAGGCGAATGAAGTGCCAGATGACAAGAAAGCGCTGCTATTGTTGAATTCAATGGGTGCAAAAACGTATGGCTTACTACGAAACCTAATAACCCCAGAGACGCCAGTAGAAAAGGATTTTGAAAACATAGTGTCAATCCTGCAGGACCACTTAAACCCCACACCGCTGCTGATAGCAGAACGATTTAAGTTTCACAAAAGGAACCAGCATAAAGATGAAAGTAATGCTGAGTATTTAACGGAACTGTGCAAGCTATTGAAACACTGCCAGTTTGGAATGGGACTAGCAGATACTTTAAGGGACAAGTTTGTGTGTGGGCTTCAAAGTGAAGGAACCCAGAAACAGCTTCTATCAGAAAAGGATCTTACGCTGGACAAGGCTTTCAGCATTGCAGTATCACACGACGCAGCTGCACAGGGCACTGCAGAGATACAACGGAGACCGCAAGAATATGGCACAAATGAAATGTCATACGGAACAGTGAAGTGCTAGTGCTGCGGCAGAACAACACATGACCATAATGATTGCTGGTTCAAGGACAAAGTGTGCAGACAGTGTGGAAAAGTAGGACACATAGCAAGAGTCTGCAGGTTGGGAAAGGAAACCAACAGCAAGAAATCTCCACAGGAGAAGTACAAGGTGGTACATAAGGTGATGGAGAGTAGTTCAGACGAAGAGAAAAGTGATACAGACTCTGGAAGCAAGGAGCTGGGTTGTCTGAAACTACATAATGTGATCAAAACGGAGGGTCACCAAACTATCTGGGTCATGCTCAAGATAGCAGGAGTCCAAGTGAAAATGGAATTGGACACAGGATCAGCCGTAACAGTAATAAACCGAAGGGACTACAAGCGGCTATTCTCACATATACCCTTGAGAGATACAAAGATTGTCTTGAAGACGTACACGGGGCAAAAAGTCTACCCCAAAGGAAAAATAAGGGTGAATGTTATATATAACGGAAAGGAAACACCAAAAATGGACTTATATGTATTGCCAGATGGAGGACCACCACTAATAGGACGTGAATGGATCCGGAAGATACAGCTAGATTGGCATTCCATACAAGCACTGACTGTAGGTGCCAAAAAGGATGACGACGTCACACCTGGACGACTGTCAAAAATGCTAACTGACGCACAAGAAGTGTTCCAGCAGGGACTCGGAACACTAAAAGGCATAACAGCGATGATCAAAATAGAGGAAAATATAAGCCCAAAGTTTTTTAAGGCCAGACCGGTACCTTATGCGATCCGCCCAGCCGTCGAAGCAGAGCTGGAAGGTTTGGAACGTTCAGGAGTACTGTCCAAAGTGGACTGGAGCGAGTGGGCTACACCCATCGTTCCTGTAATGAAGAGGTCGTTGAGTAATACGCCTGGGGAACCAAAGAAGGTCCGCATCCGTGGGGACTTTAAGGTGACAGTGAAACCAGTCCTTCACACGGTACAATATCCGCTTCCGCGGATTGAAGATATTTTTGCCTCGCTATCTGGAGGGAAACGCTTCACTAAGGTTGATCTGACCCAGGCGTACCTGCAAATGGAGGTAGAAGAAGCCTCGAAACAGTATCTCACGATCAACACTCATAAAGGTCTCTACCAATACAACCGGCTGGTGTTCGGGGTAGCATCAGCTCCGGCTATTTGGCAAAGGGCAATGGAACAAGTCCTGCAAGGGATTCCAGGGACCCAGTGTTATTTGGACGACATCCTGGTCACGGGCGAAAATGACAGTGATCACCTCGCCAACCTGGAGCAGGTGCTCACTAGATTGAAGGAATATGGGCTCCGAGCTAATCGCCACAAATGCGAGTTTTTCCAGAAGCAGATCTCGTTTTGTGGCCACGTTATTGATAAAGAGGGGTTACATAAGTCCCCTGAAAAAATTGAGGCAGTAGTCAAGGCTCCAGCACCGGAAAATGTATCACAACTGAGGTCGTTCCTCGGGCTGGTGAACTACTACCATAAGTTCTTGCCGAATTTGTCTACCGTACTACACCCACTGAACACCCTACTGCAAACAGGGGTACCATGGAAGTGGAGTGACGAATGTAAACGAGCTTTCCAGAAGAGCAAAGCATTGATCACATCAAAAGAGGTGTTGGCTCATTTCAACCCAGCACTACCAATTCGGTTGGCGTGTGATGCATCACCCTATGGCATTGGAGCAGTGCTGTCGCACAAATTCCCAGACGGCTCGGAGAGGCCAGTAGCCTTTGCGCCTCGGTCACTAACCTCAGCCGAGCGTAACTACGCCCAGATTGACAGGGAGGCCCTCAGCCTAGTGTGGGGAGTGAAAAAGTTCAATCACTATCTGCACAGGCAGAAGTTCACCTTGCTGACTGACCACCAACCACTTGTCTCCATCTTTAATCCAAAGAAGGGCGTTCGGTGATGACTGCACAACGGCTACAAAGATGGTCCCTTTTTCTAGGTGCGCACCAATATGAAATCGAGTATAAGGGCACGAAACAGCATGGAAACGCTGATGGGCGATCACACCTGCCACCGCCTACTGCGGAGGAAGCACCAGCAGTGCATCCTGTCGAAATATTTCATTCGACTATAATTGAATGCTTGCCAGTAACTAACGCTGGTATAGAGAAGGAGACACGAAATGACCCGACGCTGTCTCAGGTATATGATTTGACGGTGAAGGGATGGCCAGCACATGGCGACTCACTGTTGCCAGCATTCTCATCCAGAACAGAACAGCAGTCAGTATGCCAGGGGACCTTGATGTGTGGATCCCGAGTGGTAATTCCACCCAAGTTAAGGGAGAGAGTGCTCAATGAGCTTCACGAAGGTCATCTGGGAGGGGTGAAAATGAAAAGCCTTGCTAGGGCTTATGTGTGGTGGCCGGGGATCGATCAGCAAATCGAGGACCTGACAAAGAGCTGCTCAGGATGCCAGAAGGTCCAAAATGCACCACCACATGCCCCTCTACACCCATGGGAGTGGCCCTCATCTCCGTGGCAACGGGTGCATATTGATTTTGCTGGTCCAGTCATGGACTCAATGTTTTTAATAGCCATGGATGCGCACTCGAAATGGCCTGAGGTGATCAAAATGTCCTCCACCACCGCGGAGAAAATTATTGCAGTCCTACGGACCATTTTTGCCAGGAACGGCTTGCCAGAGCAGATTTGCTCTGATAACGGACCACAGTTTGTGTCCGAAGAGTTTCGAAGATTTATGAAAAGGAATGGGGTAAGGCATTACACATCCGCCCCGTATCATCCAGCCACAAATGGATTGGCTGAGAGGTTCGTACAAACCTTTAAAAAAGCAGTAAAGGCCATGTGCGATGACAACATTCCACTGCAGCATAAGGTGGACAATTTCCTGTTAGCCTACAGAAATGCGACACATGCAGTCACCAACCAGGCCCCGGCCATGATGTTCTTTAACCGAAGGTTGAGATCTCGTCTGGATTTGCTCAGACCAAATGTACGAAGAGATGTTGAGAGTAAGCAATTCCAGCACATCAATGAGAAGCCGACAAGGAGCTTCAATGTCGGGCAACCAGTCTTGGCCCGCGACTACCGAACAGAGAAATGGCAACCAGGAACGATATGCACACGGCAGGGGCCACTAATGTACACAGTGGATATTGGGGAGAACATTGTGAGATGCCATGCTGACCAGATCCTAGAGTCACAGGAACGAGTCAACCCCATGTCTCGGCCATACGTACCTGGTGAGGAACCCGACGTACAGGTCACATCTACCTCAGAAACAGTAGCATCGGAAGCTGATGAACCAACCGACGACAGGGAGCCAGAATCACATCCGCACCAAGAGCAAGACACTCGGGAAAGGCGCTATCCAGAAAGGATCAGGAAGCCTCCCCAAAGACTGAATTTATAAATAGACTATTTTCAGCTAATGTTGCATGTTAAAAGTGTTAATTGTAATTAGTTTGATATTTAATTGTTAAATGAGTGTTATGGTACTGTTAATCTAAAAGGGGAGGAATTGTAATGTATGTACCTTTAAGGGGAGAACTACTTTTTACAGCTCCTGTATACTGTAGTACCGGCAGTGACCACACCTGTATATAAACCCTGAGTAGTGATCTGTACAGTTAGTTCTAGAGTAACCCTCATTCAGTAAACGCCGGTTGATCGTTCCCTGCAGTCTTTTGTCTGATTATTGAAGGACACAACATTAAGATGCACAGATCTAACAAGTGGAAAGAAGATGGCAAGGCAAAGAAGGTTAAGAAGGCAAATGGTATGTTGGCCTTCGTAGCGAGAGGGTTCGAGTACAGGAGCACGGATGTCTTGCTGCAGTTGTACAGGGCCTTGGTGAGACCACACCTTGAGCATTGTGTGCAGCTTTGGTCGCCTTATCTGAGAAAGGATGTTCTTGCAATGGAGGGAGTGCAGCGAAGATTCACCAGACTGATACCTGGGATGGCAGGAATGACGTATGAGGAGAGATTGGGTTGATTGGGCTTATACTCACTGGAGTTTAGAAGAATGAGAGGGGATCTCATTGAAACTTATAAAATTCTAACAGGACTAGACAGACTAGATGCAGGAAGGATGTTCCCAATGGTGGGGGAGTCCAGAGCCAGGGGTCACAGTCTAAGGATAAGGGGTAAGCCATTTAGGACAGAGATGAGGAGGAATTTCTTCACCCAGAGAGTGGTGAACCTGTAGAATTCTCTACCACAGAAGGCAGTTGAGGCCAATTCATTAAATATATTCAAGAAGGAGTTAGATATATTTCTTAAGGCTAAAGGGATCAAGGGATATGGGGAGGAGGCAGGGACAGGGTACTGAGTTTGGATGATCAGCCATGATCTCATTGAATGGTGGAGTAGGCTCGAGGGGCCGAATGGCCTACTCCTGCTACTATCTTCTATGTTTCTATGAAAGGTGCGGAGGAACAGAATGCCTAATTCCGATTTTTAAAAACTAGCCAATAGTCTCTTTGGGTTTTTATAAACAGGGTTATGGAGTACAAGAGCAAATTTACTTATAATAAATTTGTAAGCGCCAATGGTTAGGCTACAGTGCATTTACTGTGTGTAGTTTTCAATGGCCCATTATACAAAGGACATTAAAGCCATAGAAAGCATACAGCATAGATTCACCAGGATAGTGCCAAGGATGGGAAATTATAATTTACAGGAAAGATATTGGGACTGTGTCCACTGAAGCAAAGATGGCTTAAAGGAGATTTGACAGAGGGTTTTAAAATTATAAAAGGATGAATTGGGAAACACTGTTTTGTCTGGTTGAGGAGTCAGTGATAAGGGGGTGATCAATTGATAATTGTCACTAAGAGAGTGGGGATAGACGTTAGGAGAAATATATTTAGCTGGAGAGTTGTTGGTGTATGGAATGCTTTGCCATAGGGAATAGTAGAGGCAGAGGTCATCGCATCGTTTAGGGGAAAAATAGATAAGCATTTGAAACAGTTGAAGATATAGGGCAGTGGGGAGAGTGCAGGGCAGTGGGAATAGTTTTGGTTTGTTCTAGTGAACAGCCAGCATTGAATCAATGGGCCAAATGGCCTCCTTCTGTGCTGTAAGATTCTATGATTCTATGACTGCATCAAATGCTCCCCATCTTCCAAACTCACAAGCTTAATATCAGAACTGCCTATTACTAAATGGGTCATGTTATTAAGTGACCTTGATTGAAGTGTTTTGGGTTCCTGCGCCACATTGTTCCTACTTTCTTTTGTGTATTAGACTCGATGGGGGAAAAATTTGGTAGCTTAGCGCCTCCCATTAGCATCTGCAGGTGGTGGTAACGGGGCGCTGATGCAGCGAATCCAGCGCCGCACGGCAAATCCAGCCTCCCCATTGCACCACCAGTGCGATATACCGCCGGGGACTCCAACGACAGGCAGATCATGATGCATTCAATCACCTATATCGCCCGACTGAGGTGGATCTGCCATGAGCACATCTGCTTCAGTCCTCCGGCTCCTGCTCCTTGTTGGGCTTCTCCTTGCTGAGGCAGCTGCACAGCCAGCAATGCTGAGAATGAGGTGCTGCAGCATCAATGAACCTCCCCTTTAAGTACTGGGAAAAGCCTATGGCAATGAGTTGAGATTAGACTGCACCCGATATTGGTCTACCCTTTGAGTGTAACACCACTGAGCTAGGCCTTTAAGACTTGAATTAGCACCCCAATAATTTTTTTGAGCAGTGCGAATGAATTTTGCGTACAGTCTAAAGCATTAGCACCTGACGCTAATTCTCAAACTTTTCTAAAGGTACCACCCATTCCTGGGCTATAATGAATTTCTAGAATATATTTAGACTATAATAATAATAATAATAATAATTCAACTTTATTGTCATTGTACAATGCACAAGTACATGAACAACAAAATGTGATCTTGCAAGCTCCCATGAGTCCAGTACAAATAACATTAACATTAAACATAAATAGCACCGTCCTGGGAGAAGCAAAGCCGCTGCGTCTGTGCGCGCCGCCATTCCATTTTCCACCATTCCTCCTGTCCGACAATCTTCAGCCCAACGCCCGGGCCTGCTCACCAGCCGCCCCTCCCGGGGCTCCTTCCGTGACCTTCTCACCAACCGCCCCTCCTCGGGGCTCCTTCCGTGACCTTCTGCACCTGGTCTTCCCTGATGGTCACCCCTCCAGGTACTAACCAGGCCTGGCTCTGCTTAGCTTCCAAGCCTTGCCAGTGACCCTGTCCCTAGTCCCTAGAGCAAGAAAAATTACATTTCTTGAAACTTTACAGGATACACTGGTATTGGCTAAATGTACTGACCACAATCTTCAACCTCTCTACACAAAGCTCTGAGCAGAACTGATGTGGTCGGATGCAGTAAATGGGCCATAAGTCTTGTAGAATTCGCAAAATTAATATTGTATTATAGGGGTCCTTTGGCAGAAGAGGCCTTGTTTTAAAGACTGTTTTTAAAAGAAGCCCAGAAAAAGGGACACATAAAATGGCCGCCAGACCCTGTGACTAGCTTTTTGGACACTTTAAAATGGTTCCTGCAGTCCCCAGACAGCATTTGTGGATTCAACCCACAGTAAGTTCTGGAAGCCGTTTCTGAGAAAACAAAACCAGACACAGCCATATACATATAGATTGGATGCAGATCCAGTCAGATCGGCCTGTAGATAAAGGCCATCAAAATGTTCACCCGGACAAAGGGGAACAGTTTCATATTCATGAGAAGAGCATCAAAGACACCAAGAAGACATTAAAACATTACCAGGTCATTCCAGACCAGAGATGGCCATCACCGGCCATCCCGAAAGCAGTTTAAATATAATAACTACCCCACTGTGCTATAAGCCCGCCAAAAGTTAAACAAAGACTAACCTTGATTTGGGCGGGAGAAAGAGGCTTCTCCTGAGAAGTATATCTGGGGAACCCGGGGGTAGCAAAAGAGTACAGTCATCATGGTGCTACCATCGTATTGGTGGCATCATCTCGAAGAAGAAGAAGAAGGTGATTCGAGTCCGCATCCCGCCCCGGGGTAACCATCGGGAGATCGTCGACAAACCCCGGGCCGTTTGATGAGACCAAAAGGGTAGAAAACTACAGAAGAAACCTATATGAAAGCCGGCTAGAGGCTTCCAACGGTGGTCAAGCAGATGGTCTCTTCCCCCACATCGACATCCAAGCCCGCTGAGATCCAGCCTGTCTGTGACCTTCACCTCGAGGAAGAGAAGGCGTGTCGCAGCTCGTAGCCTGCAGCACTGACCACGAGGAGACAGGATGCCTGAAAGGATCAAAACGCAGACCTGTTTCAAAATCTTGCAATTCCTAGTTGGATTGGTGAGCATGTTTCTGGCCCTTCATAATCGGATCTAGATAGGTTTAAAGGGGTGGTCATTTTGGGTATAATTAACATGAGTTGTTGTCCCTCGATGTTCCGTGTGTTTCCCCATTTCATGATGATCTTTGTAAAGTGTAGTATGCCTGTATCTATTTTAGTTAGTACTGTATTGTTATGATTTGTTTTTCCCTCCCATGTACCCTCTTATTTGCTTGCATTTGATTTGTTTTTCCTTATGCAATAAAATTTCATTTTGTTTCATTAAACTTGGTCTATAAGAGTATTCTCTGCCTTGTAGTTCCTGCACCTAAATCCAGTGTCTAGAACCTCAGGGGCGAGTGGGTCGAACCACTTAAGGTTTTACTGTGCAAAAGAGAGAGAGAGGCCTCTGGCGAGAGAAACCTCTGCGATCTCGGAGAGAAAACCCCTTACAGAAAATGGCGACCACGGCAGGACACTGGCAGCAGGATTGCAATGTATTAGACCCAGGTTTGAATGGTCGAAATGCAATGGATGAGAGGATAGCGGATTATGTCTTTGGTAAGGTAAATCTCACTAAGCAGTGGATTTCCGATCTCTTACTGGATGGGCATCCGGTGGACGCAGCCATCAGGTGGACAGAGAGCAAAGAGCATAAGAAGTCAGTGGAAAAGACAGTGTAGCTGATGTGCTACAAGAAACAGGTCCAGATTTTGGACCGGGTCGTTGCAGCACAGGCAGCCAAGATCACTACCCAGGCAGCTGAGATAGCAGAAAAGGCCATGGGTGGGGAAAAACACATCACAGTGCTTCACGCGCTGAATCAGGAATGCCAAGTTGTAGCCAGCCAACATCAGGCTAGAATAGAGTACCTGGAATGCCAGGTTACTGAGGCAAAGATCCATGAAGCGAGAATACGGGAGAAAAACGCCCGCCTCGCACAACAGCTAAGAGCGCAGGAGGAGAGAGTAGTGGAAGTTAAGGCAGCTTACAAGCTGGTTCTAGAACATGGGTTTGAGAGCGCAGACCATGGCCCCTGCCAAAAGACTATAGAGGACCTGAGAACGGCCTTGGCTAAGGCAAAAGGCATGGTATGCCTCGTAAGCCCAAAAGCAAGTCAGATTGACTTTTTGCAGGAATCCAAACACCCGATTCCTTGCAAAGTAGTTGTGGCACCAGCCACTGAACCCTCAGCGCCACCGAGCTATAGTGAGGCTTGGCCCAAAAAAGGGGGGGTGGTGGAAGAAAGGGTAGCCGAGGTGGTACAGGAGGAGGAACAGCCCCTGGTAGCACAGCCGGAGCCGGCACCGATGTGTCCGACTCGGCACCAGAGGTTTGGGCCCAATGCCGCAGATGGCACGAACGGACCCCACGTGAACCAGATCGTGGTGCCCTACGCTGCCACACAACTAAGATCCATGGTGAGCCACCTCCCAAGACTCACAGTAAAGGGAGATCCCTCAGTTCATTTCAGGGAGATAGAGGAGACAGCCGCCATCAATGTTAGTGATGATCTTGAACAGGCAAAGATGCCGCTCTTCTCCCTGGATAGCACAATCCTTCAGTGCCTCTCAGACGAGAGTAAGAGGGGGCGAAAAGGGTATACGGATCTCAGGGATGAGGTCTTGGAAGTTATGGGAGTAGACGATGGTAATCCGTTCCAACGGGTGGAAGGGACTGTGCAGCTAACTGGAGAACCCCCACGGGTTTTCGCAGAAAGGTTGTGGCCAGTGTATCGACGCAGTTGTCCGGGCATGCCTGAACGGGTTGCAATGAATGCCGAACAGCTTGCCCCAGACACAGGCCCTAGCCAAATCTTGGTTTGACCCCCAAGGTCCCGGTGTCACGGAGGAAACGGTGCTCCGCCAGCTCACCATTGCGTACAAGAATTGTAGAAGTCAGGAGGTACCCCTCTCTAAGGGAAAGGTGCATGAGGCAAAACCCGCAGCCCCAAGTAAGAAGGAGTGGCGTCAAGAGGAGAATCGCCCTGCCCAAGCCAAGCTCAATTGCTACGGGTGAGGGAACGATGGACATTGGCGCAAGGACTGTAAAAATCCATGGAAGGATAATGAGGGAAATTCTCCCGCTGCCCAAGCCCAAGCCCAGACCACCACCCCAGCACCAGCCCAAGCACAAGCCACAGCTCCTGTCCCAGCAAAGGGAGCTGATGCAGCTATGGATCCCGCTGCAATAGAATCAATTTTAGAGGCAATGCGGTCTCTTATGATCGCGCAGGGGAAGATAGCCGTCACCACTGGTCTTGTCGTTCCCGAAACCCCGACTGCTTTACCCAAATGACTAGAGCCAGCGCCACCCATCTACCTGTGTGCACTGCGATATGATGTATGGAGGCGACCCCTCGTGGAGATGGAGGTGGAGGAGGTGAAAGGGACCTATTTGTTGGATACGGGGGCATCGTGCACCGTGATCCACGCAGATAACCCCACCGCCTCGCCTCTGTCCACCGGGGTTCCATACCTTCTGTCGGGCTTCACGGGCGAAGAACAGGCTGGCGCACATTCCATTCCCCTCTCCATTCATTTAGGACCACTCCGCACCACGTGGAAGTGTACACTAATGAAGTGGGAGGTGGGGGGTGGAACGGGAGTCCTTGGGTCGGATTTCTTGGTAGCCCACGGGATCCTCGTGGACCTGAGAAATCACTGTCTCTGGGGAGCGGGTGCGAGTGTGAAAGGGATAGAGGATGCCAAGGTCAACCCAATGAAAGCACGGGTCGGCCGGAGGGAAGTAAAATTCCTGGGTCTGACCCTCCGTGCTGGCGAGAGGGACACAGACCAGGATAGACAGGAATCAGTGCAAGATCAACCGGTCCCCGCCAGTTGCACAGTGAAGGTACCCCGACGCAACAAATGGTTTTGCATAAAGCGGTGCAAACTGTTTAAGCCGGGTGCAAAAGAACCAACAACTGAGGCCAGGTCTGAAGGTGAAAATCCTCAGCCTGAGGCGTGCAATGAGTCACAGACCACACAGGCTGGAACCGCAGCCTGCCTGGAGGGAGAAACTGTCCCGCCCACCTGGGAGGTTTTCCCAATGGCCTGGGACTCGGACGAGGAGGAGCCCGAAGACCAAGGCCCTCCTCCTGATTCGAACGCCATCGGCGGGGAGCCCGAACAGCTAGGCCCCGCCCTTGACACGATTCTGAAGGAGGTGGAGTCGGAGGACGGAGATCCCACCCTCGACTCAAACTTAGGGGAGGTAGAAATTGGGGGCGGAGATCCTCCACCTGTAGGGACTGGTGAGGAGGAGTCATCTGCCACAGACCCAAATCCCAAAGGGGCGGAGCCTGAGGGAAGGGAGCCGAAGCCGACAGCCGTGGAGGTGCCACGGGCTGCGAGGGCTAAAGTCCCAACCGAAGGTCCGCTCGCTAAGGGAGCCACGCCCAAAGTACCTCTTCGCAGGTCGGCTCGAATGCCTCAGCCGGTAAAACCTTGGCCCGATTCCCCCGATTTCAGTAAACGCCGACTTGGGAAATTCCTAGTGAAACGCAGTCCCCAATTGACAGCAAAAGGCTGCGGGGGACCCAAGCCACAGGTCAGTGCAGCCCCGCCACAAGGAGCGGTGAGCTGCAGTCCAAACAGGGGTTAGGCAAGCCGCCCGGGGACGGGCGGCGCTGTACATAAGTTATGTTTAAGTTTAATTAAGTTTAAGGTGTGTAAATATTAAAGTGATTAGTGTTATAAGTAGTTTTGAGATCTGCTCAGTATGTGTGTTTGTTTGGATCGAGGTCGAACGACCCGATCATGCCTTCACCTAGGCCAGAATCTCTCGGGAGCCTGGCTGTATCGTTTAATTTTGTTACAGGAAACAAAAAGATGAGAGGGATTCTCGTCGCGTTCGCGGTGATCGGGTGTAGCTGGGCCTATCGGGGCCGCACCAAGGACTCCACGATTTACGGGTGCTCAGGGAACACAGCCCCCATCGCGACCGATGCGTCGGGCGCGCGGGACGTTGAGGAGACAGCCACCTATTTCCACGAAGGGAGGTGGCCAGGATGGCTGGGGTCGAACTCTACGGAATACTCCAGCCAGTCCGGGTTTGCGTACCGAGAGACTTCTTTAATGTGCCCCCAAGTAAGGGTCATCGCACCCAGAGCCAGCGTCACCGTCGGGAAGAAGATTTGCCTAGTGTGTACTGGACATGTTCCTTTGGGTCGCTGGTGGTGGCTGCGCAAGCTGAGTAAAACCATGAAGAACTCCACGGTCGAGTGGGAGAGACTGGGTAACAATACCCATCGGACTATTACGGGGACTCATGGGGGTTTGAGCGTCTGTTGGGACAAACGGTGGGAACCAGATGAGGGGATTTACATCTGTATGTGGGGTTCAGAATGTGCCTGCCCCACAGGCATCTCCATCTTTTTCCAAAGGCAGTGTCAGGATGCTGGGAAAGGAATGAGGTGCAATGGCAGCACACGGGCGTGCGGAGTCCCATAGTCTCAGATCCCAGTAAACGCCACTGAGCTCATCACCCGCCCCCGCAAGCCCCTGCCCACGATTCCGGTAGCCAAAGCCCACAAGGAAGGGTGCCCCACCACTACCAAGGGACCCGGGAACGGATTGGTATTGGTGCCCACAGGTCAGGTGCTGTACCAAGGGGTGCACTACGTGGTGGCCTCAGTGATTTTAAACTTCACCGAGGTGCGATTGCCAGAGTGGTGCCCCAAGGAAACGGAGCAATTGTACCAGGTCCTGTTAACAAACATGTTCAGGCAGTTTTATGAATTCGATTTTGCTGATATAGACAGAGCCGAATTGTACACCACACCACATGAGGTCTTGGACAGGGTAGGGAGACAAAGAAGGAGTACAGTAAACGATATTTTCACAGCTTTTAACACAGGGACTTCCGTCATCAACACTCTGGATGACGTGGAGCTACAGACCCAGATTAATGGTTTGAAAACACAGTTACGAAAGATACTGACTGACGAGAATAAGGTAGTGGGTTCTGAGTTACATGAGGACCAGGCCATGACACTACACTTAAAAGAAATTATTGCTGAGCTGGAGAAACACGCTAAAATGGTAAATGCTCTCATCAGGGAGGATCGGAATGCGTCAGATCAGGCTGCGCAGAACGAAGCTTGCGTGCTGTATGGGGCGTGGTTACTGGGCGAGGGCCGCAGTAATCTGGAGGATTTAAAACAAGGTTTAGTCCCCTCCTGGATCAGCAACAAGCACCTCGCAGCCCTCCACCCTTTTGAGAATGCATTAAGTCCGTGCCAGCTCAGACTAGCTTCAGAGGCCTACCCAGTCCCAGTGGACTGTGGGCGGTCTAATCACACCATTATGGGTATAGTGATAAGAATGCTGGTGATGGGAAGGACAGCTAAACCCACCCCGGTATACAGGGTGGAGAACATTGGAGTCATTCAAGGGGGTGCACACATTCGCTACACAGCGGTCCCACCTTACGTCTTTCGATGGGAGCATGCAATGACGGGTACCGACCTCTTGGGGTGCCGGAGCCGGGGAGCACACATCATCCTGTGTCCCCAGCACTTGAAGGCTTATTCAAAACCACAGTGCGGGTTCAGAACTGCTGGCGCAAAGCCTATAAATTGCACCATGGAGGCAATGGCACAAGGCCATGTGCACCCGCAGGTGGCATATAAAGGAGGTGGGACATACTGTCTCACCACTGCAATGCCCCACTACCAACATGGACAGCACGGCTGGTGTCCAGTGAGTGACAGCAGTTTCTGCTTCAAGCCCAAGGCAGAAGTTCAAGTGGCCCAAGAGCGAATTGTCCCCATTCCTGAACCTTCCACTGTTCACATCACTGTTAAAGAGAATTTCACCGATCTGTAACGATTCGTTGCAAATTTTGGGTATATCATTCCCCCTCTCCCTGAACACCTCACCAAGATATTAAAAGCCGTTGTCGTTTCACAGAAACATTTTTACACACTGGAGCAGAAGACTTTAGAAATAGAGGCAAACATATTGGATACAGTGACCCCACCGTGGTGGGATCTATTCACAAATATAGAAGTCCCTTCTTGGATCAGGATAGCCTCTCACATCCTTGTAGTCTGTCAGGTTTTTATTGTAATCTATTAACTGTTTGTACACTGTAGAAAGGTCAGAAATTCGCAGAAGTATGACAACAGGGGAGAATGGAGAGCGCATTATGTGCGGGTAGAAGAAGAGACACCCATTTAGATTTCTTTGCTGCTATGTATAAAGTTAAAGTTTCTCTCCCTCTTTGTTTGATGTTTGGTCATGTGTATTTTGTGTGTGTGCTTTATTTTTTTATTATTGAAGTTTATTAAGCGAGTTGGTATTAATAAAGATAATGTGTATGGACCAGATGGTGTAGGGGTATTAGGCCCTCCTCCACGCCTGGAAATGAATGTGTCAGATTTTAAATCCAATGTATTGCCATCTATAGATGCTTAATGTACACTGTAGGTTTTCTGAAACGGAAAATGCATGTGTCGTGGGATCATAGATAGGTAATTACAGGGGATGGTTTAATTATGGAGAGTCAGAAAATTTTGCTCACCCAGAATTATGATACTTCAAGCAAGTTATAGTATCATCAGGGGGGACTGTAGAATTTTCAAAATTAATATTGTATTATAGGGGTCCTTTGGCAGAAGAGGCCTTGTTTTAAAGACTGTTTTTAAAAGAAGCCCAGAAAAAGGGACACATAAAATGGCCATCAGACCCCGTGACTAGCTTTTTGGACACATTAAAATGGTTCCTGCAGTCCCCAGACAGCCTTTGTGGATTCAACCCACAGTAAGTTCTGGAAGCCGTTTCTGAGAAAACAAAACCAGACACAGCCATATACATATAGATTGGATGCAGATCCAGTCAGATCAGCCTGTAGATAAAGGCCATCAAAATGTTTACCCGGACAAAGGGGAACAGTTTCATATTCATGAGAAGAGCTACAAAGACACCAAGAAGACATTAAACCATTACCAGGTCATTCCAGACCAGAGATGGCCGTCACCGGCCATCCCGAAAGCAGTTTAAATATAATAACTACCCCACTGTGCTATAAGCCCGCCAAAAGTTAAACAAAGACTAACCTTGATTTGGGCAGGAGAAAGAGGCTTCTCCTGAGAAGTATATCTGGGGAACCCGGGGGTAGCAAAAGAGTACAGTCATCGTGGTGCTACCATCGTATTGGTGGCATCATCTCGAAGAAGAAGAAGAAGGTGATTCGAGTCCGCATCCCGCCCCGGGGTAACCATCGGGAGATCGTCGACAAACTCCGGGCTGTTTGATGAGACCAAAAGGGTAGAAAACTACAGAAGAAACCTACATGAAAGCCGGCTAGAGGCTTCCAACGGTGGTCAAGCAGATGGTCTCTTCCCCCACATCGACATCCAAGCCCGCTGAGATCCAGCCTGTCTGTGACCTTCACCTCGAGGAAGAGAAGGCGTGTCGCAGCTCGTAGCCTGCAGCACTGACCACGAGGAGACAGGACGCCTGAAAGGATCAAAAGGCAGACCTGTTTCAAAATCTTGCAATTCGTAGTTGGATTGGTGAGCATGTTTCTGGCCCTTCGTAATCAGATCTAGATAGGTTTAAAGGGGTGGTCATTTTGGGTATAATTAACATGAGTTGTCCCTCGATGTTCCGTGTGTTTCCCCATTTCATGATGATCTTTGTAAAGTGTAGTATGCCTGTATCTATTTTAGTTAGTACGGTAGTGTCCGTGTGTTGATAAAGACACTGAAGACAGGAGTTGGTTCATAGGTACTTACTAAGCAAAGTCTGGGGGGGGGTTCTAACGGATATACACAATATACAGGCTTATATAGCCCGAGTGGCAATTACCGGCATTACAGCATGCCTGGGGCTCTTAAAGGCACATACACCACAATTCCTCCCCTTTTAGCTAACCAGTACATCATATTTTAAGTAATTATTAATTACATGTTATAAGCAAAATAATATACATTGCTGTAGTTAATTAATTATAAGTTAGTCTCTCAGGAGGCTTCCTGACTCGGTCCGGATAACGCCTCGGGGGTGTAGTAGTTTCTGGTGGTGTAGTAGGTTCTTCTGGCAAGGCTGATTCGGCTTGAATGCCAGTGTCGGGTTCATCGGGTTCCAGTATCACCGGATCGGAGGTAGATATGGGTATCTCTACTTCATCGTTAGATGTATAGAGTTGTGGTGTAGGTTGTCCCTTTTCGGATGACTTTATGATTTGGTCAGCATGGCACCTTAATATGCTTTCTCCGATGTCCACGGTATACATCAGTGGTCCTAGTCGTGTGCAGATAGTTCCAGGCTGCCATTTCTCGGTACGGTGTTCCCGGGCCAAAACTTGTTGACCTATCTGGAAGGTTCTAGTTGGCCTTTCATTCATGCCTTGAAACTGCCGGTTCTCCACGTCCCTTCTGATGTTGGGCTTGACCAAATCCAGCCGGCATCTTAGGTTTCTATTGAAGAACATCATGGCGGGAGTTTGGTTGGTAACCATGTGTGTTGCATTCCTGCATGCGAATAAGAAGTTATCCACCTTGTGCTGAAGTTTTATGTCTTCATTACCCATGGCCTTTATGGCCTTCTTGAAGGTCTGGACAAACCTTTCAGCCAATCCATTGGTGGCGGGATGGTATGGGGCGGACGTGTAGTGCTTAACCCCATTGTTTTTTAAGGACTTTCTGAATTCTTCGAACACAAATTGCGGTCCATTATCAGAACATATCTGATCCGGCAGCCCATTCCTGGCAAATATGGTCCTTAATACTGTGATGGTTTTTTCCGTGGTGGTGGAGGACATCTTTATTACCTCCGGCCACTTGGAGTGTGCATCAACCGCGATTAAGAACATTGAGTCCATAAATGGACCAGCAAAGTCGATGTGCACCCTTTGCCAAGGAGATGAGGGCCACTCCCATGGATGTAGAGGGGCTTGTGGTGGAGCGTTTTGGACCTTCTGGCATCCTAGGCAGCTCTTGGTCATTTCTTCAATGTCTCCATCGATACCTGGCCACCATACAAACGCCCTAGCTAGGTTCTTCATTTTCACTCCACCCAGATGCCCCTCGTGAAGCTCCTTTAGCCCTTTATCCTGGAGTTTGGGTGGAATCACCACTCTGGATCCACACATCAAGGTTCCTCGGCACACTGACAGCTGTTCTCTTCTTTGCGAGAATGCTGGCAGCAGTGGTTCGGCATGTGCTGGCCACCCCTTCACTGTTAAATCGTAGACCCGTGAGAAAGTCGGGTCATTTCTCGTCTCCCTTTCAATGGCAGAATTTGTCACTGGTAGACATTCCACTATGGTAGAGTGGAACATCTCTACTGGGTCTACTGTAGGTGCCTCTTCTACCGTTGGCAACGGTAGGCGCGATAAACCGTCAGCATTCCCATGCTGTTTTGACCCTTTGTATTCTATGTTGTATTGGCGTGCCCCTAGAAAAAGGGACCACCTCTGTAGCCTTTGCGCTGTCATAATGGGAACACCTTTTTTAGGGTTGAATATGGAGGTGAGGGGTTGATGGTCAGTCAACAAGGTAAATTTTTGTCCGTGTAGGTAATGGTTGAATTTCTTCACTCCCCATACCAGGCTGAGTGCTTCCCTGTCGATTTGGGCATAGTTACGCTCAGCTGAGTTTAATGAGCATGACGCAAAAGCTATCGGCCGTTCTCAGTCATCAGGGAATTTATGGGATAATACTGCTCCTATGCCGTAAGGGGATGCATCGCACGCCAGTCTGATTGGCAGTGATGGGTTGTAATGAGCCAAAACTTCTTCGGATGTGATTAAGTCTTTGCGTTTATGGAAGGCACGTTTACAGTCTTCGTTCCATATCCAAATCACTCCTGTTTGTAGAAGTTCATTAAGAGGGTGTAGAAGAGTTGATAAGTTCAGCAAAAATTTATGATAGTAATTTATTAATCCCAGGAACAACCTTAATTGTGAAACATTTTCAGGTGCTGGGGCTTTTATAACCGCTTCAATTTTTTCAGGTGACTTATGCAACCCTTCATTATGTGGCCACAATATGATATCTGGTTTTGGAAAAATTCGCACTTGGGGTGATTCGCTCGTAGGCCCCGTTCTTTCAGCCTAGTGAGCACCTGCTCCAAATTGGCAAGGTGCTCGTTGTCATTTTCTCCTGTTACAAGGATGTCGTCTAGGTAGCATTGAGTCCCCGGAATACCTTGCAGGACTTGCTCCATAGCTCTTTGCCAGATAGCTGGAGCTGATGCTACTCCAAAAACCAGTCGATTGTACTGGTACAGGCCTTTGTGTGTGTTTATCGTGAGATACTTTTTAGAGGCCTCCTCAACCTCCATCTGTAGATATGCCTGTGCCAAGTCAATTTTGGTGAAACGTTTCCCTCCGGATAGTGAGGCGAAAATATCTTCTATCCTCGGAAGAGGATACTGTACTGTTTGAAGGATCGGGTTTACAGTCACCTTGAAGTCACCACAGATGCGAATTTTTCTCTGTTCTTCAGAATTATCTTTATTCAATGCTTTTTTCATGACTGGAACGATGGGTGTTGCAGATTCGCTCCAATCTATTTTGGATAATACGCCTGCTTTTTCCAAATTCTCCAGCTCTGCCTCGACTGCTGGACGTGTTGCGTATGGCACCGGTCTTGCCTTAAAAAATTTGGGAATTGCTGCATCTTCCACTTTTATTGAGGCGGTGATGCCTTTCAAGGTTCCTAGTTTCTCTTGAAACACTTCTTTGGCGTTGGCCAAGATGTCTTTTAATCGTCCAGGTATGATGTCATCATTGTTTTTTTCCTTACTGGTCACCGTCAGTGCCTGAATGGAGTGCCAGTCTAAACGTATCTTCCTGATCCATTCACGTCCCAACTACGGTGGACCACCATCTTGTAGAATGTATAAATACAACTTTTGTATTTCTTTGCCGTTGTATACAACAGGCACCCTTATTTTTCCTTTGGGGTATACTTTCTGCCCCGTATATGTTTTTAAGATAATGGCTGTGTCTTTTAGAGGTATATGCGAAAATAGCCTCTCGTAATCCCGTCGATTTATTACGGTTAGAGCTGATCCTGTATCTAGCTCCATTTTAACTGGGGACCCTGCTATTGTGAGGGTAACCCAAATGGTTTGGTAATCATCTTTGGCAAGTACATTATGTAATTTGAGACAGCTTAGTCTCTTGTTTTCGAAGTCGCTATCGCTCTTCTGGTCTTCGGAGCTACTGTCCGTCATCATTTGTACCTTCCTGTACTTTTCTTTATTGATTTTTTTTTTCTGTCAGTGGATTTATTTTGTCCAGATCGGCATACCCTTGCAATGTGTCCAATCTTTCCGCATTGCCTGCATGCTTTGTCCTTGAACCAGCAGTCCCTCTGGTTATGGGTGGATCTGCCGCAGCGATAACATCTTTCGAAACCCTGTGTCATTTCATGGGTGCCGAAGTCCTGTGTCTTTTGTTGTATCTCTGCAGCTCCTTTTGCTGCTGCTTTGTATGATACAGCCATACTGAAAGCTTTGTCCAATGTTAAATCTTTTTCAAAAAGCAGTCTTTTTTGTGTTCCTTCATTTAAGTGCCCGCAAACGAATTTGTCTCAAAGATAATCTGATAGTCCTGCCCCGAATTGGCAGTACTTTGATAGCTTTCTTAATTCGGTTAGGTAATCAGCGTTACTTTCATTCTTGTGTTGATTTCTCTTGAAGAACTTGAATCGTTCCGCTATCAGCAGCGGTGTTGGGTTTAAGTGCTCCTGCAGGGTATCAACAATTTCTTTAAAATTCTTGTCCTTTGGTTTGGCTGGAGTGATTAAATTTCGTAACAGCCCGTATGTCTTTGCGCCCATTAAGTTCAGAAGTACTGAAGCTTTTTTTTCATCTTCTATTCCATTTGCAGTGCAATATACCTCTACTCTTTCCACGTATGTGGTCCAATCCTCTATTTTGCTATCAAAAGCATCAATATTGCCAGACTTAGGCATTTCAGAAAAGATATGGCGCTGCTCGCGCTTTTTTTTTTTTTTCTGTAGCAAAGATATGGCGCTTCCCACGCTTTCCCGCCGCTGCTGCTGATAACAATGCTGTTTACTGCGGTTTCCATTCTCTTTTTCTTTTTATTTACTGTTGGAGACTCGTTCCCGCCAGAGGTCTAAACGCTGACCTGCTTGCCGCGCCGGCCGTCTCCCGAGTGCTCCCACCCAGTCCGTTATTGATTGCCTCCGATTTCGCTGCCTGTCTCAGCTGTAGAGCCCGCCGCTGGAGCCCCAGCCTGACGCCCAGGAAGGATTAGCGCAGTACCTGCCACCAGCTTGGCCAGCTGGTGAAACCACAGCTTCTCTCACTTCCTTGAGTCTTCTGGACGCCTGAGGAATCGATGTCCTTGAGGTGCTGCCGAATTGCAGGTAAGTCCATTTCCACTTCGTCACCACTGTAGTGTCCGTGTGTTGATAAAGACACTGAAGACAGGAGTTGGTTCATAGGTATTTACTAACCAAAGTCTGGGGGGGGGTTCTAATGGATATACACAATATACAGGCTTATATAGCCCGAGTGGCAATTACCGGCATTACAGCACACCTGGGGCTCTTAAAGGCACATACACCACAAGTACTGTATTGTTATGATTTGTTTTTCCCTCCCATGTACCCTCTTATTTGCTTGCATTTGATTTGTTTTTCCTTATGCAATAAAATTTCATTTTGTTTCATTAAACTTGGTCTATAAGAGTATTCTCTGCATTGTAGTTCCTGCACCTAAGTCCAGTGTCTAGAACCTAAGGGGCGAGTGGGTCGAACCACTCAAGGTTTTACTGTGCAAAAGAGAGAGAGAGGCCTCTGGCGAGAGAAACCTCTGCGATCTCGGGGAGAAAACCCCTTACAGTCTGCCACCTCCCTTCCATTTTCATACTCGCTGGATTTTCCATTGCAAGTGACAGGTGATGTTCAATAAGTCTGCTAATATATGGGTGGAGGTAATGAAACGATATTCAGATGATATTTAAACTAAAATGGCAGGGGGTTGGGAACCTGAGCAGGGAGACAGAGGAAAGGAAAACAGGGATAACAGTAAAAGATAGGAAGGAGAAAAACAAAAGTGGCAGTCAGAGAAATCAACGGTTTAAATCAAATGCGGCCACAATAAATATTAATTCTAATAGGTTTAAGAGCATTAAAAAAACAAGCCTGAAGGCTTTGTGTCTTAATGCGAGGAGCATTTGTAATAAGATGGATGAATTGGCTGCACAAATAGAGGTAAACGAATATGATTTGGTTGGGATTACAGAAACGTGGCTCAAGGATGGCCAAGACTGGGAACTCAACATCCAGGGGTATTCGATATTCAGGAAAGATAGGCAAAAAGGAAAGGGAGGTGGGGTAGCATTACTGGTTAAAGAAGGGATTAATACAATTGTAATGAAGGATATTAGCTCTGATGATGTGGAATCTGTATGGCTAGAATTGAGAAATACTAAGGGGAAAAAAAACATTAGTGGGAGTGGTATATAGACCTCCAAACAGTAAGGTGGAGGTTGGGGATGGCATTAAAAGGGAAATTAAAGAAGCGTGCAATAAGGGCACAGCAGTCATCATGGGTGACTTTAATCTACATATAGATTGGGCCAACCAAATTAGTAACAATACTGTGGAGGAGGAAATCCTGGAGTGTTTACGGGATGGTTTCCTGGACCAATATGTCGAGGAACCAACCAGAGATCAGGCCATCTTAGACTGGGTATTTTGTAACGAGAAAGGATTAATTAGCAATCTTGTTGTACGAGGCCCCTTGGGTCGGAGTGATCATAATATGATCGAATTCTTCATTAAGATGGAGAATGAAGTAGTTGACTCAGAGACAAGGGTCCTCAATTTAAATAAAGGAAACTACGATGGTCTGAGGAGTGAGTTGGGTAGGATTGAGTGGGGAATGGTGCTCAAAGGGTTGATGGTGGATAGGCAATGGCAAACATTCAAAGGCCGAATGGATGAGCTACAGAATTTGTTCATCCCAGTTTGGCATAAAAATAAAACAAAAAAGGTGACTCAACCGTGGCTAACAAGGGAAATTAGGGATAGCATAAGATCCAAGGAGAGGACATATAAATTGGCTAGAAAAAGCAATAATCCTGAGGATTGGGAGCAGTTTAGGAGTCAACAAAGGAGGACAAAGGGATTAATTAAGAAAGGGAAAATAGAATATGAGAGTGAGCTAGCAGGGAACATAAAAACTGACTGTAAATCTTTTATAGATATGTGAAGAGAAAAAGATTGGTGAAGTCAAGCGTAGGTCCCTTACAGTCAGAATCAGGGGAAATTATAATGGGAAACAAGGAAATGGCGGACCAACTAAATACATACTTTGGTTCTGTCTTCACAAAGGTGGACACAAATAACCTCCCAGAGATGCCGGGGAACATAGGGTCTGATGAAAGAGAGGAACTGAAAGAAATCAGTATCTGTAGGAAAATGGTGTTAGGAAAATTGATGGGACTGAAGGCCGATAAATCCCCAGGGCCTGATGGTCTACATCCCAGGGTACTTAAGGAAGTGGCCCTAGAGATAGTAGATGCATTACTGGTCATCTTCCAGAACTCGATAGACTCTGGAACGGTACCCATGGATTGGAGGGTAGCTAATGTTACCCAACTATTCAAAAAAGGTGGTAGAGAAAAAGCGGGGAATTATAGACCGGTAAGCCTGACATCGGTAGTGGGGAAAATGCTAGAGTCTATTATAAAAGATGTAATAGCAGAGCACTTGGAAAGCAGTGACAGGATCGGACAAAGTCAACATGGATTTACAAAAGGTAAATAATGTTTGACTAATCTACTGGAATTTTTTGAGGATGTAACTGGTAAAATAGATAAGGGAGAACCAGTGGATGTGGTGTATTTGGACTTTCAGAAGGCTTTCGATAAGGTCCCACATAAGAGATTAGCGTGCAAAATTAAGGCACATGGGATTGGGGGCAAGGTATTGACTTGGATAGAGAACTGGTTGGTGGACAGAAAGCAGAGAGTTGGAATAAACGGGTCGTTTTCCAAGTGGCAGGCAGTGACTAGTGGGGTACCGCAAGGATCGGTCCTAGGACCCCAGCTGTTCACAATATATATTAATGATCTGGACGAGGGAATTGGATGTAATATTTCCAAATTTGCAGACAACACAAAGCTGGGCGGGAGGGTAAGCTGCGAGGAGGATGTCGGGAAACTCCAGTACGATTTGGACAGGTTGGGTGATTGGGCAGAAACTTAGCAAATGCACTATAATGTGGATAAATGTGAGGTTATCCACTTTGGTGGCAAAAACAGGAAGGCAGATTATTATTTGAATGGCAATAGATTGGGAGAAGGGGAAGTGCAAAGAGGCCTGGGTGTCCTTGTGCACCAGTCGCTGAAGGTAAGCATGCAGGTGCAGCAGGTGGTTAAGGAGGCAAATGGTATGTTGGCCTTCGTAGCAAGAGGGTTCGAGTACAGGAACAAGGATGTCTTGCTACAGTTGTACAGGGCCTTGGAGAGACCACACCTTGAGTATTGTGTGCAGTTTTGGTCACCTTACCTGAGGAAGGACGTTCTTGCCATGGAGGGAGTGCAGCGAAGATTCACCAGGCTGATACCTGGGATGGCAGGAATGACGTATGAGGAGAGATTGTGTCGATTGGGCTTATACTCACTGGAGTTTAGAAGATTGAGAGGGGATCTCATCGAAACCTATAAAATTCTGTCAGGTCTGGACAGACTAGATGCAGGAAGGATGTTTCTGATGGCCGGGGAGTCCAGAACCAGGGGTCATAGTCTAAGGATAAGGGGTAAGCCATTTAGGACTGAAATGAGGAGGAATTTCTTCACCCAGAGAGTGGTGAACCTGTCGGGGGTTTCTCTTGCTCGTTCTGGTCTCCTGCCAGGCTTTGTGCAATAATTACCCTTGAGTGGTTCGACCCACTCTCCCCTACGGTTCTAGACCTTGGACTTAGATGCAGAGAACTGTAGTGCAGAGAAAAGGACTCAATAGACCAGGTTGAATAGCACGAAATGGATGCTTTTATTTTTAAACAGTTTGAAGCATTACAAAATACATGTCATAGGCACAGATTAAAGTAACTACAATCATGCACAAATTTATGAACTTGACTCTATGGAAATGGGGAACACACGGCACGTCGAAAAAGGGGAAACACATTACGATTTAACCTTACTCCCTCCCCTAATACCTCAACTAAGTTTCGACTTGAGGAACTCGGGATCATGCTCACCACTATCAGAATCGCAAAAGGAGGGGTTCGCAGCCTTTCTGGCACAGCTTTCCGTCGTCACGTGGATTTGGAAACTTCTGGCGCAGCTTGTTTTTCTCTCTCTCTCAGGCGATGAGGCAGTGGACACAGCCTCGGTGAGCGCTCGTCATGGCTGAAATCCACTAAGTCTGTTGTGGATTTGGGTTCATGGAACAGAACAACACCTCGATGGGATGTTGAGGCACGGAAGTGCTAGGCCCGGAGTGTCCTTTTCTCCGGCCTGGATCGTCGTTTTCCCGAGGGTGTCTTCTCCTTCGGCCTGGGTCATCGATGATCTCCCGACAACAGCACCCGGGCCACCCTCGTCGTCTTCCCGTCGTGGCCGAGCCTTGTCTGGCTGAACACCGACCACGTTGTCTTTTCACCGAAATTGTCCGTCCGAAGCGTCTTTAAAAAGAAGAAGCGTCTTGATCGATTCCGAAGCTACCGAGGTAGAAGAGGCACTGATGGACTTTTCAAAATCCATATTTATACCCTTTTTGGGCCAGCCTTATCTCCCGCCAGATCATAGTCCAGTCTTTGTAAGATTTTGGCGGGCAGAAACCTCTGCAGGGGCGCTTTGTCTTGTAACGGGAGCCGGTGATAACTCAACTGGCCTTCCTGGCCGATAATGCCTTTTAATGTCTTTTACATTGTCACCGTGACTCGGTTCGCATATTGATCGATCTGGAGATTTCCCTTGATGGCTGTTAAACGGTTTCTCCTTTGTACATTAAATGGGTTTAAGTGTTCATGCATTGTCCGCCCATATCTTGATGGGCCCCATCCTGCTTGCCTGAAACTGTCTTGTACTTAGAATCCATTGAATATGTATGCTGTTTCCCTGAGTTTTGGTTTCCCGATACTGGCTTTCGCGGGCTTACTGTCTTCAATCCACAAGCCTGTCTGGCTTGCAGTAACAGAAATCAAATGGTCCAGAAACTGATCACGAGGCCCGGCGGCCATTTTGTATGCCCTTTTATCAAAGGTTTTTCTGTGCAAGCTTACTTTGGTCAATAAACTGTCTTATTTTATCCTGTTTTCTTGCGTGATTATTGCTGAAAATTTCGAATCTTACAAACCTGTGGAATTCTCTGCCACAGAGGGCGGTGGAGGCTAGTTAATTAAATATATTCAAGAAAGAGTTGGATATATTTCTTGAGGCTAAAGGGATCAAGGGATATGGGGAGAAGGCAGGGACAGGGTACTGAATTTGGATGATCAGCCATGATCACATTGAATGGCGGAGCACGCTCGAAGGGCCGAATGGCCTACTCCTGCTCCTATCTTCTATGTTTCTATGACAAGAATACAACACCCAATACATTTTCCATCATTTGATCCATCATAACACTGGACTAAGAAAGAAAGAAAGACTTGCATTTATATAGCGCCTTTCACGACCACCGGACCTGTCAAAGCGCTTTACAGCCAATGAACTACTTTTGAAGTGTAGTCACTGTTGTAATGTAGGAAACACGGCAGCCAATTTGAGCACAGCAAGGTCCCACAAACAGCAATGTGATAATGACCAGATAATCTGTTTTTGTTATGTTGATTGAGGGATAAATATTGGCCAGGACACTGGGAACAACTCCCCTGCTATTCTTCAAAATAGTGTCATGGGATCTTTTACATCCACCTGAAAGGGCAGACGGGGCCGCGGTTTAGCGTCTCATCCGAAAGATGGCACCTCCGACAGTGCATCACTCCCTCAGCACTGCACTGGGAGTGTCAGCCTAGATTTTTGTGCTCAAGTCTCTGGGGTTGGGCTATGAACCCACAACCTTCTGACTCAGAGGCAAGTGTGCTACCAACTGAGCCATAGACTCAGAGGCAAGTGTGCTACCAACTGAGCCATAGGCCAGACTAAGGGAATCTTAATCATCTCAGGAGGCATCCAGTACTGCTATGATAATGGGGGGGTGGGGGGTGGGGGTGAGGGGTGGATTTAAATTTTAAAACTAGGAAGTCTGTGCAGCGCAAAAATGTAACATTTCAAAAACATTTTATGGTGTCCTACGGGCAGCTCAGACGTCGCTGGCAATACTATGTTGGGGGTGGCCCTCCGAGGCCATGCTGCAGTATATCTCTACCCACCCTCCCCACCTACTCCTTTGGTAGCCCACCAGAAATATTTAAATGACACCCAAGGCTGAAAGGTCAGCGGGGTTCAGGAGCCTTTACTGAACCATACTCTATCTTGTGATCTTTGTGGAGTTGAGGTCGAAGATCAGCCATGATCTCATTGAATGGTGGAGCAGGCTCGAGGGGCCGTATGGCCTACTCCTGCTCCTAATTCTTATGTTCTTATGCTGCATCTGAAAATTAGGACCAGGACTTTCAGAATAGATGATAATTGGTGGTTGTGGTTCATTCACATTTGGGATTTATGTGGTGCAGTTGCAGCCGTAATGCAGTACCAATTAAAAAGTAATTATTTTACTCCGGATCTTAACAACTATGCCACAGAATCCTTATGACTGCATAGTACTTAACTTTAAAGAGACAATCCATGCTAATTTGTAGTTCAGTTAACTTTGGGTTTGTTTATATCACTGAGAATAGTAGAATCATAGAATGATACAGTACAGAAGGAGGTTGGAATCTGGAACTCACTGCCTGAAAGGATGGTAGAGGCAGGAACCCTCACAACATTCAAAAAGTATTTAGTTGAGCACTTGAAATGCCATAGCATACAAGGCTACGGACCAAGTGCTGGAAAATGGGATTAGAATAGACAGGGCTTGATGGCCGGCGCGGACACAATGGGCCGAAGGGCCTCTTTCTGTGCTGTATAACTCTATGGCCTAGAAATTCGGTTGGTTGCGCCAGCGATTAGTGCCTAAAGAGGCCAAAAAGTGGTGCGTTAGCCAATTTTCACCCGTGCGCAGTGAACCCAGCGCCTCTTGCTATATTGAGCGGCGTTAAATCTTAGCGGCCGCTCGCGGGCACAGGCAGATCATGACGTAATTTCAGTGTGCAACTCCTTTTTGGCGCCCCGGACCGGAAATTGAGTGGCGCCCGCCTCCGTTCCGCCTGGCGCTAATAGTGACAGCTTGATGGAATGTTCCCAAGTCCTTCTCGGGCTAGGAGGGCGCTATTTAAAGGGCACTGCGCTAGTATAAAAGCGGCAGACGTTTTGGGTGGGCATCTTGCTGGTTGTTGGAGAGAGTTGCTGACCTTCAGTGGGAGAGCGTACTCTTCATTGAGCCAGCGGTTCCTTTGGACCCTCAGCCCTGTCCACAACAGTTTGCTGGTGAGATATTACTGCGTCTTACTTCTCTCACATTGTAATGGGAGCTGCTTTGGAGGGGAACGTCCTGCTGGCTGAACAACTAGCAAGGGCACAGAGGCGGAGGGAGAGAGGGCCGGGAATGGCCAAAAGGAGGAGGGCCAATGGACGTCGCCAAATGCAACCGTACGCTGCCAGGGTTTTCAGGCAGCAGGTGTCATACATTGCTATGTCGGAGGAGCAGTGTATGCGAAGGCTCCGATTTGCAAAGGATGTGGTGACTGAGCTGTGCCACCTGCTTGCTGAAGATCTGCAGCCACGGCTATGGTGCAGGACCTCTCTGTCGGTGGTCGTCAAAGTCACTGTTGCCCTAAACTTTTTCGCCAGCGGCTCGTTTCAGGCAGCAACTGGGGACATTGCAAATATTTCTCAATTTGTGGTGCATTGCTGCATCCGGCAAGTTACAGCTGCCCTATATAGAAGGAGGCGGGAATTAATCACCTTCCCTTTGACCCTGGAGAAGCAGGGGGAGCGCGCACAGGGCTTCGCGGCTATAGCGGACTTCCCCATGGTGCAGGGCACCATTGATTGCACACACGTGGCTTTGCGGGCGCCATTACAGAATCCCGAAGAGTTCCGCAACCGCAACGGGTTCCACTCCCTCAATGTGCAGCTGGTCTGTGACCACCGGCAGATGATCCTCACGGTCAACGCCCAATTCCCTGGCAGTAGCCACGACGCGTTCATCCTGTGGCAGACCTCAGTGGCTGACCTTTTCGAGGCCCCGACTCACCCACGAGGCTGGCCTCTTGGCGACAAGGGCTATCCTCTCTGCCCATGGCTTATGATCCCGCTCCGTTTGCCCAGCATGCCGGCAGAAGAGCATTACAATACCAGCCATCGGGGACCAGGAACATTGTGGAGCACACAATCGGTGTGCTCAAGCAGCGGTTCCGTTGTCTCGACCATTCAGGGGGCGCCCTGCAGTACTCGCCGGAGCAAGTGTCACGCATCGTCGTGGTCTGCTGCATGCTCCACAACCTGGCCATCTGATGCACCCAGCCAATGCCAGCCGACCTTGAAGGTCCAGCAGAGCAGGCGGACAAGGAGGAGGAGGAGGAGGAGGAAGAGGAGGAGGAGGAGGAGGAGGAAGATGGGAGGGGTCCAGAAACTGGAAGGTCCATCCATCAGAGGCTCATAAGGACTCGGTTCTAGGCCCCTCTGACGGAATGCTGGGTGTAATTGGATCAGTGCCCTCCGGTTCGCCCAAAGCCTTTGAAGGCCACCATGCTTGTAAATAGTCTAGAGTTCCAGTGTAAATAAAACATTTTCTTTATTTTCCAAAAAGTGCTTCCTTCCAGCATGACAAAGCAATGGCAACAGAAAGCATAACTAACGAACTAACACATAACTGTCTGGCAAACCCGCGACACTACCCAAAACATGACTAACATTCACAGCAGGTGTAGACGGCCTTGAATTCTACAAATGAGACATCTCAACAGCTCCCTCTACTCTTTACCCCTTGATGGAGATCTACTTCTCTTATGAGATCGGCCCCTTCCCTCCCTGCAGCTCCTCCGTAATTGTACCCCAGTGGCTGCGTCAAGGCTGGGGGACGCCTGCTGAGTGTTCGAAAGTGCAGAAGCCCCTGAGGGACGGCCTGGATGACCTCTGGGCTTGGAGGGCCCGGATGATGACTGGTCCAATTGTGAATGGTTGGAAGCAGTCTGTCCTGCAGGTGGTGGCAGCTGCAGTGGAGACTTGCCAGCGGTGGCATCAGGAATGCTTACATCCTGAGAGCGGACACCTGCTCCGTGGTCGGCCGACACACTGGCACTCTGACAGGGCAGGACCGCAGCATGCGCCACAATCGGCTGGTCCAAAGATTGATGGCCTGCTGTGGTGCTGCAAGGGCCCCGGGTAATCCTGCCTGATCCAGCTAGGGTGGCAGCAGTCAGTGTTCGCGTGGCCTCAATCTGCGTGTGCAGGAGGCCAGCAAGTGACTGCGTGGCAGCACTGAGCACTTGCGTGGCAGGTGCCAGTGCTTCGGAGAAGCCCTGGACAGTCCTTTCCACAGCTTCGGACAAGGCCGGGACAGTCCTTTCCACTGCTTCGGACAAGGCCGGGACAGTCCTTTCCACTGCTTCGGTCAAGCCCTGGACAGACCTTTCCAGGACTGGCCCGAAGCCCTGGACAGTCCTTTCCATTGCTGCCCCAAAGCCCTGGACAGTCCTTTCCATTGCTGCCCCGAAGCCCTGGACAGTCCTTTCCATTGCTGCCCCAAAGCCCTGGACAGTCCTTTCCATTGCTGCCCCGAAGCCCTGGACAGTCCTTTCCATTGCTGCCCCAAAGTCCTGCACACTCTTTGCCAGTGTGTCGATGGAGGCAGGCATCCTCCCCACTGCAGCCATCAGCTCAGTGTGCCTGAGCCGAGCCTGGGCGCTCATTTCTGAAAGGCTATGCACCTCCTCTGCACTCTGTGCAGCAGTCATCGTGGCCTGCCTCGCCCTCCGGGGAGACGGCCCCCGAGTTTCCCTACCCCCCTCGCGTTGCTGCAGCCCGCTGGTTCCTGCAACTGGTTCCTCATCAGAGACCCCCCCCGCTCCCCTCCAGGGAACTACTATCCACAGTCTCCAGATGGGCTGGCTCCCCTGAGGCTGGCACGGATGTTCCCGGTTCCTCCTGCTCGTCGCCTCCGGAGGCAGTGGCACTGGCAGCTTGAGGGCCCGGCTCCCGAGCTGGTGATGCAGCATCTGAAAGCAGGGAGGTTGAAGAGTGGCTTTAGCGAAAGGACAGGGTGGCAGCAAGGGATGCAAGATTGCTGCAATGCTATGACATGGGTCCAGAGTGAAAAAGCATGCTGGTGGGGGGAACAAGTGGAAGGAGACAGCTCAAAAAGGTGAGGACCTTACCATCGTTGTGCACAATGGGGTCGGCAGCTCCAGTGGTGACAGGACCAATCATACGGCCTCCAACAATCTGGTGGACTCTCTCTTCGAGATCCGTGAGAGTCTGGAGTTGAGGACGTCCTCCTCCGGTGCGAAGCTGCTCCTTGCGGTTCCTCGCCAGCTTGGCCTGCAGGAGAAAGGACGGGAAGTAATGAAACATGATGCCCTGAGTTGTCATCTCATGCCCCCCATGGTGGAAGAGCCCTTACACGATGCCCTGAGTTGTCACCTCATGCCCCCCATGGTGGAAGAGCCCTTACATCATGTCCTGAGTTTAATGTGCATGTGTGTTCCCAGAAAGGGCCATGGGTGCTTGCTGACAGATGGCCAATGGGGCATCGCGCACCCTCTGGCCATAAAGTCAGGTGCAGATGGAGGGATGAAGAAGTTTGGCGAAACACCACTCACCCGCACGACCCGAGTGAGGTCATTGAATTTCTTCCTGCGCTGCACAGGGCTCCTGGTCACCATGCTGCTGGAGTTGACCTTTTGAGAAACTTCCCTCCAAGCTCTTCGGTATTCCTTCTGATTAGGCCTCCTGCCATTGTCGGGGTACAGCACATCTCACCGGCGCTCCACTGCGCCTACCAATTCATCCAGTGCCCCATTGGTGAAGTGCTCCACTCTCTGCCTCACCCTCTCCATCTTCTCAAAGTTTGTAACGCCACAGAATGGCCAGCTCCGATTTTGAGGCCTACAAGGCGCAGAGTGTGGCTGCTGATTCTTACTGACCTACCCCTTTAAGAGCTGGCCGGCGCCTGAAAGTCTCGTGGTCAGCGGTAATTGACAGCACCTGCGCTGCGCCCGCCCGCCCCGATATTGAGTAGCGCCGCAAGGTTTGCGCCTTAGGAGTCCCGTGTAACGCCTGATTTCGCGCCTCAATCACCTTTAGGGGCGCTGCAACCCAATATCGTGCGAGGTGGCGATAAGTTGTGTCTGGCTATAAAATTTGCGCAGCGCCAATTCCCAATTCTAACGCCCCAAGCGGGGCTCTACCCAATTTCTAGGCCTATGACTCTATGAGGCCATTCGGCCCATTGTGCCTGTGCTGGCCCTTTGAAAGAACTCTCCAATTATACCCGCTCCCCTGTCCTTTTCCCATTAGCCCTGTGATTTCTTCCAATTCAAGTATTTATCTAATTACCTTTTGAAAGTTATTATTGAATCCGCTTCCACGGAAATTGCTCAAATAGCTGAAACCTCTTTTGACTCAGCAGCCAGACTGGAAACAACTGTTGGCATTGAAAAGCGCCTCCATGCGGCGCTCAGAAAGGCCTTTGCTCTTGTCTGCACGAGTTCACGTCATTTGAAATAACTTTTGGGTGAAATTTATCTTCCAATAAAAAAACAAGAGAACGCCTGTTTTATCTTTGCAATAGACAAAGCAGCCCGTTTGATTGGCACCCCATCCGCCACCTTAAACATGTACTCTCTCCACCACCGGCATACCGTGGCTGCAAGATGCACTGCAGCAACTCGCCAAGGCTTCTTCGACAGCACCTCCCAAACCCGTGACCTCTACCACCTAGAAGGATAAGGGCAGCAGGCGCATGGGAACACCACCACCTCCAAGTTCCCCTCCAAGTCACACACCATCCTGACTTGGAAATATATCGCCGATCCTTCATCGTCGCTGGGTCAAATCCTGGAACTCTTTCCCAGCAGCACTATGGGAGTACCTTCACCACACGGACTGCAGCGGTTCAAAAAGGCGGCTCACCACCACCTTCTCAAGTGCAATTAGGGATGGGCAATAAATGCTGGCCTTGCCAGCGACGCCCACATCCCATAAACAAATTTTTAAAAATAAACTCACAAACAGAATCACACTCCAAGAAACCATGCATTTCAAACCCACGCATCGCTGCAATTTTGCATTAGCTTGTCTCAGTAAGTAGTACTATTACCTCCAAGTCAGAAGTTTGTGGGTTCAAGCACCACTCTGAGATTTCAGGACATCATCTAGACGGATACTTCGGTGCAATACTGAGAAAGTGCAGCATTGCCAGGGGTGCGGTCTTTTGGATAAGACATGAAACAATGGTCCTGTCCATTTGGTCGGCTGGGTATATAAGACCCCACAGTATTGTTTGAAGTGAAGCATAGAGGTGCCCGGGCCAACATCCCTCCCCTAACCAACACCAGCCAAGAAACAGGTTAATTGGTCATTCATCTCATTTGCTGTGTATTAACTTAGCTATAAAGGACTTTGGGAACGTCCTGAAAATGTGAGGAGGCCCTATATAAATGCAAATTCTTTCTTGGTCAGCTGATCATTACATACGAAGCAAAAGCGTCATTCTCCTGTTTTTTTTTAATGAAAGAGGAATTTCACCCTAACTTAGTGCACAATATTGGCAACCAACTGGTGGGGAGCCTGCTGTGATTATAGGCCCGGGATGCATTCTCTCTTTTTATATTTTCCCATTAACGTACTTCAATCAGAGACTCTGGCATCAATGTTCTTGCACATGGGGAAGGAGGCAGGTAGTATCCGCAGACATTTGAACAGTAAAGAGGCTGGAAAGATAAGGCAGCGAGCGAAGGAGAGGCTATTAATTGGAGACCGATTACAGGCTCAGTTTTGTTTTCAGGGCAATGCAAGAGAAAAGCAAGATTGCAAGAGGTAAATGTCCTCAGTGGTATTTGTAATGAAAACATTACTACATTGTTATAAAATTCCTCTGTGCACTTGTTGGGACACTTGTTAACTCATATTTCTGTAAACCCCTCCAGCCCTACAATCCTCCATGAACTCTGTGTTCCTCCAACTCTTGTGCATTCTCCACTTCCTTCACACCACCACTGGCAGCCATGTCTTCGGCTGTCTAGGCCTTAGGCTCTGGAATTTCCCCCCCAAACCTCTTCGCCCCTCCACCTATCTCTCCTCCTTTAAGATGTTCCTTAAAATCTACCTCCTTGACCAAGCGTTTGGTGACCAGCCCGAGTGTCTCCTTCTTTGGCGCAGTGTCAATTTTTGTCTCGTTACACTTCTGTGAAGTGCCTTGGGATGTTTTACTACATTAAAAAAGTGTGATATAAAGTTATTGTTGTATATATGGCCTAATTTCCTCTGTGTGCTGTTTTTAGCACATTGGTGAACATGTTTGCATTAGATTCCTGTCTGCACTCTTTTAAATGCAGTCACAAGCCCATTTTAAATAAAGGTTTACAATAATGCATTAAAATAGCGCACAGAGCAATTTAATATCATGCTTATTGCAAGTATTGCAATTCTAACACCAAGTGAGAAATGGATGAGATGTTAAAGTAAGACCCTTCTGCCAATTCAAGTGGAAGTAACAAAATCCCACAGCATTATTTCAAGAGCATGGCATTTTCCTGGTGCCCTGGCCATCATTTGTCCCTTAATACCACTAAAGACAGATTAATTGGACATTAATCTAATTTGCTGGTACCCTGGCCAATATTTATCCCTCAATCAACATAACAAAAACAGATGATCTGGTCATGATCACATTGCTGTTTGTGGAGGTTGCTGTGCGCAAATGGTCCGCCGCGTTTCCCACATTACAACCGTGACCACACTTCAAAAAGTACTTCATTGGCTGTAAAGCGCTTTGCAATGTCCGGTGGCCGTGAAAGGTGCTATATAAATGCAAGTCTTTCTTTCTTTACGGGATCCTTCCTGTCTGCAAAATGGTGGCCGCGTATGCCTGCACGGTACTTCAAAATAAAACGTCACTGAAGGTGAAGTGTGTTGAAATATCCTGACGATATGATAACGTGCTCGATAAAGGCCGGGGCCTGGAGTTCCCGCTCGGTTGCGCAGATATTTTTCGGCGCAATCCGCCTCAAATCGGCGTCACCGGCACAAAAGATCGCGGAACTTTAAGCGCAAATTACATTCAGCGCAACTCGAGTTTCCGCGATCTTTTGCGTTAGTTTTTTTAAAAAATCACGCTGGAAGCCGGCCCCGCCCACAAAACTGGCCACGCCACCACCCCCCCCCCGGGTAAATTAATCACCTCTGGGAGTTTCCGCTAATTGCGCTTGTTTGCGGGGCCTTCGAGGAGGCTCTAAAAATTAAGCTGGCTCTTTTGGGGGCAAGGACACTAATAGGAACGTACTAAAAGCTTTCGAATATAATTTTTTAAAAATTTACTAAGAAACTGACTACCTTACCCCAATATAACTAGAAAATGGTTCCGTATATTTATTAATTTTTTTTTTTAAGTGATTTTCAGTCATTTAAATCGGGTTACTCACGGGTGGTAGATGGACACTGTGACTAAAAATGCTTATTTTTCTTTGCGATAAACCCATTTTCAGCTGTATTAATCAAACTGCACCGAGTAACCAGCCAGGAATATTTTTGCAATTTTTTTTTTTAAACGCATGTGTTAAAAAGCTGCCCGATTGCTCTGGTGTATTGAAGATTTTACATTCGCAAATGAGTTTGAGCGGAAACCCAAGAAAAAAAAATGAACACGTCTCAAAACGGGCGCATTTTTGGGCGCAATTTGCACCCGTTGGGAATGCATCCAAAGTGGAGACTCTACCCCAGGGTTTGTTTTTTTTGCAGGGGGGGAGGTTTCATTGCAGCTAAATTGGAGAAAAAAGAAATGAATGGAGATTCTTCTCCATCGGGCACATAAGCTAAAGTTCTGTTCCGATTGTGACAGGGCATCTCCGCCATTCACATTCCACATCACAAGGATCCTCGTAGCAATGCCCCACAAAGATCCAGTATAATTTTTTCCTCGAATCCACATTGCAACTTCATGTCATCTACTGTATTAATTTTATCTCAACATTTGCCAGTGGCATTTTTTTCCTTGCTGAAAGCACATTGTACTGATTATAAACATTTCCCAACAAAGAGCTATTCTGCTTATACTGATCAAAGATGGGGAAATGTGCGTTTTAATTGCTGGCACATTTTAAGTGCAGTGCGCTTCACAAATGGATTCCTTTTTTCAGCTGGTTTAAACTCTTTTCTTTGGCTCTCCCTTAACCAGTTGTTTTACCTGCATACACACTTTAGCGACTTTTAGTGACTCTCAGTGACTTTCCCCCCAAAAATAAGCAATGGCAATTTGGCATGTCAGCTGCTTTTGGATTCAGAAATGAGGAGGGCAGCACAGCGCCATGCAACCAGCTAGGGATGCAGCTGAAGGAAACACATATGGGAAGAGCACATTGGCTGCCTCATTGCTGTCTGACCATCAGAGTGCACGCATTAGTTGGGCCCCCAAGTTCAATGCCTTTGTAATTGTAACCTTGGGATCTGGGCATCGCTGACGGGGTCAGTATTTACTGCCCATCCCTAGTTGCTCTTGAGAAGCTGGTGCTGGGCAATGTTCCCTGTACTTTGTTTCTCTATTGAAAAGCTGTCTGCACGGGACCCCTGGAGCACTGCACAGCGTTGAGGCCGCGCAGTTTACAGTGACCATTGGTGGTGGGCTTTCTTCTTATAGAAACATAGAAACATAGAAGATAGGAGCAGGAGTAGGTCATTCGGCCCCTCGAGCCTGCTCCGCCATTCAATGCAATCATGGCTGATCATCCAAGTTCAGTACCCGGTCCCTGCTTTCTCCCCATACCCCTTGATCCCTTTAGCCTTAAGAAATATATCCAACTCCTTCTTGAATATGTTTAATGAATTGGCCTCTACTGCCTTCTGTGGTAGAGAATTCCACAGGTTCACCACTCTCTGGGTGAAGAAATTCCTCCTCATTTCTGTCCTAAAAGGCCTACCCCTTATCTAGCTAGTAGCTAATGTTACCCCACTATTCAAAAAAGGTGGTAGAGAGAAAACGGGGAATTACAGACCGGTAAGCCTGACATTGGTAGTGGGGAAAATGCTAGGGTCCATTATAAAAGATGTAATAGCAAAGCACTTGGAAAACAGTGACAGGATTAGACAAAGTCAACATGGATTTACAAAAGGTAAATCGTGCTTGACTAATCTACTGGAATTTTTTGAGGATGTAACTAGTAAAATAGATAAGGGAGAACCAGTGGATGTGGTGTATTTGGACTTTCAGAAGGCTTTCGATAAGGTCCCACATAAGAGATTAGCGTGTAAAGTTAAGGCACATGGGATTGGGGGCAAGGTATTGACTTGGATAGAGAACTGGTTGGCAGATAGAAAGCAAAGAGTTGGAATAAACGGGTCTTATTCCGAGTGGCAGGCAGTGACTAGTGGGGTAACGCAGGGATCAGTCCTTGGACCCCAGCTATTCACAATATATATTAATGATCTAGACAAGGGAACTAGATGTAATATCTCCAAATTTGCAGACGACACACAGCTGGCTGGGCGTGTGTGCTGTGAGGAGGATGCCGAGAAACTACAGGATGATTTGGACTGGTTGGGTGATTGGGCAGAAGCATGGCAGATGCAATATAACGTGGATAAATGTGAGGTTATCCACTTTGGTGGCAAAAACAGGAAGGCAGATTATTATCTGAATGGCAATAGATTGGGAGAAGGGGAAGTGCAACGAGACCTGGGTGTTCTTGTGCACCAGTCGCTAAAGGTAAGCATGCAGGTGCAGCAGGTGGTTAAGAAGGCACATTGTATGTTGGCCTTCATAGCGAGAGGGTTTGAGTACAAGAACAAGGATGTCTTGCTGCAGTTGTACAGGGCCTTGGTGAGACCACATCTTGAGTATTGTGTGCAGTTTTGGTCGCCTTATCTGAGGAAGGATATTCTTGCCATGGAAAGAGTTCAGCGAAGATTCACCAGGCTGATACCTGGGATGGCAGGAATGATGTATGAGGAGAGATTGGGGCAATTGGGCTTGTACTCGCTGGAGTTTAGAAGAATGAGGGGGGATCTCATTGAAACTTATAAAATTCTGGCAGGACTGGACAGACTAGATGCAGCAAGAATGTTCCCGACGGTTGGGGAGTCCAGGACCAGGGGTCACAGTCTAAGGATAAGGGGTAGGCCTTTTAGGACAGAAATGAGGAGGAATTTCTTCACCCAGAGAGTGGTAAACCTGTGGAATTCTCTACCACAGAAGGAAGTAGAGGCCAATTCATTAAATATATTCAAGAAGGAGTTGGATATATTTCTTAAGGCTAAAGGGATCAAGGGGTATGGGGAGAAAGCAGGGACCGGGTACTGAACTTGGATGATCAGCCATGATCGCATTGAATGGTGGAGCAGGCTAGAGGGGCCAAATGGCCTAGTCCTGCTCCTATCTTCTATGTTTCTATGTTTCTATCCTTAGACTGTGACCCCTTGTTCTGGATTCCCCGACCATCAGGAACATCCTCCCTGCATCTAGTCTGTCCAGTCCTGCCAGAATTTTATAAGTTTCAATGAGATCCCTTCTCATTCTTGTAAACTCCAGCGAGTACAAGCCCAATCGACCCAATCTCTCCTCATACATCATTCCTGCCATCCCAGGTATCAGCCTGGTGAATCTTCGCTGAACTCCTTCCATGGCAAGAATATCCTTCCTCAGAAAAACCGCTTGAACCGCTGAAGACTGCAGTGAAGGTAGTCTGTGGTACTGTGGTACCACAGTTGAACAGGGCCTTGGTGAGACCACACCTGGAGTACTGTGTGCAGTTTTGGTCTACTTACCTAAGAAAGGATATACTTGCCATAGAGGGAGTGCAGCGAAGGTTCACCAGACTGATTCCTGGGGATGGCAGGACTGTCGTATGAGGAGAGATTGGGTCGACTAGGCCTGTATTCACTAGAGTTTAGAAGAATGAGAGGGGATCTCATTGAAACGTATAAAATTCTGACAGGGCTAGACAGACTGGATGCAGGAAGGATGTTTCCCCTGGTTGGGGGGTCTAGAACGAGGGGTCGCAGTCTCAGGATACTGGGTAGGACATTTAGGACTGAGATGAGGAGAAATTTCTTCACTCAGAGGGTGGTGAACCTGTGGAATTCTCTACCACAGAAGGCTGTGGAGGCCAAGTCACTGAATATTTTTAAGAAGGAGATAGATAGATTCCTAGACACAAAAGGCATCAAGGGGTATGGGGAGAGAGTGGGAATATGGTATTGAGATAGAGGATCAGCCATGATGATATTGAATGGCGGAGCAGGCTCGAAGTGCCGAATGGCCTACTCTTGCTCCTATTTTTCTATCTTTCTAGTCCCACAATGCCGTTGGGCAGGGAGTTTATTCGTTCATGGGATCTGGGCGTCGCGGGCAAGGCCAGCATTTATTGCCCATCGCTAATTGCCCTGAGAAGGTGGTGGTGAGCCGCCTTCTTGAACCGCTGCAGTCCTTGAGGTGAAGCTACTCCCACAGTGCTGTTTGGGAGGGAATTCCAGGATTTTAACCCAGCGATGATGAAGGAACAGCAATATATTTCCATGTCAGGATGGTGTGTGACTTGGAGGGGATGGTGTTCCCATGCACCTACTGTCCTTGTCCTTCTAGGTGGTAGGAACATAAGAACATAAGAAATAGGAGCAAGAATAGGCCATTCGAGCCTGCTCCGCCATTCAATGAGTTCATGGCTGATCTTCTGCCTCAATTCCATTCACTGGCCCTATCGCCATATCCTTTGATGCCCTTACTGGTCAGAAATCTATCGACTTCTGTTTTGAATATACCCAATGACTGAGCTCCCACAGCCCTCCTGGGGTAGAGAATTCCAAAGATTCACCACCCTCTGTGTGAAGAAGTTTCTTCTCATCTCAGTCCTGAATGGCCTACCCTTTATCCTGAGGCTGTGGCCCCAACCAAATCAAATCAAATCAACTTTTATTGTCATTGTTAGTGCACAAGTGCAGTACAACGAAATGTAGGCTTGCGGCTCCCGAGAGTGTACATTTAGATTAAGACATTTAAACATTCAACATACATTTGGCTTGTAATACGTTAACATAAACATAACCATAATAAAGTGCATTGGCAGATGTGCAGGCTTTAGAGTTTATTTGTGGAGTTCAGTAGGATGACAGCCCTGGGAAAGAAGCTGTTCCTAAATCTGGTCATACAGGTGCGAATGCATCTGTAGCGTCTCCCAGATGGCAGGAGGGCGAACAGACTGTGGCTGGGGTGGGTAGGGTCTTTGATGATGGACCGTGACCTCCGTAAACAGCGTTTCTGGTATATGTGCTCTATGGTCGGTAGCCGGGTGCCGGTAATGCGTTGGGCAGTTTTGACTACCCGCTGCAGGGCTTTCCGGTCATAGTAGCTACAGCTGCCATACCATACTGTGATACTGTTCGTCAGGATGCTCTCTATTTTGCAGCGGTAAAAGTTAGAGAGGATCAGGGGTGACAGGTTACATCCCTTCAGCCTCCCTAGGAAACATAGGCGCTGCTGGGCCTTCCCCACCAGAGAGGAGGTACTGAGGGATCAGGAGAGGTCTTCCGTGATGTGGACTCCGAGGAACTCAAAGCTGTCCACCCTTTCCACCACAGCCCCATTGATGTGGATGGGGGTGTGATTTCCGCCTTTAGACTTCCTGAAGTCCACAATGATTTCTTTGGTTTTCTTGATGTTAAGGGCCAGGCTGTTATCGGCGCACCACTTCACGAGACCAAGGGAAACATTCTCCCAGCATCCACCCTATCAAGCCCTGTAATAATTTTCTATGCTTCAATGTCATCCCCTCTCATTCTTCTGAATTCCAGGAGTTCCAGGGGTTTAAACCAGCGACCATGAAGGAATGCTAAAGCTCAACTGTTTTTTTTTAATTGAAAATAACTTCAACATGCTTTATTTCAACTCTCCTTTTCTGTTGATTCTACCTTGTGTGTGTTGATCTACAGAGGAGATACTGGTTTGCAGGAACTGCTGATGGCACAAGTATGAGGGAGTTGGGTTAACATTATCGAAGATAAAGAGCGGCATTATACACTTGACAGGCATGAGGGTTTTATTGTGGGCTGTAATGGCCTTGCTATTGATTTACTGCCAGGGTGCCAATTCTATACATTCCTCTTTTGGTAAGAGTGCAGGAAGCAATGTAAGGCCGTCCAATAAAACTGAAGGTTAAATCAAGCAAATCGGCTGGTTTGATGATCTGGAAACCAACCACCTGGCCTTTCCCAATAAGTCTGTTACATTTCTACTCTTCCTTCTTAGGCAGTCCCTCGGAACCGAGGATGACTTGCTTCCACATTAAAAATGAGTTCGCAGGTGACTGATGAGTCCAATGCAGGACCTACAGTCTCTGTCACAGGTGGGGCAGACGGTGGTTGAAGGGGCGGGTGGGTGGGGTGCTTGGGTTGACGTGCGCTCCTTGCGCTGCCTGAGCTTGGCTTCCACTTGCTCCTGGCGAAGAGACTCGAGGTATTCGGCGCCTTCCCGGATGCTTCTCCTCCACTTTGTATGGTCTTGGGCCAGGGATTCCCAGGTGTCGGTGGGGGTGTTGCACTTTTTCAACAAGGTTTTGAGGGTGCCAGTGAAGCGTTTCCTCTGCCCACCTGGGGCTCTCTTGCCGTGTCGGAGCTCCGAGTAGAGCGCTTGTTTTGGGAGTCTCGTATCGGGCATGTGGACAATGTGACCCATCCATCGGAGCTGATCAAGCGTGGTCAGAGCTTTGATGCTGGGGATTTTGGCCTAAGCGAGAACACTGATGTTGGTGCGCCTATCCTGCCAATGGATTTGCAGGATCTAGCGGAGGCAGCATTGGTGGTACCTCCCCAGTGCTTTGAGGTGCCTGCTGTACATGGTCCATGTCTCTGAGGCATACAGGAGGGTGGGTATCACTGCTGCTCTGTAGACCATGAGCTTAGTGCCGGGTTTGAGGTCCTGGTCTTCAAACACTCTCTTCCTCAGGCGACCGAAGGCTGCACTGGCACACTGAAGGCAGTGTTGGACTTCGTCATCGACGTCTGCCCTTGTTGACAGTAGGCTCCCAAGGTATGGAAAGTGGTCCACGTTGTCCAAGGCCTTGTCGTGGATTTTGATCATCGGGGGGCAGTACTGTGTAGCGGGGGCAGGTTGGTAGAGGACCTTTGTCTTACGGATGTTTAGTGTAAGGCCCATGCTCTCGCACACTCGGCGGTCGCACTCCAAACCATCGTGCATTTCTACTGGTGCTAAAGGGTCAAGGTAACTCACAAACCTTGCCGCAGGAAAACCAAAGTACAGCCTTTCATCGAAATGCTGGTAAAAAGGCGAGAAGCTAAGTCTGGCTCAGTAAAATATATCCACCCCGCGCCCCACCCCCATGTTTGGAGAAATACGTGGGGTTACAGGGATCAGGTGGGATATGTGTCGGTGCAGGCTCGATGGGCCGAAATGGCCTCTATCTGCACTGTGGGGTTTCTGTGATTTCTGTGATAAAGCTGTGTAGTGTGGGCCGGAAGTTACCCAGAGAATAAATGCAGTCTCTCAAACAGAGGAGAATTGGCTCAGATGCATCGACAACATCAAAGGACAGCCGGAGAGAAACTGGGACAGAACGAACAAGGCCACGGTAAAGGTACTCTCCAAAGCAGAAAGGAGGGCTGGTGACCTGCTGCGCTTGGAAGGGAAGGACGAGACCAACTTTCAAGATTGTGATAAGTCTGTCATTTTAAAGAAACACGAGTCAATTTTAAAATGTTAGCAGTTGTAATGTAGTTATGACTTCCCGCTTAGAGCCAGGCTATTTAAGAGGGAAATCAGGAAGCATTTTTCATAAAAAGGGTAGCAGGAAGCAGAAATTCTCTTTCCCAAAAGGCTGTGGATGCTGGGACGATTAGAGATTTCAAGACTGAGCGTGATAGATTTTTGTTAGGTAAGTGTAGCAAGGGCTATAGAAACATAGAAAAACAGAAGATAGAAGCAGGAGTAGGCCATTCGGCCCTTCGAGCCTGCTCCGCCATTCAATGAGATCATGGCTGATCATCCAAATTCAGTACCCTGTCCCTGCTTTCTCCCCATATCCCTTGATCCCTTTAGCCTTAAGAAATATATCCAACTCCTTCTTGAATATATTTAATGAATTGGCCTCCACCGCCCTCTGTGGCCGAGAATTCCACAGGTTCACCACTCTCTGGGTGAAGAAATTCCTCCTCATTTCAGTCCTAAATGGCTTACCCCTTATCCTTAGACTGTGACCCCTTATGGAACTAAGGCAGTAAAGTGGAGTTGAGGTACAGATCAGCCATGATCTGATTGAATGGCGGAGCAGGCTTGAGGGGCTGAATGGTCTACTCCTGTTCCTATGCTCTGATGTGAAGCACCTGTACATATAAAATATCACATTATTTCTATAAATTATAGTGACCGAGGACAATTCTCAGGAAGATGTGGAGTTTTTGTCCACAAAGGCACTTCAGTTCTCAACAGCCACAGAGTTAGCCAGTACTTCCTACACCCTCCATGCTTCCTTTTAATTGCGGTCTGCATCATGTCCTCTTCCACTGCGATGCGGCCCACAGTTGGTGCTGCACCCCTTGTGCTCCAAGTGAGTAAGCAGAGGATGCAAGAGTGCCAGTACACGATCCACAGAAGCCTCAGCTTCGGCAGGTAAATACTATTCCTTGCACTCCGAAGAATTGCCCTCAAGCTGCTTCGTGCGCCAGTTTTACCAATGCTGCCCAAAAGGTGGCTTCCAATTGTGACTTCTGAGGAGGGATCTGTCGTGTGGAATTAACACTCACACATTGAAGCTTCATGCGTGTGAGTGTCTGGGGACTTGATTCACAAATCTTTCGCTTCAAGTGCCCCCTCTCTTAACTTGAGCAGCAAAGCTATATTTGACATATAGAGCAGCTTGGTGAACAGCTGATGGCAGTCTAGTCACAAGCTTGGCAGAAAATGTATAGAAAATGCACAGTTGAAACTTGAGATTAAGTTAATTGATATCGCTTGTCAAAGCGCACAATATATTATAGGAGGCAATGATGATTTGTACATCTGGCATGGTGATTTACAGTATGTGGATTTCCATGCAGAGATTTGACACAGATATACCCAATTTGGAACATAGGAACAGGAGTAGACAACAAAAATCTACCAATCTCAGTTTGGAAATTTTCAATTGACCTTGCCTCAACAGGCTTTGGGGGAGAGAGTTCCAGATTTTCACTACCCTTTGTTTGAAGAAGTGCTTCCTGACATCACCCCTGAATGGCCTAGCTCTAATTTTAAGGTTATGTCCCCTTGTTCTGGACTCCCCCCACCCCACCTGCCAGAGGAGGAGCTCTAAGTTTGTCCAACAAAGAACATTTTTTAAAATTCGTTCATGGGATGTGGGCGTCGCTGGCAAGACCAGCATTTATTGCCCATCTCTAATTGCCCTTGAGAAGGTGCTGGTGAGCTGCCTTGTTGAACCGCTGCAGTCAGTGTGTTGTTCGGCTGGGAGTTCCAGGATTTTGACCCAGCGATGATGAAGGAACGGCAATATATTTCCAAGTCAGGATGGTGTGTGACTTGGAGGGGAACTTGGAGGTGATGGGGTTCCCATGCGCCAGCTGCCCTAGTCCTTCTAGGCGGTTAAGGTCGCAGGTAATGTACGATTATATTACGCACTTCATGTTCAGTGGCAGCTCCATAGAGCCAAGTGGGATTTGAGTGCGGAGACTGCGGGAGCTATATACGAGTGTGGGGTCGCATTGAAAATGATAGCAAGATGATCATCTCTAGCCCTTGAAAAGAAAGGACCCGGCTTCAGATAGTGTGACTCTCTGAGACTATCTCCTCCTGTCTGAGTACAAGTAAAGAAAAAAATTGTTGAACGAAACTATCACTGACTGTTTGGTATTTTTCTTTACCTTGGGTGTCAGCTGTGGCTCAGTGGTAGCACTTTTGCCTCTGAGTCAGAAGGTCATAGGTTCAAGTCCCACTCCAGAGACTTGGGCACAAAACCGAGGCCCCCGTCTGCTCTCTCAGGTGGATGCAAAAGATCGCATGGCACTATTTCGAAGAAGAGCAGGGGAGTTCACCCCTGGTCAATATTTATTCATCAATTGACATCACTAAAACAGATTATCCGGTCGTTTATCACATTGCTGTTTGTGGGCGCTTACTGTGCACAGATTGGCTGCTGTGTTTCCTACATTACAACAGTGACTACACTTTAAAAAGTACTTCATTGGCTGTATAGCGCTTTAGGATGTCCTGAAAGGTGTTACATAAATGCATAGTCTTTCTTTCTTTACACACAAAGGAAAATATATTCCTTGTTAGCTTCACCCAAGAAATAAATTAATGTCAGTTCTGACTGGACACATACATAGGATTACATAGGATATACGACACAGAAACAGGCCATTCAGCTCAACCAGTCCATGTTGGCGTTTATGCTCCACTCGAGCCTCCTCCTGTCTTTCCTCATCTAAATCTATCAGCATAACCCTCTATTCCCTTCTCCCTCATGTGCTTGTCTAGCCTCCCCTTAAATGCATCTACACTTTTCACTTCAACCACTCCCTGTGGTAGCGAGTTCCACATTCTCATCACTCTTTGGGTAAAGAAGTTTCTTCTGAATTCCCTATTAGATTTCTTGGTGACTATCTTATATTGATGGCCTCTAGTTATGCTCTTCCCCACAAGTGGAAACATTCTCTCTGTATCCACTCTATCAAAACCTTTCATAATTTTAAAGACCTCTATTAGGTCACCCCTCAGCCTTCTTTTTTCAAGAGAAAAGAGACCCAGCCTGTTCATCCTTTCCTGATAGGTGTACTCTCGCATTTCTGGTATCATCCTTGTAAATCTTCTCTGCACCCTCTCCAGTGCCTCGAGATCCTTTTTATAATATGGCGACCAGAACTGTACGCAGTACTCTAAGGTTCGAACCAAGACATGACTATGTCCCTCTGAATGGCAATAGATTGGGAGAAGGGGAAGTGCAACGAGACCTGGGTGTCCTTGTGCACCAGTCGCTGAAGGTAAGCATGCAGCTGCAGCAGGCGGTTAAGAAGGCAAATGGTATGTTGGCCTTCATAGCGAGAGGGTTTGAGTACAGGAACAAGGATGTCTTGCTGCAGTTGTACAGGGCCTTGGTGAGGCCATATCTTGAGTATTGTGTGCAGTTTTGGTCGCCTTATCCGAGGAAGGATGTTCTTGCCATGGAAGAAGTTCAGTGAAGATTCACCAGTCTGATACCTGGGATGGCAGGAATGACGTATGAGGAGAGATTGGATCAATTGGGCTTATACTCGCTGGAGTTTAGAAGAATGAGAGGGGATCTCATTGAAACTTATAAAATTCTGACAGGACTGAACAGACTAGATGCAGGAAGGATGTTCCCGATGGTCGGGGAGTCCAGAACCAGGGGTCACAGTCTAAGGATAATGGGTAGGCCATTTAGGACAGAAATGAGGAGGAATTTCTTCACCCAGAGAGTGGTGAACCTGTGGAATTCTCTACCACAGAAGGCAGTAGAGGCCAATTCATTAAATATATTCAAGAAGGAGTTGGATATATTTCTCAAGGCTAAAGGGATCAAGGGGTATTGGGAGAAAGCAGGGACAGGGTACTGAGTTTGGATGATCAGCCATGATCGCATTGAATGGCGGAGCAGGCTCGAGGGGCCGAATGGCCTACTCCTGCTCCTATCTTCTATGTTTCTATGTACCCACCACCCTATCAGGCAGTGCATTCCAAATCCTAACCGCTCGCTGCGTAAAAAAGTTTTTCCTCATGTCGCCTCTGGTTCTTTTGCCCATCACCTTAAATCTGTGCCCTCTGGTGATCCACCCTTCAGCCATTGGACACAGTTTCTCTTTATTTACTCGATCTAAGAAAGACCTTTCTTTTATATAGTACCTTTCACACCCTTGGGACATCCCAAAGCATTTCACACCAAATGAAGTGTAGTCGCTGTTGTTTGTAGCCGAGCACAGCAACCAATTTGCACACAGCTAGGTCTCAAGAATCGCAGATATAACTGACCAGATAACCGGATTTTGATGGTGTTGGCTGAGGGACAAATGCTGGCCTGGATACCAGGACAACTCCTTTGAATTGTGCCATCATATTATTTGCATCCACCGGACACGGTCCCAGTTTGACAGCTTATCTGTAAGACAGCACCTCTGGTAGTGTAGCACTCCCAGAGTGCTGCACTGGAGTGTTAGGCTAGATGATATACTCAAGTCCTGCAGTAGGGTTTGAACCCATCATCTTCCAGCTCAGCAATGAGAGTACTGATCTCTGAGACAAGCTGACGCTTAAAGGAGCAACAAGGTGTGTACAGTGTAGCAGAATGATTGGTATATCAGCCACAGACTGATGAGGGCTCTGATCCCAGAGCAAGGGTATGGCTCCTTTATAAACCTCCCCTTTAAAAAATAATTGCACTTGGAGTGGGAGGAGCCTTTCTCCAGCCAGCTGAGGTTCAAGAGAAGTAGGCTCTGAAAGATGCTGGGAGTTGTAAGAGCTGAAAGACGTACTGTGTGGTCTTGCTTTCTGTGATTTAAAAGGTGTTTGGAATGTCCAAGGACTACTGTCTGTAAGGAAAAGGAGGCTCCGAGACAGCAGGGGCTTGTAACAACAGGAGGTCAGAGGAATGGTGGTGCAAAGACTGGGAGAGGTTTTGAACCCGGTGTCAGCCGAGGCTCAGTGGGTAGCACTCTCGCCTCTGAGTCAGAAGGTTGTGGGTTCATAGTCCCACTCCAGAGGCTTCAGCACAAAAATCCAGGCTGGAACTCCAGCGCATTGTTGAGGGAGTGCAGCACTGTCGGAGGTACCGTCTTTTGGATGAGACGTTAAAGCCGAGGCCCCGTCAGCTCTCTCAAGTGAACGTTAAAGATCCCATGGCACTATTTTTTGATAGAACAGCAGGGTGTTATCCCCTGTGTCCTGGCCAAATCAACATAACAAAAAACCAGATTGTCTGGTCATTATCACATTGCTGTTTGTGGGAGCTTGCTGTGTGAAATTGGCTGCCGCGTTTCCTACACTACAACAGTGACTCCACTTCAATTGGCTGTAAAGCGCTTTGGGACGTCCTGAGGTCGTGAAAGGTGCTGTATAAATGCAAGTCTTTCTTTCTTTCATGTGGACCAGGATCTTATAATTCATCTATTTGGAGATTTAATAGAGGTTTTCAAGGAGATTTAATTGAAGATTTTAAGATTATGAAGAATTATGGTTGGGAAGTGAGTGACAAGTGGTCAACAATTTAAAATGGTCGCCAAAAGAGCGATTAGGACAAATTTCTTTATACAGAGAGTTATTGGAGGATGGAATACTTTCCCACAATGAGTAGTTGAGGCAGGGATAATTGCAAGTTTTGACATGCGAGCAGACTGAGGGAAGAGCAGGACAGTGGGATTAGTTTTGGATTGCTCTAAAAGCTGGCACACACACAGTGGGCTAAATGGCGTCTTTCTATGTTGCAAATTTCTACAATTTTTATGGAACTTGAAAAGGACGGGGTTGATTGGGGTGCGCAGGAGTCAGCACAGATCGCAACATTCTGGATAAGTTTGTGCTGGTGGAGGAGAGGCATTGTCGAAAGCAGCATCCAGGTCCAGAACAAGGAGAGACAGTAAAGCCAGAGTCACAGTCACAGAGGACATCATTTGTGACTATCACTAAGTGGGATCATCCCAGTGCTGTGGGCTGGGCAGGAGCCAGGTTAGAGAGTCTTGAATAGGGAGCTTTGGGATAGGTGGGAGCGTAGCTGTGAGGCAACACGATCTGAAGGAAGCTTTTTCAGAAGTGTTGTGGGATTTCTCTCTGCCCCAAAGCAGACGGAGACGAGCGTGCACTGGTTCCAAGCGATCTTTATTCAAGCACGTGCAGGGAGAGGCCCTCTCAGTCTGAGCTGAGATGGGGGTCAAATTTTTACATTCAAGCAGTTGGTTTATATACAATCTTACATCTTGTTTCCTTCACATCTTCAGGACTTGGCCAATTAATTGTCCAAGTCACGTACACTTAATCACATCTCCACAAAACACATCTTGTTTATCTCTTATCCAATTTCGCACACTTAACCACATCTTTGCAAACCACATCTTGGCGGCCCATTGTTCAATGTATGGCCTCCTTTCCTTCTTTTACTCCCCCAATCATCATGTAATAGGCTTTTTCCAACTGTCTTTGTTCTGCCAGACTTCTCCTTTATTACATCAGCCAGCTAATGTAACTTTTGACCCCTTCAGAAGTATAGAATTCCACACCAATTTGCACATGCAATCTTTTTAGGAACATAGGGATTGCTAGACGAAAAAAGACCAAGGTCCATCCAGTTTACCTTCTACCATCTTGGTAATCACAAGATACAACATGGCAATCAATGTCTATCAATTAGCCCTAAACAGACCCAAACAAGAAGTGAGGAAACCCCCAGTGGTGGATAGGTCAAAGTCACCTGTTTCTCCCAAGCATGCTACACTTACCATATCGTGTCTCGAATTACACACATGCTGCATCTCCAAATATCATTTTCTGAAAGCAATGTATTTAATTTGCAGTTGAATGAATCAACATTATCAGATTCCATCATTTCCCTGGGGAGCCTGATCCATAGATTGAACGCTCCCTCACTCTTTAATGAGGATTTGCATAACTTTACCCACAATGGACATCATACCTACTGGCCTGCAGTTTCCTCGTTCACTTTTACTACCTTTTTAAAAAAAATAGGAGTAACATCTGCCTTTCTCCAGTCCTCGGGCACCTCTCCAGTATTCACTTCCTGCAATTTCCTCACTTATTTCCTTACGAATCCTCGGATGTATTCTATCCAGCCCAGTATTTATTTACCTGGAGTTTGCACAGCTGTTCGGCAACTACCATACTGGTAGTAATATGAACAATGTTACAACTTACCTCTGCAACACCCTTTAGTTCTCTTTCCAGATCAAATAAGTTACCCGTCTCCTCCTTGATTAAAGGTGAGGCAAATAACTTATTTAGCACTTTTGCAACCTGTGTAGCATCGGTTGTGGTACCTACGCCTGATTCCGCTTTCACGGGCCCCACTCCATCCCTCGTTTTATTATTATCCATCAGTCCTCTTGCCATATTCAATTCTAAAAAAAAATCTTTGCCATTCTGATGCCTTTTTTATGTAGCAGTTTACACTATCAGGAGAATATAGGCTCACAAGTTTAAATGATGTTAGGGATGAGACAGAGTACAAAATCCAAGCCCAGAGGTGATCCAAAATGGACTGTTCTGGAGCTATTCAGGAAGACCTGAAGCTTTTCCAATTTGGGAAACTTCAGTGGGAAGTGACGTTCCGTACATAAAGGTTCGACAGTAAATTGTGGACAATCCCATTTAGCTCTATGGAGCTTCATGGAGTACTGCATTTGGTTTTGGGCACCTAATCTCAGGAAAGATATATTAGTTTTGGAAGGGGTTACAACCAATGTTCCTTTGGTTTTCAGATTTCCAGGCCACTCAATGATTTCAACAAATTGAAATAACCGCGCATGAGCGAGAAATTGAAGGAGCCGCACATCCAAAAAAAATTAGCAGGAACTTTGGTTACAACGTAGAATCACGAGAATGATACCAACGCTTAAAGGGTTAAATAATGAAAACAGGTTGCATAAACTTGGTTTGTATTCCCTTGAGTTTAGAAGGTTGAAGGGTGATCTGATCGAGGTGCTTAAAATGATACGAAGGGTTCAATAGGGTGGATAGAGAGAAACTATTTTCTCTAGTGGGGTCAGGGGTCAGGGGGCAGGGGGGGGGAGTCCAGAACAAGGGGGCATCATCTTAAAATTAGAGATAGATCATTTAGGAGTGAAATCAGGAAGCATTTTATCACACAAAGGATAGTGGAAATCTGAAACTCAGTCCCCCTAAAGCCTGTGGATGTGGGGACAATTGAAATCTTCAAGATGGAGATTGATTGGATTTTTGTTAGATTAGGGTGTCAAGGGAGTTAGTGCAAAGGCTGGTAAATGGAATGGAGGTACAGATCAGCCATGAACTAATTAAATGGTGGAACAGGAGCTGAATGGCCCACTCCTGTTCCTATGTTCCTAAGCCTCTTCCTCAGCTCCACAAACAAATAAAAACTGTTCTCCAATTATTTTCCAAAACTTATTTGTACATCAATTTGGAGCAATCTGGACTTTTCAGTCTTGAGCTGACCGAAAGAACATAAGAACATAAGAAATAGGAGCAGGAGCAGGCCATTTGGCCCATCGAGCCTGCTCCACCATTCAATATGATCATGGCTGATTTTCTACCTCATCTTCACCTTCCTGCACTATCCCCATATCCCTCGATTCCCTTAATATTCAAAAATCTATCGATCTCTTGAATATACTCAACAACTGAGCCTCCACAACCCTCCGGGATAGAAAATTCCAAAGATTCACCACTCTCTGAGTAAAGACATTTCTCCTCATCTCAATCCTAAATGGTCGACCCCTTATTCTGAGACTGTGACCCCTGGATCTGGACTCCCCAGCCAGGGTAAACATCCTCCCTGCATCTACCCTGTCAAGCCCTGTAAGAATTTTGTATGTTTCAATGAGGCCACCTCCCATTCTTCTAAACTCCAGAGAATATAGGCCTAGTCTACACAACCTGTTCTCATAGAACATGTTCTCCCATCCCAGGAACCAGTCTGGTGAACTGTCTCTATGGCAAGTATATCCTTCCTTAGGTAAGGAGGCCAAAACTGTACACAATACTCCAGGTGTGGTCTCACCAGGGCCCTATATAATTGCAGTATGACGTCTTTACTCTTATACTCAAATCCTCTTGTAATAAAGGCCAACATACCATTTGCTTTCCTAATTGCTTGCTGTACCTGCATGTTAACTTTCAGTGATTCATTTACAAGGACACCCAGTTCCCTCTGAACACCAACATTTCCCAATCTCTCACCATTTAAAAAATACTCTGCTTTTCTATTTTTCCTACCAAAGTGGATAACTCCACATTTCTCCACATTATATTCCATTTGCCATGTTCTTGCCCACTCACTTAGCCTGTCTATATCCCCTTGAAGCCTCCTTGCATCCTCCTCACAACTTACATTCCCACCCAGCTTTGTATCATCAGCAAACTTGAATATATTACATTTGGTCCCCTCATCCAAATCATTGATGTAGATTGTGAATAGCTGAGGCCCAAGCACTGATCCTTGTGGTACCCCACTAGTTACAGCCTGCCAACACGAAAAAGGTCATTTTGTAAGGATAGTAAACAGTGATGTGCCTCAATAAATCCGAGACTCGATGTTAGCGAAACAAAACAAGGCTTTTATTGACTTAGAAGGTAACACACAGAGGAGAATGTATCTTCCATCCAGAGGTCTGCCATACTGGATGTGCTGCAGGCTGGGCCAGCTTACATAGGAGCCAGGTATGGGCGGAGCCCTACACACAGTACAATACAATGGAAATGAAACTGAAACCAACCACAGTCACAGGCAGAGAAATACTGATGAGTGATGAATGGAATATTTCATCACATTCACCCCTTCTATAGATTTAGTCTGTTCGGGGGTTTGATAGTCCTCTGCGACCGACGTGGCTGTTGTGGTGCCGCGGGTGTCGGCTGGGTGTCCCCGGTGGCCTCCTGGGTCTCTGCCGGGGGTGCCGCCAGGGTTGTTGAAGGGGTAGTTGGTGGGGGTACCGTTGGTCGATGTTCTTCCGGGGGTGATGAAAGAGTAGTGGGTGGGTAAGAGTTGCTGTGGTCGTTGTTGCTGCTGTTGTCGTGGTTGTTGTCGTTACCGGCTGGGGCGACGTCTTTTATGGACACGGTGTCCTCCCTTCCGTCGGCGTGCCGGACATACGCGTATTGGGGGTTGGCGTGGAGTAGGTGCACTGACTCCACGAGAGGGTCCGTCTTGTGGCCCCTCACATGCCTTCGCACGAATACCGGACCTGGGGTGGAGAGCCATGATGGCATGGATACGCCTGAGATGGATTTCCGGGGAAAGACAAACATTCGCTCGTGAGGCGTGGCATTAGTGGCAGTACACAATAGCGACCGTATCGAATGGAGCACATCTGGGAGGACTTCCTGCCAGCGGGAGATAGGGAGGCCTTTGGTCCTTAGAGCTAGAGTGACTGCTTTCCATACTGTCCCGTTCTCTCGCTCCACTTGACCGTTACCCTGGGGGTTGTAGCTGGTGGTACGGCTCGTGGCGATCCCCCTGGACAGCATGTACTGGCGTAGCTCTTCACTCATGAAGGAAGCCCCCCTATCCGTATGGATGTAGCTCAGCATACCGAACAGGCAGAACAGGCTGTTGAGGCATTTAATGACCGTGGCGCTGGTCATGTCTGGGCAGGGGAAGGCGAATGGGAAACGAGAGTATTCGTCCACAATGTTCAGGAAGTAAACATTGCGGTCGACGGACGGGAGGGGGCCCTTAAAATCTAAGCTGAGCCGCTCAAAGGGCCGTGTAGCTTTGATTAAGTGGGCTCTATCTGGGCGGTAGAACCGAGGCTTGCACTCAGCGCAAGTGCGACAGTTCCTGGTCAGAGACCGAACTTCCTCAATCGAGTAGGGTAAGTTGCGGGACTTTATGAAGTGGAACAGCCGCGTGACCCCTGGGTGGCAGAGGTCATTGTGGAGGGTCTGTAGCCGATCCCCGGTGGCGCTGGCACACATCCCTCGTGAGAGGGCGTCGGGGGATTCGTTAAGGGCCCCTGGCCGGTAAATGATGTCATAATCGAAGGTGGAGAGCTCGATCCGCCACCTAAGAATCTTATCATTTTTAATCTTCCCCCTCTGTTTATTATTGAACATAAACGCTACCTACCGCTGGTCGGTAAGTAGGGTGAAGCGTTTGCCGGCTAGGTAGTGGCACCAGTGGCGCACTGCCTCCACAATGGCTTGGGCCTCCTTTTCTACGGAGGAGTGTCTGATCTCGGGCCCTTGGAGGGTCCTTGAGAAGAAAGCTACGGGCCGCCCCGCCTGGTTGAGGGTGGCCGCCAAGGCAAAGTCAGACGCATCACTTTCCACTTGAAAGGGAGTGTTCTCGTCCACTGCCTGTAGCGTGGCCCGCTCAATATCCTGCTTAATGCTTTTGAAGGCGGCATGGGCCTCAGCAGAGAGCGGAAAAGAGGATGCTTTCAAGAGGGTGCGGGCTTTGTCGGAGTAGTTGGGGACCCATTGGGAATAATAAGAAAATAACCCCAGGCACCTTTTCAGGGCTTTGGGCGTGTTGGGCAGGGGCAGCACCCGTAGGGGGCGCAATCGGTCGGGGTCTGGTCCGATTTCCCCATTCTCCACCACGCTGCCTAGTATGCAGAGGCGCGTGGTGCTGTAAACGCACTTGTCCTCGTTGTAGGTGAGGTTGAGTTTTTGTGCGGTTTTCAGAAACCTCTCGAGGTTCGAGTCGTGATCCTGCTGGTTGTGACCACAGATGGTGACGTTGTCGAGGTAGGGGAAGGTTGCCTGCAAGTGGTGGTCATCGGCCATGCGGCCCATCTCCCTCTGGAAGACCGAGACCCCATTCGTCACCCCAAAGGGGACTCTGAGGAATTGGTAGAGGCGTCCGTTCGCCTCGAAGGCGGTGTACGGGCAGTCCTCTGGTCTGATAGGGAGCTGGTGGTACGCTGACTTGAGGTCGATGGTGGAGAACACCCGGTATTGGGCGATTTGGTTCACCATTTCTGATATGCGGGGTAGCGGGTAGGCATCTAGTTGGGTGTACCTGTTGATCGTTTGGCTATAGTCGATCACCATCCGTTTCTTCTCGCTACCCCTTACCACCACCACTTGGGCGTGCCACGGGCTATTGCTGCGTTCAATAATGCGCTCTTTCAGGAGCCTGTCTACCTCGGTCGCGATAAACCGCCTGTCCTCCCAGCTGTACCTCCTGCTTTTGGTCGCTATTGGCCGGCAGTTAGGGGTAAGGTTCGCGAATAGCGAAGGCGGCTTTACCTTCAGGGTAGCCAAACCGCACACTGTGAGGGGCGGCTGGGACCCACCGTAATTGAGCGTGATGCTTTGGTGGTAGCACTGGAAATCCAGGCCCAAGATCACGCTCGCACATAGATTCTTCATGATTAATACTTTAAAATTATCGTATACAGTTCCGTTAACGGACAATTGTACCGTGCAGTAACCCATAATGGTTGATGTCTGGGTTTTATCAGCCATAGAGATGGTACCCCGAGTAGGGACCACCTTTAGGGAGAGTTGTTGTACCAGTTCAGGGTGGATAAAACTCTCCGTGCTTCCACTGTCAATTAAACATTTAGCCCTGCACCCGTTTACCTCGATGTCCACCATTGATTTGGATAGTGGGTGCGGCCTGGTCTGGTCCACTGTGACCGATGCCACTGTAGGGCCCTGATCGAGACAAGATGGCGTCCACGCTGTCTGCTCACAAGATGGCGGACCCCACGAGGTCGGGCAAGATGGCGTCCAAGATGGCCGCTCCCACAGCGCACACGCGGCGGTGGCGGGTTTTCCGGCGGGGTTCCCTCTGCACACCTTCCCGAAGTGCCCCTTCTTACCGCACTTAAAGCAGGTGGTGCCTTTCGCCGGGCACAGGTTTCTGGTGTGCTTCGGCTGCCCGCAGAAGTAGCAGTTGGGTCCCCGACGCGTCGCGGCTGTCGTAGGGCTTCTGGGGGGAGAGCGGGGCCCCGACGGTGTCGGGCTGCTGGGCGGGGAAGATGCCTTCCAAGATGGCGGCGCCCTTGGTGCACACGTGGCGGCGTGGACAGCGTGGGCTGAAGAGTAGGCGTCCGAGTTTCTCTGGGCCACATCCAGGGATCGTGCTGTGTCCGCAGCCTGTTTCAGGTCCAATCCCGTTTTTTCCAGCAGTCTCTGCCGGATGTAAGTGGAGCTGAGGCCTGTGATAAAGGCATCGCGAACAAGCTCGTTAGTGTACACTGCGGCTTTTACATCTTGGCACTTGCAGTCTTTGCCAAGCGTTTTCAGGGTGCCTAGGAACTCCTCCCCGATTCCCCAGGTCGCTGTGCGCGAGTAGCGAGCAGATGCCTAGCATACACCTCATTCGTAGGCTGCTGGTAATGCGCCTTTAAGATGTCGCAGGCGGCCGGGTACGTGTCAGTGTCTTGGATGAGGGGGTAAACCCGGTGGCTTACCCAATTCCGCAGAATTCCGAGTTTCATACTCGCAGCGTCCGTAGCGTCTTTGACGGCTGCGGAATTGTCCAGGAAGAATTCCATACACATAAACCAGTGTCCGAAGCGTGCCGATGCGTCCGAAGCATGCTGGTCCAAATCCAAACGTTCGGGTTTCAAGAGTTGATCCATTGTGTTGAAAATTAAGTCAATAAAATTGATGTGCCTCAATAAAGCCGAGACTCGATGTTAGCGAAACAAAACAAGGCTTTTATTGACTTAGAAGGTAACACACAGAGGAGAATGTATCTTCCATCCAGAGGTCTGCCGTACTGGATGTGCTGCAGGCTGGGCCAGCTTACATAGGAGCCAGGTATGGGCGGAGCCCTACACACAGTACAATACAATGGAAATGAAACTGAAACCAACCACAGTCACAGGCAGAGAAATACTGATGAGTGATGAATGGAATATTTCATCACAAACTGTATGGAAAACATGACCAAATTAAACATGGAGAGTATGATGAGGGAACACAGATTCAAATGAGTAAACTGCAAAATTGAGACTGATGTCGGGAAGTTTTTCTTCGCACAAAGAGAGATCAACACAAGGGATGTACCTCCAGGGTGCTAATGGAGGCAAAGCCTTGGAATCATTCATGAAACAGTTGGATGCAGTGAGAAGGTGACTGCAGGGTCCTTGTGGATAGATGTGCTAAGATGGGCTGAATGGCCATTCCCCTCTGTATCTATTTTGTGATCTTGTTCAGGTTTAAATGCAGGAACCAATTGCCCTATCCTAGTTTGTCAGTTAACATTATTGTTTTGTTCAGTCAGCTACTACTTTCACTCTTGTTCCCTGTCCAGGTCCATCCACATTCAAGAAAAGAAAAGACAGTTTAAGGTTTTGGGTCAAGACTCTTTGCAGAACTGAAGATCAGGAGTTTCCATTCAAAAGAAAGAAAGATTTGGATTTATATAGCGCCTTTCATGACCTCAGGATGTCTCAAAGTGCTTTACAGCCAAAGAAACACTTTTGAAGTATAGTCACTGTTGTAATGTAGGAAATGCAGCAGCCAATTTGTGCACAGCAAGCTCCCACAAGCAGCAATGTGATAATGACCAAATAACCTGTTTTTGATATGTTGATTGAGGGATAAAGACAGGCCAGAACGCCAGGGATAACTCCCCCTGCTCTTCTTTGAAATAGTGACATGGGATCTTTTACGTCCACCTGAGGGGGCAGACAGGGCCTCGGTTTAACATCTCATCTGAAAGACGGCACCTCTGACAGTGCAGCACTCCCTCGGTACTGCACTGGAGTGTCAGCCTGGATTTTTGTGCTCAGTCTCTGGAGTGGGACTTGAACCCTGACCTTCTGACTCAGATGCGCGAGTGCTACCTGTTGAATCCGTGATTCTTAAAGTATGATGTTTTCCAATAACTAGACGGAGGCTGTAACTTAACATTCAACAGGTGTTTACTGGAGGAGGGTAGTCTAAAGACTAACAGTACAGAGGCATGCTCAAGGCTTATATACAGGTGTGGTCACTGCTGGTACTACAGTATACAGGAGCTGTAAAAGTAGTTCTCTCTTAAAGGTACATACACTACAATTCCTCCCCTTTTAGATTAACAGTACCCATAACATTCAAATAACAGTTAACACTTTAACATGCACATTAAACTGAAATAGTCCATTTATAGATTCAGTCTTTGGGGCGGCTTCCTGATCCGTTCTGGATAGTGCCTTTCCTGAGGTTCTTGTTCTTGGTGCGGAGGCGATTCTGGCCCCCTTTCGTCGGTTAGTTCATCAGTTTCCGCTGCTACTGTTTCTGAGGTAGATGCTACCGGTATGTTGGGTTCATCCCCAGGTACGCGAGACATGGGGTTGACTCGTTCCTGTGACGCTAGGATCTGGTCGACGTGGCGTCTCACAATGTCCTCCCCGACATCCACTGTGTACATTAATGGCCCCTGCCGTGCGCATATCGTTCCGGTATGCCATTTCTCTGTTCGGTAGTCACGGGCCAAGGCTGGTTGTCCTACATTGAAGCTCCTTGTCGGCTTCTCATTGATGTGCTGGAATTGCTTATCCTCAACATTTCTTCGCACATTTGATCTGAGCAAATCCAGACGAGATCTCAACCTTCGGTTAAGGAACATCATGGCCAGGGTCTGGTTGGTAACTGCATGTGTCGCATTTCTGCAGGCTAACAGGAAATTGTCCACCTTATGCTGTAGTGGAATTTCATCATCGCACATGGCCCTTATCGCCTCTTTAAAGGTTTGTACGAACCTCTCAGCCAATCCATTTGTGGCTGGATGATATGGGGCGGATGTGTAATGCCTTACCCCATTCCTTTTCATAAATTTCCGAAACTCTTCGGACACAAACTGTGGTCCGTTATCAGAGCAAATCTGCTCTGGCAAGCCGTTCCTGGCAAATATGGTCCGTAGGACTGCAATCGTTTTCTCTGTAGTGGTTGAGGACATTTTGATCACCTCAGGCCATTTCGAGTGTGCATCCACTGCTATTAAGAACTTTGAGTCCATGAATGGACCAGCAAAATCAATATGCGCCCGTTGCCATGGAGAGGAGGGCCACTCCCATGGGTGTAGAGGGGCATGTGGTGGTGCATTTTGTACCTTCTGGCATCCTGAGCAACTCTTTGTTAGGTCCTCGATTTGTTGATCGATCCCCGGCCACCACACATAAGCCCTAGCAAGGCTTTTCATTTTCACCCCTCCCAGATGACCTTCGTGAAGCTCATTGAGCACTCTCTCCCTTAACTTGAGTGGAATTACCACTCTGGATCCACACATCAAGGTCCCCTGGCATACTGACAGCTGTTCTCTTCTGGATGAGAATGCTGGCAACAGTGAGTCACCATGTGTTGGCTATCCCTTCACCGTCAAATCATATACCCGAGACAGTGTCGGATCATTGCGGGTCTCCTTCTCTATATCCGCGTTAGTTACTGGCAATCGTTCAATTATTGACGAATAAAATATTTCGATAGGGTCCACTGCTGGTGCTTCCTCCACCTTAGGCAGTGGCAGGCGTGATAGCCCATCAGCGTTGCCATGCTGTTTCATGCCCTTATATTCTATTTCATATTGGTTCGCCCCTAGAAAAAGTGACCATCTTTGTAGCCATTGTGCAGTCATCACCGGAACACCCTTCTTTGGATTAAAGATGGAGACAAGTGGTTGGTGGTCAGTCAGCAAGGTGAACTTCTGTCCATGCAGATAGTGGTTGAATTTTTTTACTCCCCATACTAGGCTGAGGGCCTCCCTGTCGATCTGGGTGTAGTTGCGCTCGGCTGAGGTTAGTGACCGAGACGCAAAGGCTACGGGCCTCTCCAACCCGTCTGGGAATTTGTGCTACAGCACCGCTCCAATACCATAGGGTAATGCATCACATGCCAACCGAATTGGTAGTGCTGGGTTGAAATGGGCCAACACTTCTTTTGATGTGATCAATTCTTTGCACTTCTGGAAAGCTCGTTTACATTCGTCATTCCACTTCCATGGTACCCCCGTTTGCAGTAGGGTGTTCAGTGGGTGTAATACTGTAGACAAATTTGGTAAGAGCTTATGGTAGTAGTTCACCAGCCCGAGGAACGACCTCAGTTGTGACACATTTTCCGGTGCTGGAGCCTTGACTACTGCCTCAATCTTTTCAGGGGACTTATGTAACCCCTCTTCATCAATAACGTGGCCACAATACGAGATCTACTTCTGGAAAAACTCGCACTTGTGGCGATTAGCTCGTAGCCCATATTCCTTTAATCTAGTGAGCACCTTCTCCAGGTTGGCGAGGTGATCACTGTCATTTTCGCCCGTGACCAGGATGTCGTCCAAATAACACTGGGTCCCTGGAATCCCTTGCAGGACTTGATCCATTGCCCTTTGCCAAATAGCCGGAGCCGATGCTACCCCGAACACCAGCCGGTTGTATTGGTAGAGACCTTTATGAGTGTTGATTGTGAGGGATTGTTTCAAGGCTTCTTCTACCTCCATTTGCAAGTACGCCTGGACCAGATCAATTTTGGTGAAGCGTTTACCTCCAGATAGCGAGGCAAAAATATCCTCAATCCGTGGAAGCGGATATTGTACCGTGTGAAGGACTGGGTTCACTGTCACCTTAAAATCCCCACAGATGCGGACCTTCTTTGGTTCCCCAGGCGTATTACTCAACGACCTCTTCATTACAGGAACGATGGGTGTAGCCCACTCGCTCCAGTCTACTTTGGACAGTACTCCTGAACGTTCCAACCCTTCAGCTCTGCTTCGACGGCTGGTCGGATCGCATAAGGCACCGGTCTGGCCTTAAAAAACTTTGGGCTTGCATTTTCCTCTATTTTAATCATCGCTGTTATGCCTTTTAGTGTTCTGAGTCCCTCCTGGAACACTTCTTGTGCGTCAGTTAGCATTTTTGACAGTTGTCCAGGTGTGACGTCGTCATCCTTTTTGGCCTCAGCCTTCAGCGCCTGTATGGAATGCCAATCTAATTGTATCTTCCGGATCCATTCACGTCCTAGTAGTGGTGGTCCTCCATCTGGCAATACATATATATCCATTTTAGGTATTTCCTGGCCTTTATATATCACTTTCACCCTTATTTTTTCTTTGAGGTAGAGTTTTTGCCCCGTGTACGTCTTCAAGACAATCTCTGTAGCTTTCAAGGGTATATGTGAAAATAGCTGCTTGTAGTCTCTTTGGTTTATGACTGTTAGGGCTGATCCTATGTCCAATTCCATTTTCACTTGGACTCCGTCTATCTTGAGCGTGACCCAGATAGTCTGGTGATCCTCCATTTAGATTACCTTATGTAGTTTCAGACAACCCAGCTCCTTGCTTCCGGAGTCTGTATCACTTTTCGGTTCATCTGAACTACTGTCCATCTGAACTACTGTCCATCACCTTGTGTACCTTTTTGTACTTCTCCTGTGGAGATTTCTTGCTGCTAGTTTTCTTCCCTGACCTGCAGACTCTTGCTATGTGTCCTGCTTTTCCACACTGTCTGCACACTTGGTCCTTGAACCAACAATCCTTCTGGTCGTGTGTTGTTCTGCCGCAGCGATAACACTTCCCTGCTCCATATGACATTTCATTGGTGCCATATTCTTGCGGTCTCCGTTGTATCTCTGCAGCGCCCCGTGCGGCTGCTTCGTGTGATCCTGCCATGCTGAAAGCCTTGTCCAGCGTAAGATCCTTTTCTGATAGAAGCTGTTTCTGGGTTCCTTCACTTTGAAGCCCACACACAAACTTGTTCCTTAACGTATCTGCTAGTACCAATCCAAACTGGCAGTGTTTCGATAGCTTGCACTGTTCCGTTAAGTACTCAGCATTACTTTCATCTTTATGCTGGTTCCTTTTGTGGAACTTAAATCTTTCTGCTATCAGCAGCGCTGTGGGGTTTAAGTGGTCCTGTAGGATTTCCACTATGCTTTCGAAATTCTTATCCACTGGCTTCTCTGGGGTTATTAGGTTTCGCAGTAAGCCATAAGTTTTTACACCCATGGAATTCAACAAAACCAGTGCATTCCTAGCATCTGCTACTTCATTCGCCCTGCAGTACACCTCAATGCGTTCCACATATGTCGCCCAATCTTCGACTTCATTGTCGAATGCAGTGATACTGCCACTCTTCGGCATCCCTGGGTGTGATTAAACTGTCTAAAATGGCATCTCCCGCGCTCTCCCTTCTTCTCCGCTGGCACAAAATGGCGTCTCCCGCGCTTTCCTTTCTTCCCGCGCTCGCCCTTCTTCTCCTCTGCGGCTTCTAAAATTGCATCTCCCGCGCTCTCCCTTCTTCTCCGCGGCTCAATGGCATCTCCCGCGCTTCCTTTCTTTCCCCTGCGGACCCTGTTCAGCCCGTGAGCCCTGGCTGTGCTCTGCGCATTCTCCTGTGCGCCTCTCCCGTTACCGCCGCTCGGTCCTGAACCCGGCTGCTGCTTTACCCTCTCTCTCTTTTTTTTGTTTTTCCTCGACGCCGCTCAGTTTTCAACCCCCGGCTGCGCCCTGTGCGCTTCACCCTCTCTCTTACCCCGTCGACGCTGCTCGGCCTTTTCTGTGCCGTCGGTCGGCTCCAGCCGCCACTGTCCGGGAAGGGTCTGCGCTGTACCTGTTGCCAGTCTGTTGCTGGATTGTCGTGGCTGGGGAACCAAGCCCGGCTCTCAACAGCCTCCCCTGCGATGTTCACTCTCTGCCGGATGACTGGGCGCATGCTCGTGGTCGACGCCCGTGCTTCTGACCTCGACTTTCTTCCACCGCCCTCCCGGAGCGAATCGTTGAAAGGAAATGCAGAGTTGCAGGTAGATTCGAATCGACCTCGTCGCCACTGTTGAATCCGTGATTCTTAAAGTATGATGTTTTCCAATAACTAGACGGAGGCTGTAACTTAACAATCAACAGGTGTTTACTGGAGGAGGGTAGTCTAAAGACTAACAGTACAGAGGCATGCTCAAGGCTTATATACAGGTGTGGTCACTGCCGGTACTACAGTATACAGGAGCTGTAAAAGTAGTTCTCTCTTAAAGGTACATACACTACACTACCCACTGAGCCACGGCTGACACAGACCCAGAAATGTTACACCGTCTTTTCTATTTTGGATGCTGTCTGCCCTAGTTTCTATTTTAAGTTCAGATTTCCAGCATTTGTCATTTCTCTATTTATTTCCTACAAGCTATTTATTATCATAAACAATGTCCTCGTCATTACCGCTTGCTCTGGCTTCTGAGCGCCACCCCACATTAAATTCAACTAGTGCAAACATCCAACCCCATACTGAGTCCCCTGCCCTCACCGACCTTCACTGGGTCTCTATCCGCTAAGTGCATTCATTTCAAAATCTTCATCCTCATTTACAGATCCACGCACCCCCCTCCTCCCTCCCCCCCGCCCCCAACGGCCATGCTCAGCCCGACCTGTAGGATCCATTCTCTTCAAATCTAGCCTACTGTATGGGGGAAAAATTCAGTATCACCCCTTTTGGGGTACCATTATCGGCCGTGCGCAAAGTTTAGCGCCTGGTGCTAATTATCGCCTCCGACGGCAAACTTGGCTTTTATCGCCCCTGGAGGTGATTGGAGCGCTAAATCAGGCGCTTCACACCTGTCTTAAGGCGCAAACGCCGAGGAGCGAGGCGCTACCTCAGAGTGCTGGCGAAGCAAGGAAGGGCAAATCAAAATGAACCTGCATAGTGCTGCTCAGTACCCAAAACTCCTTCACACAGCGTTGAATCTCTCCAGAAGTCTCTCTCTCTCTCTCTCTCTCAGAATGCGTGGTGCAAAGATGTCACCAACAAAAAAAGGCAGGAAGCGGTCGCGTTTAAATAGCTTTAAAGCAGTCCCTTTCTGACTGCAAAACGCTCCCCTCAACCTGTTGTTGCTAGCGGTAGGCGGTAAGTCAGGGGGCGCCACTCAATATCCAGTCCGGGGTGCTACCGGTGCGTTGCACACTCGACTGAAGTCACGATCTGCCGGCGCAGGAGATCGTGGCGGTAGTGTTTAGCGCCGCCACAAAATGTCTAGCTAATTTCGCGAGCGGCACAAACATCGCTGCGCCTGGGCGCTAGTTGCTTTGCGCCCCATTAGCGCCCTCTTAAGGCGCTAACGGGAGGTGCAAACAACTGAATTTTTCCCCCTATATCCCTCAACTCTACTCCACTATCAGCACTTCAGCTATCTGTTCAATGGAATGTTCTTCCTAAACCCCTCTGCCTTGCAACACCCCATCTCCCCAGCTTTAAAATCCTCCTCAAGCCCTTCCTCGTCAACCAAATTTTTTGATCTCCATGGACTAACTCTTCTCTTAACTCCTACTCGGTGTCCAAAACGATCCTTCCCCTTTGTGCGAAGAACCGTGTGCGTTTTGCTATGTTAAAGGCACGGTATCAATGCAAACTGCTGTATTTGTTTACCTCTCTCTACATCACAACAGAGACCACACTTCAAAAGTACTTCATTGGCTGTAAAGCACTTTGGGACGTCCAGTGGCCGTGAAAAAGGCGCTATATAAATGCAAGTCTTTCTTTTTTCTTTCTCTCTCTGTGTTATCCTCCTTAACCATGCATTCTCTTGGATTCCTTCAGCTTCCTCGTCTTCATCTCTCTAATAATGAGGAACAACAAGCACTTTATTCTGACTTTGCATTGTCACTGTCCTGGGCCCACATCTAACTTTACCCCATGAATAGTTGATTTAATTAATAAGTCGGATGCAGATCCACCCATCTGTTTAAATCTCTCACTCCAGTCATTAGTCTCATTAATGCAGCTATTTGTAATCAAATGGGATTTCACAGCTTCCCCCAATTTTTTTTTCTCTTGCAACCAATACACAGGCCGGTAGGTGGGTAAACTAGAACGTGATCCAGCTCTTTGATCAATGATGGTTAATAAGTAGCAAATTAAATAAAAAATTGGAAATTCCTCCCTTTCAGGACGGCTTCCTGTAATCAGTAGGTTGCTTGATAGGTTAAATCAGAGATCCTCTCGGCAGCCGGGCCCGAGTCAATAAGTATGCACCCTAGGAAACCTTAGTTCCTTCTCGCTTGTCTGCCTGCTAATCAGAGGGGGTTACTTCCAATTGAGGATTAGCACCAGGAAATGGGCATCTGCTCAGTTTTCTCCGTTCAGTCAGTGTTTCCTCTGTTTTAAGTAATAGGTGGGGACTCCAGGGACGTGAAGTATTTCGGGGGCTGGGAATAATTGAGCCTCTGCACTGATTCCCCAATTAGTGTTTGTGCCATTTCATGCTTAGTTTGAGCCCGGAGTTAAGAGGACCGCTGTGGTTTTTTCTAAAACAATTAACAGGGGTGTTTCCCCCCCACCCCAGTTTGCCTTCGGCGTTTGGGGCAGTGAGCTGTTGAGTAACCCGGATCAGGAAGGCCCCCCCCCCCCGCCCCCCCCACTGGTTTGTTCCCAGGTCTGTGTTGAATTAGCCAATCTCAGCTGGGGCTGGCAGCTGCAATTGGTCTCAGCACCTCTGCGTGAGGGAAGGGGAAATTGGGCAGGAATGCCACTCCTGATTGCCATCCATTTGTTTACTTAGGGTAGGCGGACTGCTATCCATTAATGGGATTGCGCTGCTGTGATCCAAAACGCCTGTCAACTCTCGTGCATGAAAATGGCATCCTGTGCCAGGAACTATAAGTGACTGGTTCCTATGAAGCCGTATCCCAGCAGGGAGTCAGGAGAAAAGGGGAGGGAAGAAAATTGGCAGAGAATAATTAGGAAGCATAACAAACCAATTACATAGTATTTACAGCACAGAAACAGGCCATTCGGCCCAACAGGTCCATGCCGGTGTTTATGCTCCACACGAGCCTCCTCCTTCCCTCCTCCTACCGTGCAGCACGGTGGCATAGTGGTTAGCACTGTTGCCTCACAGCGCCAGGGACCCGGGTTCGAATCCGGCCTCGGGTGACTGTCTGTGTGGAGTTTGCACATTCTCCCCGTGTTTGCGCGGGTTTTCTCCGGGTGCTCCGGTTTCCTCCCACAGTCCAAAGATGTGCGGGTTAGGTTGATTGGCTATGATAAATTGACCCTTAGTGTTAGGGGGATTAAATACGTGGGGTTACGGGGATAGGGTGGGATATGTGTCGGTGCAGGCTCGATGGGCCGAAATGGCCTCTATCTGCACTGTGGGGTTTCTGTGATTCTGTGATTCTTCATCTCACCCCATCAACATATCCTTCTATTCCTCTCTCCCTCATGTACTTATCTAGCTTCCTCTTAAATGTATCTATACTTTTCACTGCAACTACTTGTAGTAGCAAATTCCACATTCTCACCACTCTCTGGGTAAAGAAGTTCCTCCTGAATTCCTTATTGGATTTATGCGTGACTATCTTGTATTTCTGTATTTAGGTATCTTATCTATGTTGTAGTCTGGTCTCTCCCACAAGTGGAAACATCTTCTCTATGACTACCCCATCAAACCATTTCACAATCTTAAAGACCTCTATCAGGTCACCCCTCAGTCCTCTCTTTTTCTGGAGAAAAGAGCCCCAGTCTGTTCAGTCTATCCTGATAGATATAACCTCTCAGTTCTGGTATCATTCTAGTAAATCTTTTTTGCAGCTTCTCTAGTCTCTCTACATCCTTTTTATAATGTGGAGACCAGAATTGTCCATGGTACTCCAAGTATGGCCCAACCAAGGTTCTATAAAAGTTTTGCATAACTTCTCTTCTTTTCAATTCTATCCCTACTTTTGGTGATTTGTGTATCTGTACCCCCAGATCCCTCTGGCCCTCTATCCCATTTAGACACATGGGGGAAGAAATTCATGTTAGCCATTAAAGTTGCCGGTGAGTAGCTGGCCGCAACGCTAATGGAGCAAAATTCATCTGGGGGGGATAGAGATTGTTGACACAGCACTTACCTGCCATGCAGTGGCGTTACTGGAGACATCCAACCCGAAATTTGAGTGCAGGTGCGGCGGTCAAGCTTCGCATAGCCTCTGGAAGTGGGGCTGTGGAGCTCGCAAGGAATTGTGGGCAATGAAGAGGCCTGAGAATTAAAGGGGCCATGCATACTGAAGCAATACTTATTACAATGAAGTGAATGCAGTTTTCAGCCCTTTCTGCCTTTTAAAAAAAGTAACATTAAAAAGTCCCAAAACTGAATATTCAGCTCTTAAAGCTGAATTCCCTTCCTAACCTCCAAAACTGGGAAAACTGCCTCAGCACTAACACAAATGGCTCAGCAAGCCAGGGAAGAGGCACCCAGGGTCACACACGCAGCACTCCAGCTTTGTGCAGGTGGATCAACACTGCGAGACAGGCCCTCTACCCACAGGGGCCAGGAGCCCTCCAGAAAGAATGAGGTGGGACCACATCACCAAGGCTGTTACTGCCAGCAGTGTCGCCCCCACCACCTGGCTCCAGTGCCCAAAGAAGCTTCATGACCTTAGACCACTGGTCAAGGTCAGTGAATGCATTTTCTAAAGCCGTCTCCTACCAACTGCACCACTAACCTCGCTCAATGCATGACCCCCACCCCCAATCACTCACCTACCAACAATCTGCACCAATCACGAGGCACATCTCCCATTCCTAGCTTCACCTCACCCCCTTGGAGGAGACGGAGCTGGCCATTCTTGGCAGGTGCATGGCTGAGCCTTTGGCCAGCGGCGGGGCAGAAAGGATGCAAGATGCTGATATCCTCATACGTTATCTTCCTTCTGGCATGCACCTCTTGCTTTCCCACCTTCCCACCACAACTCCACCCTTGTGCCTTCCTTATTTCACACACCCAAGAAATGCAGCCTGCCCAGCCAGTGGGTGGCCAATAAGAAGGAGAGAAGAGTGAAGAAGAATAAGAAAAAGATTGATTTGACACTCCCAGCCACCAGCTCCTCAAGGTCAACCAGCAAGGCCATTTGCCGTGTACTCCGCTGAAAGTCAGCAGCCTTCCACCAGCCACGCTGCAGCTATCGGGTTAGCACTGCATGACATCAGTAGGATAGGCAAAGGTACACACAAGACACTCACTAAAAGAATGCATATGGTTGCTGAACAGGAGCAAGTGCACCCAAAGTACACAGCACCTGTCCAGCCCTGGGATTTCTCCTATTGGCTGTGCTGGGCTGCTTAAATAACCGAGGGTAGCCTCTGTGCAAGGCCGAGGCAACTGCATGCCTGGGTGATCAGAACATTTTGATTCTGGTTGCAGTGTAAACTTCTGGTCTGTGTATGTGGGGGTGGGGGGGGCGGCGGTGGAGACGGTGGTGCAAAAAATAGTGACCTACCTGCAGATCTTTGACTTGCCCCAAGGACCCTCTGGTCATAGGAGCGTATGAACAGTAGTGGGCCAGTCAGCCCCTCGAGCCTGTTCCGCCATTGAATTAGATTACGGCTGATCTGTAACTTAACTCCATTTACTCGCCTTGGATACACAAGAGGCCAACATTGGAGGAAAGCAGAGTTCTCGGAGGGTTGGAGGAGGTTACAGACAGGGAGGGGTGAGGCAATGGAAGAATTTGAACATGAGGATGAGATTTTTAAATTGGAAGCGTTGGTGGATCGGGAGCCAATGTAGGTCAGTGGTGATGGGTGAACAGGACTTGGTGCGAGTTAAGATAGGGACAGCAGAGTTTTGGATGAGTTCAAACTCAGATGGAGGGTGGAAGATGGGAGGCCAGCCAGGGGATCATTGGAATAGTCAAGTCTGGAGGTAACAAAAGCATGGATGAAAGTTTCACATGCAGAGGGGCGGAGACGGGGGATATTACGGAGGTGGAAGTAGGTGAGCCTTGACAGTGAGTGTCAGTGGGCCGTTCTACTGCCGGAAGGGGTGGACCATCACAGTGCAGCCCGATTCTGGACTCGTCAATGTCCGCAGATGCGCACTTTCAGCAAGGGGAGGGGGGCGGGCGGGGAGGTAGACGTGGTGGTGACTGAATACCGACCAGAAGCTGGAACCTTGGTCAGTCTTCCCTCCTCGATGCACGGATGCTGAGGCCAATTAAAGTATTCTTACCAACGTCCCCGCCCCCACCCCAAAAATAACTCAGCACGGACGAGGGATTAAATCTACGACCTTCATTGCTCAACTCCTTGATGTGTTAACCAACTGAGCCATTAGCAGAGCCCAGGGAGACAGCGCCGGCAAGAGAGTGCGGACAAAAATTAAGGAGCAAATTGAATAGATATTTGAGGAAGTGGGTGATTGAGAGGTCTTGATGGGCTGCAGCTTTATTTTCTGGTACCTCTCAAAGTTCATATACCATCCCAGCAAAAGTCTTCTAATTGACTTGTCTTTCTGTTTGTTTGCACTGTATCAGTTGTGTGAAAATCAGTTGCTTTCATTTACTTAACTGTTTTAAGAAAACAGATGACAGGACGGTGCCAACAAGCAATAAAAAGGGCTTGTCGTTACTGATGAGAAGGCGTTAGTGAGGCTGTGGCCTGAGGACCTACAGTCCTTTGCCTGCAGGCTTATGGTGGATTAGTGTGATTGTGTAAACAGTAAAGGCTACGTTTATGACACAATAAATCAGATGACTGCGTGTGTCTTTGTGGCCGTTCGGGATGATGAGCAGACCCAGGACACCTTATTCTTTCCACTCAGCAGGGGGGAAAAAAACCCTACATCAGATAAAAGGTGATAAAAGAGCAACGTCAATAAAGGACTTATGACTATATAGAATATACCAATTGCCTCTAAATGAACTAAAGACTTAAATTTGCCTTTTGGCGTATGCTGTGTACCGTACATACCAGAGTAAATTCAGATTTGTAATTGCTGAATTCCCAATAGCTCAGTTAGTTTGTCTGATGAATTCTTCTTCTTCTTAGGCAGTCCCTCGGAACCGAGGATGACTTGCTTCCACACTAAAAATGAGTTCTCAGGTGACTGATGAGTCCAATGCGGGACCTACAGTCTCTGTCACAGGTGGGGCAGACAGTGGTTGAAGGGACGGGTGGGTGAGCTGCTTGGGTTGACGTGCGCTCCTTGCGCTGCTTGCGTTTGGCTTCCGCTTGCTCCCGGCGATGAGACTCGAGGTGTTCGGCTCCTTCCCGGATGCTTCTCCTCCACTTTGTGCGGTCTTGGGCCAGGGATTCCCAGGTGTCGGTGGGGATGTTGCACTTTTTTAAGGCGGCTTTGAGGGTGTCCTTGAAGCGATTCCTCTGCCCACCTGGGGCTCTCTTGCCATGTCGGAGCTCCGAGTAGGGCGCTTGTTTTGGGAGTCTCGTATCGGGCATGCAGACGATGTGGCCCGTCAATCGGAGCTGTTCGAGCGTGGTCAAAGCTTCGATGCTGGGGATGTTGGCCTGAGCGAGAACACTGATGTTGGTGCGCCTATCCTGCCAATGGATTTGCCGGATCTTGCGGAGGCAGCGTTGGTGGTACCTCTCCAGTGCTTTGAGGTGCCTGCTGTACATGGTCCATATATTTTGTATATTCTGTTCCAGCCCAATGCTGCCAGTACAACGACAAACTACCCCCTCCCCCTCCTCCCAACCGGAAGGATGGCACCATTAATTCAAAAAACAGACGGCCTGTTCAAAATTAAAGTACGCTGAATTGAAATGATAATCTGGCCGCTGTCGCGGAAGGCTTCAAAGTAAGGCTGCCAGCTCTGGTTGGTCATAGTCCTGGAGGTTTTGTCACATGTCCTCCCTTCTCCAACCGCCCCACCCAGTCAAACAGTCATTTTCTCCCATCTCCAATGTTTTTATAACTAAATAAACAAAAGTGATCTTTCTCTCGGGTTGTGCGCGGTGCTGTTCAGAAGATTAATCTTTAATTCCCGGAGGATCCAGGTCAATCCTGGATGCGTGGGGAAAACCTGAACAAAACAGATCGGAGACTGTTTCTGAAAGTGTAATCATCAAGACCAGTGCCAAAGAAAACCCTGAAAGCAATCTGGGACGTGGCTTCCAAGAAGGTCGCCTTATCTGAGGAAGGATGTTCTTGCCATGGGGGGAGTGCAGCGAAGATTCACCAGGCTGATACCTGGGATGGCCGGAATGATGTATGAGGAGAGATTGGGTTGATTGGGCTTGTACTCGCTGGAGTTTAGAAGAATGAGAGGGGATCTCATTGAAACTTATAAAATTCTGACAGGACTAGACAGACTAGATGCAGGAAGGATGTTCCCGATGGTCGTGGATTCCAGAGCCAGGGGCCACAGTCTAAGGATAAGGGGTAGGCCATTTAGGACAGAAATGAGGAGGAATTTCTTCACCCAGAGAGTGGTGAACCTGTGGAATTCTCTACCACAGAAGGCAGTTGAGGCCAATTCATTAAATATATTCAAGAAGGAATTAGATATATTTCTTAAGGCTAAAAGGATCAAGGGATATGGGGAGAAGGCTGGGACAGGGTACTGAGTTTGGATGATCAGCCATGATCTCATTCAATGGCGGAGCAGGCTCGAGGGGCCGAATAGACTACTCCTGCTCCTATCTTCTATGTTTCTATGTTTCTAGGAGCAGTGGATATTGCTCAATCCACAGGACAAGCGATTTGATTGGAAATTTCTCCTTGGATTCCAGATCATACCATCCAGAAACCAGCAATCAGCAATGTTGTTCTTGACAAGATTAACCAGACCAAACTAACAAAGCCTTCGGACCCATCACCATTGCTGTAACAGTGGTCCCGACTGCACACCACCCTGTGCAGATTTTGGAAGGCAGTCGCAAAGTGAATGAGAAGAAGTTCCAAAATGATCCTGAAATACAAAACACACAGGAACTGTTCTGAAAAGTGAGAAGCATGCTCAACAAGCTCATCCCACAGATGTTTCAACAGTCAGTGAAGCAGGTTCAGGAGCTGACAGTTGATAGTAGGGAAGTAGCTGTTGCAGCTCCTCAGAAAGCTTCAGATGTTTTGTCAATTCCCAGGATGTTGTGCATGCTCCTGATTCTGGTGTGAACTCTCCAGGACAGTCTCTGAAGAAAGTTGTAAAACCCAGACGGTGTTGAAATCAAACCTGAGAAGGTCCTATCTACAGCTCTTGTTATTAGACCCAGCTCACCCATTGGCAATCCTACTTGAAGATATCCTCAAAGGTCAAGGAAGCCTCCAAATGGTTTGGACTTGTTGGCCCAGAACTTCGGGTCTCCACGGGTGAGTACGCATGGGGTACTCACCCGTAGGCCCGATGGAAGTGCCAGTTTCCTGCATGCACTGTGCATACACGGGAAACCGGCACTTCCGTTCCTCTGAACGAAGAGGTTCAGAGGTCGAACGCGTGCGCGGGGGAGGCTGCGCGTGCACATCAAACTTAGTTTTTTTTTACAGGTTTCTCTGGGAACGTAAGCCTGCAGAATTTAGAAATGTAAAAAGTAGGCGTAAGGCCTGCTTTTTACAAGGTAAGTGGTGAATTAATTAAAATTAAAACATTTTTTCCACAGGTTTATTATTTTTAAATACTTTAAAGCAAGGTAAGTTTATTTTTAGCCCTGTTAGAATATAAAATTATTTTTTCAAAAATTTAAATTATTGTTTAAAATAGTTGGCCTAGAAATTCACTAGCCTTAGCGCCGCTTTTGAGGCGCTAGAGGGACTAGCGCCAGAGTTATGGCCAGTTGAAAAATTCCCTGGGGCCCTAAAGCGGCGTTGCACCGGTAGCGCTGCGCCGGCACCGATGACGTCATCGGTGTGCGCAGCGTCCCGGTTGCCATGCCGACGGGCCCCAGCGCCGAAATTCAGTTGCGGCCGCCTCGCCCGTGGCAGCCGCAACTAAGACTCTGGCAACCGAGTCTTACACAAGTTAGCGCCGGCGCATTAAGGTCGCGCGGTGGCCGGCCGCTTTCCCGCCGGCCGCCTGCCCGCACCTCCCTCCCCGGACTCCTCCACCCCCCCCCCCGCGGAACAGATGCGTCTGGCCTGCAAGCCCGGCACTTGTCCGAGGTGCCGGGCTCATTTTTGAAAAAATCAAACGGCCAGCGATCGGGTGAAGGCAGCGCCTCCTTAACGGGAGGAGGAGGCCTGCACTTCCCCAGCCTGCCGCACCGCATCGGGTGCCGCAGCGCTGGATTAGCGCCGCAATTCGGCACTCAGCGCCCATTGGGAGGCACTCACACCCGCCAGTAGCGCCGGCAGCCGTCTGGGCGCGGCGCTACTGAATTTTTGGCGCGCGCAAGGGAATTAGCGCCGGCGCTAAATTTCCGGCGCTAAAGCCCTGGCGCGGCGTCAACTCAATTTCTGGGCCGTTATTTCATGTAATTTATAGTTTATTTTAAAAATGTGATTTAAAAAAAAAAATTATTTGAAGGTTTAGTGCTGTTTTGGGGCCGTAGTATTTATAAATCTTGACAGCACTTCCTGTCAGACTTATGAATGGAGCATTCCCTGCTCCGATTGGCTGCCCATGGCCCACGTGATCCCAGGGGACGTATCGAACTAACTGCGCCCCTGGGATACGCAAGCACTGCGCGCCGGCAGCTGGACCAGGCCCCGGATCGGAATTCCACGGGGGCCCACAGCTCAACGGCCAGCGCGCAAGCTAAGTGCAGATCGGGGGCTTGCACCCGCGGGAAGCCCCCGACCCGAATTTCTGGGCCGTTATGAGTGTAGTGGTTTTCATTGCGGTTCTAGTGTTGGCATAACCCATCTTTCCTTCGTACTACCAGAAGAGGGTTATGGTTATTTATTTTTATCATGTTATTGTAAGATGTAATGGCTGAATGTCTTTACTTAATGTTTTCTGGCCGTTAAACAGGCTTATTCCTGGAGATGATTATTTTCACCTTGTCATTCTATGGGGGATTGTGATATCTCTGGTACTTGATATTGTTAACTCAACACTAGATGGCCCTCTGATGGGAGTAAGCACATTGCTGCAATTAAACTTCTCGTATTGTTTTTATCATTCTTTGATGGACTATTCGAGAGGGTCTGGAAATAAAATCGGTTAGTTATTACCACGGCATTTAGAGTGTTTCTTAGGATGCACCCTATCAAACTCTAATAAGAACATTACAGCAACAGCATTCTTGACATAGTCAGGAACATAGGAACAGAAGGAGGCCGTTCAGCCCCTCGAGCCTGTTCTGCCATTCAAGCAGACCATGGCTGATTTGTATCTTAACTCCATCTACCCGCCTTGGTTCCATAACCTTTAAGACCCTTGCTTAACAAAAGTCCATCTAGCTCAGTTTTAAATTTTTCAATTGAATGAACCGCTTTTTGGTGGAGAGTGTTCCAGCTTCCCACTACCCATTGTGTGATGAAGTGCGTCGTAACATCACACAAGAACGGTCTAGCTCTAATTTTAAGGTTGTGCCCCCTTGTTCTGGGCTCCCCCACCAGAGGAAATAGCTTCTCTCTATCTACACTATCAAATGCTTAAATCATCTTAAACACCTCAATTCGAGCACCCCTTGACAAAAGCGTTCACAATTTTGTTACAAATAGGGCACTGAGGGACATTTTTCTCTTCCTGTTTCCCTTCCCCATCCTACTCACCTGTCTTTAAAGAGATTTGAAGACATACTGGGAATTTTTACAGAGGATTACATAGGATATACAGCACAGGAACAGGCCCTACCAGTCCACTGGCGGCACACTATGTTACAGCTTGCCATGAACAGAGGGACAACCAGTAAACTAAGAAAAGAATATATATAAACAATGCGAATGTATATTTATACACTCAGGGATATACCTGTTTATACACTGTATGAATAGAACTGCGTTTATGTGCTAAACCATAAATGTATTTTGATGCTTTGGCAACATAAGATGTAACTTATCATGCCAATAAAGCGATTTGAATTGTGAATTGTGAATTGTTTATGCTCCACACGAGCCTCCTCCCACCCCTCTTCATCTCACCCTTACAGCATAACAACAACAACTTGTATTTATATAGCGCCTTTAACATAGTAAAATGTCCCAAGGCGCTTCACAGGAGTATTAGAAGACAAAAGAATTTGGCACCGTGCCACATAAGGAGAAATTAGGGCAGGTGACCAAAAGCTTGGTCAAAGAGATAGGTTTTAAGGAGTGTCTTGAAGGGGGAAAGAGAGGTAGAGAGGCGGAGAGGTTTAGGCAGGGAATACCAGAACTTAGGGCCTAGGCAACAGAAGGCACAGCCACCAAAGGTTGAGCGATTATAATCAGGGATGCTCAAGAGGGCAGAATTAGAGGAGCGCAGATATCTCGGGGGGGTTGTGGGGCTGAAGGAGATTACAGAGCTAGGGAGGGGGCGAGGCCATGGAGGGATTTGAAAACAAGGATGAGAATTTTGAAATTGAGGTGTTGCTTAACCGGGAGCCAATTTAGGTCAGCGAGCACAGGGGTGATGCCCTTCTATTCCTTTCTCCCTCATGTGTATAACTAGCTTCCCCTTAAATGCATCTATGCTATGTGCCTCAACTACTCCCTGTGGTAGCAAGTTCCACATTCTCACCACTCTCTGGTTAAAGAAGTTTCTCCTGCATTCTTTACTGGATTTATTAGTGACTATCTTATATTTATGACCCCTAGTTTTGGATTCCCCCACTAGCAGAAACATTTTCTCTACGTCTATCCTATCAAACCAAATGAGCAGCAAATATAACAAGTGCTGTTTATAAACTGCAGCCATTTTAATTGGGATTCTTGGAAGCATGATCCGGTTCCTGGTATTTACAGGACTAACTCCGGCTCTCTTACCCCGATGGCAGAGTAAAAGCCCCAGTTTTTCATAGGCCTCTCTTAAGTCAGCCTTTGGAATAACGGAGCTGGATTTAAAAAAAGAAAGACTCACATTTATATAGGGCCTTTCATGACCTCAGGACATCCCAAAGTGCATTACAGCCAATGAAGTACTATTGAAGTACTGTTGTAATGTAAGAAACGCGACTGCCAATTTGTGCACAGCAAGCTCCCACAGACAGCAATGAAATAAATGACCGGATCATCTGTTTTTATGGTGCTGTGGGCTGAGGGATAAATATTGGCCAGGGCACTGGGGATAGCTAGTACGATAACAAAATACTGCAGATGCTGGAAATCCGAAATAACAACAGATAATGCTGGAAAAACTCAGCAGGCCAGGCAACATCCATGGAGAGAGAAACAGAGTCAATGTTTCAGGTCGAAACCCTTCATCCTGACGAAGGGTTTCGACCCGAAACATTGACTCTGTTTCTCTCTCCACGGATGTTGCCTGGCCTGCTGAGTTTTTCCAGCATTTTCTGTTGTTATACCGGGGATAACTCCCCTGCTTTTCTTGCAAAATAGTGCCCTGGGATCTTTTACGTCCACCTGAGAGAGCAGACGGGGCCTCGGTTTAACGTCTCATCCGAATGACGGCACCTCTGACAGTGCAGCGCTCCCTCAGCACTGTCACTGAAGTGTCAGCCTGGGAATTATGTGCTCAGGCCTCTGGAGTGGGACTCGAACGCGCACGACCTGCTAGCATCTTAAACGGCACGAGTGAGACACCAGACAGCTGGTCTCCGGGAACCTGATCTAAAGCAGTGCCAGCATAAGGAAGGGAAAAGGCCGCTAACTATAAAAGGGCTGCTAAATTCCTCTGCTGAAATGAATGGTAATACAACCTTCTGAATTACAGAGTGCTGCTGCTATTAAGTCACCCACAGGCCGTGGGCACATTTTTGGAGCACATTAAACGCGATGGGGGAATAAAGGCATCTGTTATTACAGTGTTATTCCACACAAGATTGAACCTAACGTAATCCTGTAGAGTGTGCCATTCCATCCAGCCAAGTGATTACTCAGGTTTTAAAACAACATTACTAGGAGGAAACCGATAAAACGTTCTATTGCTGCCCAAAGGGAGAGCTTTCCAAAGAGCTCAGAGCGAGCTGTGGGACATTTCCCCCATATAGTTTTTTTTTATTCGTTCACAGGATGTGGCCGTCGCTGGCATTTATTGCCCATCCCTAAATGTCCTTTAAGAGGTGTGGTAAGCCGCCTTCTTGAACCGCTGAATCCGTGTGCTGAAGGTACTCCCATAGAGCTGCTCAGACAATATCTAACAGAATGCTCGGCTGAAAGGGCAAATTGATCCCACCTGCAGCCGGTCTTATAGTCTGGCCACTTCAAACCTTCCAACTCACCGCCCCCGCCACCGTCCCACCCCCACGAATGGCACTCCCCTTTCACTCGCAATCTTTAACAGCGCTGATTTTTGTTATTTTGCTCACCTCCGGTGTATATTTTTGCACCAAACAGAATAAATGGAGGGTTTGGGACAACCCAAAAGCTTCTGAGGGCCTTAAGCAAGCTTTCCTCTGAATCCCCAAGTCAATACGGCTGCACCTCAGTCCTTCAGCACTAGGCTCGAGCTGGCAAAATCTCCCTCAGCTCTCGGATGAGACGTTAAACCAAGGCCCCATCTGCCCTCTCAAGCACACGTTAAAGATCTCGCGGCACTATTTCGAAGAAGAGCAGGGGAGTTCTCCCTGGTATCCTGGCCAATATTTATCCCTCAAACAACATCACTAAAAAAAAGTTATCTGGTCATTGCTGTTATTGCTGTTTGTGGGAGCTTGCTGTGCGCAAATTGGCTGCCGCGTTTCCTTCATTGCAACAGTGACTACACTCCAAAAGTATTTCATTGGCTGTAAAGCGCTTTGGGACGTCCTGAGGTCATGAAAGGCGCTATATAAATGCAAGTTGTTTCTTTCAGTTTGGAAGGCCTGCGCATCCTATATGCCTGTGATCTTTAAGCTGATGCAGACGTGATCAAAACGCCACGTCCCCAATGCTGCGGGCCTTTTACAAGCGAGTGTCGGGGGATGGTGGGGTGGGCGAAGGCGGACAGCGGGCAAGTTCCACCCTAGTCTCCTGTACCTTTTGGCAGTTTGATTCAAAGCCACCCGACATCTTTTAAAGCATTTCAAGACCAGCACTCGGCAAGCTGACCAGCTGAATTTACAGTTTGTTTGAGTTTCAATAAATCTTTAAAACACCTCTTGTAACACTTTTACAATAATATACACAATTACTTGCCTTCGCCTGGACAGAAAAGTAAATCTATCATACGCTGTGTAAATACAGCACTTAGTACTGTAGACTGTGCAATCACCATCAAGGAATTGTGGGGTGCTGGGTCTGCCAAGTTCACTCTTTACGCTATTTATGCCCCCGGGAAATCAATCTGTCCAAACAAAGCTATTGAGAAAAAAAAATGTAGAGATATGGGCAGCATGCACTGTCACTTTAACTTTACTTAGTATCCATTAACTGATCCAAAAGAAATTGTGTGAGGCTGATTATTGCTGTGGAAATTGTATTCACTCTTTATAAACGAAAAAAGAAAGACTTGCATTTCTACAGCGCCTTTCACGACCTCAGGACGTCCCAAAGAGCTTTTCAGTCAATGAAGTACTTTTTGAGGTGGAGTCACTGTCGTACTGTAGGAAATGCGGCAGCCAGTTTGCGCACAGCAAGGTCCCACAAACAGCGATGTGATGTTGATTGACGGATAAATATTGGTCGGGACATTGTGGATAACTCCGCTGCTCTTCTTCGAAATAGTGCCATGGGATCTTTTACGTCCATCTGATAGAGCAGACGAGGCCTCCGTTTAATGTCTCGGCACCTCCGACGGTGCAGCACTCCCTCAGTGCTGCACTGGGAGCGTCAGCCTAGATTTTTGCACTCAAGTCTCTGGAGTGGGACTTGAACCCACAACCTTCTGACTCAAAGGCGAGCGTGCGACCCACTTTTTTTTTAAATTATATTATTTATTGAACATTAAGAACTTTTACAACATTGTGATCATTCCATTGTATCATTCAAATCCATTCCGCCGCTCTGCACAGCCATTCCACCACCACATTTTAACATCAAAACCTGAAGTTTAATTTGTCTCCCGTAACATATATTAGTCGATTGTACTTTAAAAATTGATCATAAAACACTATCTTTAAATTCCTTTCTGAATAAAACATCAACAGAGCCTTATAATGATCATTTAGCTTATATTTAAAATACTCTTTTAAATTGCTTCTCCTCCCCTTAAAAAACAGAGCATTCCTTCTTTGCACAATCACGAATCTAGCCAAACTGAACATTAAATTAATTGCCGCTCCGCTAGACTCGGGCAGACTCTCCTGCAATCCCCATCTCAAAATTGAATACCACGGGATACCCATTCTCGCTCTTTGGACCCCACCCAGCAAACAAACATCACACAACTGTCGAACATAGTACTTAAAATCATTTAACTGTGGACATAACACCAGTAAATAGGACAGAGTCTCATCCCGTGTCCCACACACTGGGCAAGTTGCCCCCTCCACTCATCCAATCTTACACAAGACTGTCATGGTAAAAATCTGGTTATGAGCCAATTTGAAATCCAGTTCAATCCACTCTGGACATTTAAAATTCGCCCACACTCCCTTCCAAATCCTGTTGAAGTCCAGCTGTGGGTATATACTCTGCCAAAACTGCTGACCAGCAGGTGTCTTGAATCTCCATTCTCTAAATACCTCATAGAAATCTCGAGTATTACAGTTGTCAAATTGGACCAACTCTCCCCCTTTCTCCAGCAAAAAGCTTGGAAAAGCGGGACACATTTTATTTCCATTGGAGATTTCCACATTTATTTCTTCCACCCAATCCTGTGGCATTGCCCTCACAATCTTCTCGTACATGATCATAATTGCTTTTTCCTCTACCTCCTGATCCTGCTCCGACACCATGTCCCTCACTATCGCTGCCGGCAACCAACCTGGAATTAGCTCATATAATACATCTTTCACACATATAATACCAGCTTTTATAAAAGCTTGATTAAATAATTCCTCTCCTTCAATGTTGACCCACCTGTTCAAAAATAAGGGCTGTTCTAAAAATTCCTCAGCACCCTTGGGCATAAACTGCACACTTTTTAAAAATTGGGCCCAAGTCTCTACAGCCCCCTTATAAAACCTAGGGAGAGGTTTAACCGATTTCAAAAACATTATTGTATTCCATATACAATATCCCCTGCCCACCTAACGCACTTCATTTAAATAAATGCTCAAAACAACTCTTGACTTCTGAAGAAATCTCTTCACCCATTTGATTCTAAAGTATTTTTTCTTCACATCAGTATCTGGGAAATTGAGTCCTCCCTGATTTCTCTGTCCAATGATGGTATTGTAAGCAACCAAGGCTGGTTTCCCTTCCCATAAAAACCTCATACAAGTCTCTCGGATGGATTTTTCCACCCATTCAGCAATATACTCCTCCATCAATAAGTACCATAGCTTAGATAGCAGGAGAGCGGACACCACTGTCACTCTTCCTTGCACTTTCAACCACCTTTTTTCCCATCTTCCCAAAGTCTTTTTAATTTTCATAGCCTTTGGTTCCCAATTTAACCAATCCATTTCATCCCTGTCCTTATTGCACCCCATATGCACCCCCAGAACTTCAAAAACCTCCACCACCTTAAAGGGACTTTCCTCCAACCATTCCCCCCTACCCCTTCCTGCAACCAAGTATTGGGACTTACTTTCATTCACTCTGGCTCCTGAAGCTCTACAATATTCCGTTGCTATATCCATAGCTTTCCTCACTGACTCCCCATTTCTCAATGTTAAGTTTGTGTCATCTGCATATTGGTACATCACTGACAGCAGCCCAGAACTGGGAACCACAATCCCAACTACACCTTGTTTCTTTCGCATCATGTAACCTAATGGTTCTGCTACCAATGTGTACAACAATGGGGACAGGGGACAACCCTGTCTCACTGACCTCTGTATCGGAAAATACTTGGATAAAAATCCATTACATTTAACGCAGCTGAATATGTTTGAATAAAAAATCCTTATCCACTCAATGAAATTTTCCATGAAACCAAATGCTTCTAAAACCATCAATAAAAACTCATGAGCCTATCAAAGGCTTTCTCTTGATCTATATTTAATACATAAGCCTCCCTCCCACTCTATTCCATGAGCTCTATCACATCTCGGATTGAGACCACAGAGTCTGCGATGTCCCGGCCTATGACTCCATAGGACTGAGAAGGCAAAACTATCTATGGCAACACCTCCTTCATAAGATTTGCCATAACCCTCGCCAAGATCTCATAATCCACATTTAATAATGTGATGGGCCTTCAATTCTTCAAATCCCTTCTACCCCCTTTATTTTTATAAGCTAAGCTTATGACACCTCATAGATGGGGCCAGGCTTCCCTCAATTTTAATCTCCTTAAAGACCTCTAAGAACAATGGACTTAAAATCTCAAAAAATTCTTTATAAAATTCTGCACTTAGTCCATCGGACCCTGGGTTTTTCCCCCACTTCATTCCACTTACTGCTACTTTTATCTCCACTAATCCTACTTCTTTGTCACACATGCTTCTGTCATCCTCCTTTAAACCTTCTTCAGTAAAAGTACTAAAGATAAGGGGTAAGCCATTTAGGACTGAGATGAGGAGGAATTTCTTCACCCAGAGAGTGGTGAACCTGTGGAATTCTCTACCACAGAAGACAGTTGAGGCCAATTCATTAAATATATTCAAGAAGGAGTTAGATATATTTCTTAAGGCTAAGGGGATCAAGGGATATGGGGAGAAAGCAGGGACAGGGTACTGAATTTGGATGATCAGCCATGATCACATTAAATGGCGGAGCAGGTTCGAGGGGCCGAATGGCCTACTCCTGCTCCTATCTTCTATGTTCCTATATTTCTAACCTTCTCCAGTGCCAAATTGGAAATGTCTTATTTTGTATATAACTCTTGATAAAAGCTGCTAGCTGCCTCTAAAATCTCCCCACTTTCATTAATGATCTTCTCCCCAACCTTCAACTCTCCAATTAATGATAATCTCTGTCGCAGCTTCTCTTGCTCTAGAAAATATCTAGTGCATCTTTCACCCTCCAATGCATCTTTAGCCTTTGCATGGAGAATGGCCCCCTTGCATTTTTCAGCTTGCAATAATTCCCACTCTTCCTTTAACACCTGGAACTTAGTCTCAGCTCCCTTATCCCCTCCGTCAACTGCTTTACAGACATCCGTAAACCTTTTGTTTATATTCTCTTCTCAATGCCGGTTAGCTGCCGCTCACTCTTTCCCATAATGTACCGAAAAAACCTGTTAAGTCTGTGTGTTATATTGAGAATTATTACACAGACCACAAGAGTAAAATTTAACAGGTCAGGGCGGAACTGCCCAATAAATCATTACACAGCACTTATATACTGGTGTGGTCACCACCGGTATTACAGTATACAGCAGCCAAGATAAAGTAGTGCAACTCTTAAAATAGTTCTCTTAAAGGTGGAATGGTTCTCTTAAAGGTGGAACGGTTATATACACTACAATCCTCCCTTTTTAGTTTAACAGTATATGTTTCCCATTAAACATAACATCATAACATATATACACAACTTCATGTAAAAACAGTTCACAGATTCAGTCTCTGCGGAGGCGCCTCCTGCGCTTCCTGACTCGGTCCGGATAACGCCTCGGTGGTGTAGTAGTTCTCGGTGGTGTAGTAGGTTCTCGTTGCTGGGGTGACTCATCTAATAGTCCTTCGCTGGACTTAACAGCTTGAACTTTCGTAACTTCAGAACCAGCATTGCTGACTTCTAAAGGCTCGAGTACCTTGGGAAGTTTTTCTACTTCCAGACTGATTTGGCTCAGTTCGGAGGGACCACGTGCGTGACCTGGTAGGGGTGATAATGGTTCAGATGAGTCATCATCTTCTGCTTCCTCGCTATTGTCTTCTATTTCCTCCATCACTTCAGCTTTTGCCTCTGCCACCAATTCCCTGAGTGGCTTATTACTGCTGACACTGCTCACAAAAGGGTGCTCTTCCTTCTTAGCTTTTAACTGATCGATGAATTTGACATATTCCCTTTCTTGCTCAGCTTTGATTTGTTTGGCCTCATCACGCAGACGGTTTGTGTGTTCCTGTTCCATTTTCTCGATCAGCTGCTTCTGCTGTCTTTCCAGATTCTCCCACTCTGTGTCAAAGAACTTTTTCTTTGCATTCATCTCTTGCTCAAAACGGCGAATCATTTGTTCTAATTGCTGTTGTAGTTTGAAATGGAGTTGAGTTCGAGCCCGGTGTTCCTCAGAAATGTGCATGTCTGTAGACTGGACAGACTCAGAATTCTCTGTCAAACTATGTTGTTGTTGTTCAGTGGAATTCTGTTCTGATACTTTGTTCTCTTCTGAAGCATTTATGCACTCCTTCGTTTTTCCATCATTAGTCTGCAAGTCCATTTTAGACTTGTCTTTTGCACATGGGCTGGTCTTACCATCATCAGTTCCAGAGTCTGAGCTGATTGTCTTCACCGAGTTCTCACTCTCTGCTTTGTCACTGTCACTGCTGCATATGCCCTCATCCAATATTCTGGACAATCGTTCAGGTTTGACATCTTTTCTTTTTCCGGAATCTACCGTCATTGCTTTTAGGGAGTGCCAGTCCATATTTATTTTCCTGATCCACTCCCGTCCCAGAAGTGGTGGACCTCCCTCAGGTAGTACATATAAGTCCATTCCTTGGTGTTCTTTGCCCTTGTGTCTCAACTTGACTTTTATCTTTCCGATGGGGTATACTCTTTGCCCTGTGTATGTCTTTAATACTATCTCCGTATCCCGTAGGGGAATATGTGTGAATAACTTTTTGTAATCTTGCTTATTCATGACCGTCAACGCCGATCCGGTGTCCAATTCCATCTTCACGTGGACTCCTGCTATCTGCAGTGTGACCCAGATAGTTTGTCGGTCAGCTTCCTTACTCACATTGTGAATTCTCAGACTACCCAGTTCCTCGCTGTTGGAGTCTGAGTCCGAATTCTGTTCATCCGAACTCTTCTCAGCCACCTTATGTACCTTTCTGCACTTTTCCTGCGGTGACTTTTTGTAGCTGGTCTTCTTTCCTGACCGGCATACTTTAGCTATGTGACCAAGCTTGCCACATTTTCTACATTCCTGGTTTTTAAACCAGCATTGGTTCTGATCATGTTTTGTCTTCCCACAACGATAACATTTCGTTGTACCCAAAGCCATTTGATCTACACCGAGTACCGCTGCCTTCAGCTGCATTTCCGCAGTGCCTCTCGCTGCGGCTTCGTGCGATGCTGCAATAGAGACAGCCTTATCAAGTGTAAGATCATTCTCTTCAAGCAGCCGCTTTTGTGTTCCTTCTTTCGACAATCCGCACACGAATTTGTCTCTCAGTGCCTCTGTCAGACTTTCCCCAAACTGACAGTATTTCGCTAGCTTACGCAGTTCAATTAAGTACTCCGCGTTGCTTTCCTCTTTCAGTTGCGTTCTCGCATAAAATTTAAATCGTTCCGCTAACATCAGCGGTGTGGGGTTCAAATGATCCTTCAGGACAGCAACAATATTAGCGAAAGTCTGATCCGCCGGTCTAGCTGGTGATAGAAGATGCTTCAATAGCCCGTATGTCTTTTCACCCATTGAGTTTAGTAAGGTTAGTGCTTTATCTTCATTTGATATTTTATTTGCCTTACAATATAGCTCTATGCGTTCTACATACGTGGCCCAATCTTCAACATCGGGATCGAAATCGTTGATGTTACCACGCTTAGGCATCCTCGCAATCTTCTTGAGAAACAAAAATAAATTTTTCTTTAACTTTTTTTTTTCAAAATGGCGGTTTCCCGCGCTTGTCTTCTTCCCCGCCCACGAAAATGGCGGCTTCCTGCGTTTGCCTTTCTCCCCCGCTGGCTGTAATGGCGATTGCCGTATTGCTGCGTTCGCCCTCCCCAGCGGTTCTCGAATCGTGCCTCCCAGCCCCTCTTGCAGTCCGGTCCTTTCCCCCCGGCTGTGGCTGAGTTCTCTGCGGTTTTTTTAAAAAAAAATTATTTTCTCCCACGCAAGCGGTTCTCGAATCGTGCCTCCCAGCCCCTCTTGCAGTCCGGTCCTTTCCCCCCCGGCTGCGGCTGAGTTCTCCGCGTTTTTTTTTTATTTTCTCCCGCGCTTTTCGCTGCCCCGGTAGCTGCCCGGCCTTTTTCACCGGTCGCGGTCGAGCTTGCTCTCGACGCTGTTGCGTCTCCCAGCCCGCTTGCAGCCCGGTCTCTCACACCGGCTGCGTTTGCATTCACCGCGGCTTCCGTGCCTTACGCTGGCCCAGTCTCAGCGCCTCTGGCCCCGACTTCTGTCCGGCTCTTTTCCCCGGCCGTGGTCGAGTTCTCCGCCCTTATATCCTCCGTTTTTCCCTCCCCTACTTCACAGTCAACGTGGCCGACTCGCTGTTCGTCGCTGATCGGCTTACCCACCACCGTGATAGAAGGGATGATCACTGCCTGTTGCTGATGGAAGGCTTCGTGTCAGAATTCTTCCTTTGCTCTGCAGACCCGAGTCTTCTCTCAGCAGAATGATGAGGGCGGATGCCTCCTCTCGACGCCCGTTAAACTGCCTTGGATGTATCTCTGCCGCAGGGTAAGATCGTACTCATCGCCACTGTTAAGTCTGTGTGTTATATTGAGAATTATTACACAGACCACAAGAGTAAAATTTAGCAGGTCTTTACTAGTCGAAGGTCAGGGCGGAACTGCCCAATAAATCATTACACAGCACTTATATACTGGTGTGGTCACCACCGGTATTACAGTATACAGCAGCCAAGATAAAGTAGTGCATCTCTTAAAATAGTTCTCTTAAAGGTGGAACGGTTCTCTTAAAGGTGGAACGGTTACATACACTACAAAACCTTTACCTCATATTTGAAATTGTCCCACCAAACTCTTCTTTCTTTCAAGAACAAAGGTTCCTTCCGAGCATTCTTTATTATATTTAAAATCCCTTCTTTTTAAGCAATTTCTTTTAGGTATCGATTGTTTAAAATCCACACCCCTGAACCGATCTTAACTCTGCTGTTCCTAATTCTACGAACCAAAGCCGAGTGGTCACTAAAAAAATACTTTTTTGTAATAAATCTCCATCACCTCAGAACTTAACCCTTCCCGCATTAACACAAATTCTATTCGGCTCTGTTTTAAAACATCACCCACCCAACCTGTTCTGGAGAACTCCCCTTTTTATGGGGTTCTGATCCTTCCATAAATCTCTCAAATTTAAATTTGCCATCATTTTTACAATCATCCCTCTGGAGTTATCATCCGAAAAGTTCATCTGGGCTGAACTGTTATTCTGAGATTTAAAAAATACATTAAAATCCCCCACTATACAAGGATTTTCCACCTCTGCCGCTTCAGTGAATAACCACTGAAAAAACTTGTGACGCTTGCAATGGCCGTTCTGTGCATAGATATTAAAGAGATCGCAATTAAATTCCTCCATTTTTACCCTTAGCCGTGAAAATCTCCCCTCAGTGTCCTTGTCCACCAAGGCAACGTTCTCTTTTATGGACGGACTCACCAAAACAGCCACCCCTCTACGGTTATTGTTTGCACAACTTGCAACCACCTCTCCCTTCCAAACCTTCCGAACTCTTTCTCGGATATCCTCATCCCAAAAGGTTTCTTGTAGAAACAACAAGTCAGTGCCTTTAAAACCCTGCAACAACTGCTGCAATTTCTTCTCACCCCTCAGTCCGTTCACATTAATCGAGACCAATGTAATCATGGCTCCAAATAAGGGAAGTATGCCTGAAAATCTCCCCATCATTTAATCTCTGGCCCTTCCCTCCTCTCATGCTCCTTCTCAACATTTCGGCCAGCTGTTGCTTTTTCCTGCAGCCTCCGGCTCTTTTTCACCTCCTGTTTGAACCTTCCCTGCTGTTTCAGCCTCTTCCTTGCATTAAGTTTGGGCCGAGGAGCTGCCCCTTCTCCCTCCTTCTGCCCCTCACTAACTTTTCCCTTTCCACACGATGCCACCCCACCCCCCCCCCCACTTCCATGTCTCTGCCCCCTCTGATTCCTCACTCTCGAGCTCTTCTGTAATCTTCTGTTCCTGCTCCCCGTCAGATACATCGGGCTCGATTTTAACTCAGGTGCGGGCTGTTGTCGTGTTATCCGAATTTCGTGTTCCCCACACTAATCTAAATGGATGTGGGAGATTGATGCAATTTTAACTCAATTGGCCAATTGATTTCCAATGTGTGGGAAGCCTTTACAAAGGGGTTTTTTCATGACTGAAAGTCCCCTCCGATGACGTTATCATTGCTACTGCATTTAAGGTCCACAGCAAGCCTTGCTTCTTCTGCAGGCTTCCAAGCTTCCTCCATTTGGTGTCAGAGGGACCTGCAGGAAAGATGACAAGCGGGAGGGCAAGAGCAGCTCCTCGCTTTGACGAGGCGGCACTTCAGGCATTAGTGGATGGGGCTAGGGCCAACAGGGAGGTCCTGTTCCCTTCATCAGGGAGGAAGAGGCCTCCCACTCAGACCTAGGCTGTGTGGATGCAGGTGACAGAGGAGGTCAACTCCTTGGGAGTCACCCGCAGAACCTGGATACAGTGCAGGAAAAGATTTCATGACCCTCAGCGCACTGGAAAAGTGAGTATGAATTTCCCATCACCCTCAATCTGATCCCCATTGCCTTTCCTCACCAGCACTCAGCTTTAGCAATCTCTTCCTCCACATCCCACTTGACACTGACATCCATGCACCCTTACCCATTCCCGCTCTCTCTATGCTCACATTCACATAACTATTCCACCATGCAGCCCTCACACTCCCTATCACTCTGATGCTTTGAACACAACTGACAATGCACAGGGAGGGCCCTTGGTCTTGCAAACTCACTCCATCTTTGTCTCCTTCTAAGTATCTATGCTATGCAATCTCTGCACTCACTCCTTCATTCTCACTCAACCTCCACTTGTCTCCCTCATTGCAGGAAAAGAGAGCTCACAACAAGAGAGAGCGAGCCAGGACAGGAGGAGGGCCACCCTCAATAGCTCACCTGACCCCCTGGGAGGAGGCCGTCCTGGAAATCATTGGCATTGAGGATGATTCGCGCGTGGGGGACGGACAGATGGGTGCAATACAGCAAGCTGGTGACAGAAAAGTTTCCCATCTCTCTCTTTGACATTGCATGAGTCGCTGATAATGATTGTGAAGCTGTAACAGATGCACTTATGAGCATCTGCAAAAAGCTATGTGCATGTAGCCTTTGCATCACATCTCTGACTCTTTCCTTTACTCCCCCACAGGGCCATCACAAGCATCCGTCCCCACTAGCCAGGAAGAAGAGGCTGAACAGCCAGACTCCTCAGAGGAAGCTGCAACCTCTGAGGGCGCAGCGTCAGCAGAATTCAGCGCACCCAGCACCAGTGCAGACACTCACACCTTGGTGGGAACTTCGGGACATAGAGTAGTGTTGTCACCTGGTGTATCACAGCTCACAAGTGAGCATCAGCAGATTGTGGAGACAGGGACAGCAGTGGAGAGTCCTAGTTGGAGGGCGCAGACTCTGCCAGCTCGGCTCAGCAGCATGTCGACCCTCTGCCTCTGGGTCCATCCATAAGATCAGAGGTGATGGAGCTCCAGGCACAGATGCAGGAGTCTCTGGCAGGTTTTGTCTCTAGGGTCGCTGCAAGTGTGGAGCGAATGGAGGAGTCCATAGCGAACATGAGCAGAGCCTTTGTGGAGTCATTGACGCATGAACGCATCAACACGGAAAGGATGGCTACCTCCGTGGAAACGATTGCTACCTCCATGGTAAGGTTGGCTACCATACAGGAGAGGATGGCTACGGTAGAGGAGAGGAGGGCTACGGCCATGGAGGAGCTTAGTCGCCAGGGTATGGAAAACATGATCATTGTTCAGAATAGAATGACATCTCTTGAGGAGTGATGGGCATCTATTTAACATAGAAACCAGACCTTCATGGAAGTCCTTCTGAGTAGGACTGCCATTGCAGATACGGGTCCCCGTGGCCCCCCTGATGTGCAGCAAGGCGCTCTCCAGCCACTTGCAGGCGCGGAGGGGGAGCTGACCCATGAGAGGGAGGTTGGTGGCAGACCTCAAGGAAGTGGAGATTCCTCTCCAAGCGCTCACACTTCCATGCCACTGCAGAGCCCTCAGTCAGAGCCCCACCGGAGTCCACACCCAAGTGAGATAGACGTCTCAACCCCTGTACAGCCGCAGGAGCAGCAGACTGTTGACGAGCCCTCACAGGCTCGCCACCCCAGAGGACGCCCACCAAAGGTATCGAGACAGGAGCAGCAGGAAAGTGAGCAAGGGGCCTCCACATCTGCTGAAGCCACAGGGGAACCACTATGTAGGAGCACGTGTAAGAGGAAGATAAAGCACAAGGAGTCACAAGGGTAGTCACTTAGTTGAAATTTGATGTATTGTTAGAAAAAGCCATCAGATTAATAATGGTAATAAAAAATCTGATGGCTACTGCTGTAGTTGTGGCGTGTGTCATTTCGCGAATGGGACTTTCACATTGAGGGCTTAGGATTACTTGCAATTGTCAGTATGCTGGTCAAATAGTTAGGAATCCGCAGGGTCTTGGCCATTGTCGATGCTCAGGTAAGAAGCTGCGAGGCAAAAGTGTTTGATTGACTAGGCTAAGCAAATCTGGCCAGGATGAGTGCATTCTTTGCATCCCGGGCAGCAATATTCTGGCGTAATGCTGCCGCTGGTTGATGGGCCTCTGCAGGATGTTCGTTTTCACTCTCCTCCTCTTCCTCCTCCTCCTCCTTCTCATCTGAGGAGGATCTGTGAGGAGCCACTTGGTCCTCAGGAATCTGCAAGCCACGACGCTGTGCAATGTTGTGAAGTACACAGCAAACCACGACGATTCTGGAGACCCTGGCTGCTGAGTACTGCAGGGCTCCACCTGATCTATCCAGGCATCTGAAGCGCATCTTCAGCAAACCGATGGTTTGTTCGATAATGGATCTGGTGGAAATGTAGCTGGACTTGTAGCACTCCTCAGCTTCGTTGGCTGGCCTCCTCAACGGCATCATCAGCCATGTCCTCAGGGGATAGCCCTTGTCTCCAAGTAGCCATCCGTTAAGTTGGTCTGGCGGACTGAATAGCGGAGGCACACTAGACTGGTGCAGTATGAAGGAGTCATGACAACTGCCAGGGTACATGACACAACCATGCAAAATCTCCTTCTTGTGGTCACACACCAGCTGAACGTTGAGGGAGTGGAAGCCCTTGCGGTTGACAAAAATACCTGGATTGCAATGGGGTGCCCTAAGGGCCACATGTGTGCAGTCAAGGACGCCCTGCACCCTTGGAAAGCCTGCCAAATGAACTAATCCAAACGCTCGTGCCGTGACACTTGCTCGATCCTTGGTGAAATGGATGTGATTGTGCGCGAGGGCAAAGAGGGCATCGGTTACCTGCGTGATGCAAGTGTGTGCGGCTGCCTGGGAGATGCCGCTGATGTCTGCTGCTGATCCCTGGAATGAGCCTGAGGCAAAAAAGTTGAGTGCAGTGGTGACTTTGACGGCCACTGGTAATGCTTGTCCACCTGGTCCTCTGGGCAGCAGATCTTGCTGTCGCATTGCGCAGATGTCACTCACTACCTCTCGCGAAAGTCGGAGCCGCCTTTGGCACTGCTGCTCAGACATGTTGAGATAGGTGACCCTGTGTCTGTAGACCCTGTTTGGGGGGTATCTCCTGCGCCAATGGGCTTCCAGGCGCTGGCCCCTTCTGGCCTGTGCAGCCTCAGGTGGGTGAGCAGCAGCCTGGCGCTCCTGTTGCTGGTGCTGCTTTTGTTCCTGGTTCTGCTGGTGCTGCGGCTGGTGCTCGAGCTCCTCTAATGCCCAGATGGGAAGGAAATAAATGGCTCCCATGCTTCTGGTATATGCCTCCGTTGAGGAAGCGCTGAGTGAAGGTGGCGAGAGGGGTTTCCCAGGAGGCCACACTGGAGATGGGTGTGAGGCTCCAACCTTCCACAGGTGTGGTTAAACGTTGTAAAAGTTGCCCCAGACCTGAGACCACTAAGTCCTGCCACCTGCAAATAATGGCTGATCAAATCTCCTCTTTAATGGTTGACCTGCAGTTGACAGTCAGCAATCCAATAGTGCTCCCGCCAGGTTTCACATTCGTGATTCCCATCAGGCGTGTTTTACGTGGGAAAAGGGTTAAAATTGCAAGGGCCTGTTAAAATAGAATTATAGAGGCCATTTAGTAGTAATTAAGGGCCTTAACGACCAGTCCCACCTGTTGGATGCGGGATGGATTCGGGACCATCAGACACGCCTGAGTTAAAATTGCTCGGAGTCGGGAACAAGGCAGGGGGGGTTCTGCCCACCAGTTTTTGTGATTTTAACGCCCCGCACGCTTCCAAGCCTGACTCCACGGCTCAAAGAAAATCGAGCCCATCATCTCCCATAGAGACTCTTCCTGCTATCGTGGTTTCGCCAACAGTACCGCTCCCTTTGACATCATCTCCAGCTCTGACCCTTGCTCCCTGATCTTTCTCTCTCTGGGACAATGGCGCACCTATATTGCTCTGCTCCTGTCCTGCTGCCCCTTTAATGCTCCTGCCTCTTGCACCCTCTCCTTGTCTTTCCCCCTCCTGCTCACCGAGATGTCCGTCTCCCCATCTTTCTTTGGAGTACTTACATTTACCACGCACCCCGCTCCCACCTCCTCTCCCCCCGCGGACACCAGATTCTTTAGGGAGAGCTGATCCGTATTATGGCTCGACCCTGTCCTCGACATGCTGCCCTCTGCTGTCTTTGTCCTTTTCCACTGTACTTGGTGTGTATTCCACCATCTCCATCCTATTCTCTGCTCCTCAATTTTCTGCCTCTTCCTGTGCTCTTTTCTCCTTCAATTCACCAGCTGTGTCTCCGACTTCTCCGCTCCTCCAGCCATTCCACTCACACTTCCTGCTCCTTCTCCCATCTCCTCATCACTCATGGAGCTTCTTTCTGCCTCACACTCACAGTGGGTGGGGCCTTTGTGACACACCCCACAGCTCTCTGCCTTGCAGCTCCGAGCGATGTGTCCAGGTTCGCCGCAATTATAACAGTACAAGTCTGGACAGTTTCTTACAAGATGGTCGTGTCCAAGACAATAATAACAAACCTTCACTTGGTTATCATGCAGTACTCGGAAGTACTGCACTCCTTCCGTTGTCTCAAATTTCATGCTGTACGGCAATGACTTCACCCCCTCTGGGAACCGCACCTTTACGTAACGGGTTCCATCTGCTACCTGTGTTCCTGGATAGCATCTCCTCTTTATTGCCGAGTATATTTTAATGTCCCACGACTCCAACATTTTGATTAGCACATTTTCCTCAATATAAACATGCAAGTTTAAGAATGAGACCACCACCTCTTCCGAATATAGCAGAGAAACAACCAAGAACTTATCACCAACCTTCAAACCAACACGGTGGCATAGTGGTTAGCACTGTTGCCTCACAGCGCCAGGGACCCGGGTTCGAATCCGGCCTCGGGCGACTGTCTGTGTGGAGTTTGCACATTCTCCCCGTGTTTGCGTGGGTTTCCTCCGGGTGCTCCGGTTTCTTCCCACAGTCCAAAGATGTGCAGGTTAGGTTGATTGGCCATGATAAATTGACCCTTAGTGTTAGGGGAATTAAATACGTGGGGTTACGGGGATAGGGTGGGATATGTGTTGGTGTAGGGGTTACGGGGATCGGGTGGGATATGTGTCGGTGCAGGCTCGATGGGCCGAAATGGCCTCTATCTGCACTGTGGGGTTTCTGTGATTTCTGTGATTTCTGTGAATAAAAGTCTTTCCACCTCCTCTCGGCCACTGACCGTCACCTCGAATCCAACATTCGGCTTTGGTTGGCAGGCAAAGCAGCTTCCCTCACCACAGTCCTCATGTACCACTTGGATAATATCCCAAGCTCGTATCTCCTTATCCTCGCACTGAACCACCACCGTGTTTTCTTTTCCAAACCTCCAAGGGTCCCGGCCCAAACCCTTCGGCCTTTTTCTCTCCCTTCCAACAACTTTTTCTCCCCTGATTAAATTCATATTGGAAACACTGTCCTCTGAGGGGCCCGGCACTCTGGGCCCCTCAGCAGCCATCTGGCTGCTGTTTATGGGCCAAAAAGGCCCTAAAACTTGAAAAAAAAACACCACCAACTTTTTACAAGTTCACTCCAACTCCCTGCAGCAATCAGGCAACCAGTAGCACCTGCTCACTCCTAGCTCCACCCACCTAGAGAGTGCTACCCACTGAGCCACAGCTGACACTTGCTCCTACCTCAACTCCATTTCCTTGATGGTGATTACGCAGTCTACAGTGGAATATGCTCCTGCTTGTGTGCTGTCGGGTTACCTTTTTGACAACAAGAACTTGAGAACTTGTTCACTAGACTGATTCCCGGGGTGAGGGGATTGCCCTATGAGGACAGATTGAGCAGAATGGTCCTATATTCTCTAGAGTTTAGAAGAATGAGAGGTGATCTCATTGAAACATATAAAATTCTTAAAGGGCTTGACAGGGTAGATGCTGAGAGGATGTTTCCCCTGGCTGGGGAGTCTAGAACCAGGGGTCACAGTCTCAGGATAAGGGGTCGACCATTTAGGACTGAGATGAGGAGAAAGTTCTTCACTCAGAGGGCGGTGAATCTTTGGCATTCTCTACCCCAGAGGGCTGTGGAGGCTCAGTCGTTGAGTATATTCAAGACAGAGATCGATAGATTTTTGGATGCTAAGGTAATCAAGGGATATGGGGATAGTGCAGGAAAGTGGAGTTGAGGTAGAAGATCAGCCATCATCTTATTAAATGACGGAGCAGGCTCGAAGGGCTGACTGGCCGACTCCTGTTCTTAATTCTTATGTTCTTAGAACTTCAGTTCAAGACCTGACCTAAAAATAATTAGCAGTAATTTTCATGCCCTCTTCAAAACTCATTGCTTCTCGGTTTCCTGCAACATAGTGAATGTGAGAGAGTTTGTTAAAATAACCTGCATTTAAGCCAATGAAGAGACACAGACTAGAGAAATTGGTGCACTTGAAAGAAGGTGACCTTAACAAAATATATAAATTAATAAACCATATGGACTGGTTGGGCCGAATGGCCTGTTTCTGTGGTGTATATCCTATGTAATCCTATGTAATATGCAGAAGATAGGCCTGAAGTACTGCTTTAAGCCAAGCTGTGGCATTTGGCTGAGGGGCATAGGCACAAAATGATTACTATTCGACTGATTGGTATCTGCCATATACTGTTAGCACTAACTTCAAACTGATAATAGGCATAATTAGGACTGGTCCTGGGAAAAATATCGGCACAGAAAGAATAATCAGCACCCCCTTGATGTGGAGAGGGGTTGGCAGTGGGGTGGAAGATTCGTCCATGGCCCTAAGCCCGCCTCCCGCCCCACACCACCACCAAACAAATTCATTCAGTTCTTACACAGAGAGGCGTGAGGATGTGGAATTCACTTCCAGGTTTAGTGGCTGAGCCAACGTTGAAGATTAGATTGGATATGCGGTAGAAGGAAAAAGGGATAAAGGGATATGGAAACGAGGCTGAGTGAAAAAGTTTAGGATTATTTGATCGCTTGGAGGGTAAATACGACACAAACTGGTTGGGCTAATCTGCCTGCTTCTGTGTTATAACTTCAACGTGTTTCTATGTGTGGTGTATGTAACCTGTTCCACCTTAAGAGAACTACCTTAAGAGATGTACTACTTTCTCTTGGCTGCTGTATGCTGTAATACCGGTGGTGACCACACCGGTATATAAGTGTTGTGTAGGGATTTGCTGGGCAGTTCAGCCCTGACCTCCGAATAGTAAAGACCTGTTAAAGTTATTCTTGTGGTCTGTGTCCAGTGATTTATAATAAGCATAACTGGGACACACAGACTTAACAGTGGCGACGAGTCCGATCTTACCCTGCGGCAGTTTTACATCCAAGGCAGCTTCGTCCTCAGAACGGGCGTCGAGAAGAGGCATCCGCCCTCATCATCCTGCTGAGCACCATCGCACGGGAGGCATCGAGAACCCGGGTTAAAAAGAAAAATTCTGACCACGAAGCCCTCCATCAGCGACAGGCTGTGGTCATCCCTTCTACCATGGTGGTGGGTAAGCCGATCAGCGACACGAGCAGAAAGTCGGCCGCGTTGACTGTGGAGTGGGGGAGGGAAAACGGAGGAAAAAGGGCGGAGAACTCGACCACGGCCGGTGAAAAGGGCCGGGCTGCAATCGAGGCCGAGAGGCGCAGCAACTGGGGCAGCTTAAGGCATGAGAGCCGCGGAGAACTCAAACGCAGCCGGTGTAAAGGACCGGGCTGCATGCGGGGCTGAGAGGCGCAACAGCAGGGGAAGCGTGAATGCCCACGGGAACCGCGGGGGAGTAAAAGCAGCGTCGGGGAATTGAGAACCGCTGGGGAGGCGAGAACGGCAGCAGCACGGCAATCGCCATTGCAGCCAGCGGGGGAAGAAGGCAAACGCGGGAATCCGCCATTGTAGTCGGCGGGGGAAGAAGACGAGCGCGGGAAAGACCGCCAAGCGCGGGAAGCCGCCATTTTAGTAGGCGGGGGAAGAAGACAAGCGCGGGAAGCCGCCATTTTGAGAAAAAGAAAAATTTAAAAACTTGCAGGGATGGCCAGCACATGGTGATCCACTGTTACCGGCATTCTCAGCAAGACGAGAACAGCTGTCCATCTGTCAAGGAACATTGATGCATAGAACAAGGGTGATTATTCCTCCTAAGTTAAGAGAGAGAGTTCTAAAGGAACTGCATGAAGGTCATCTGGGGGGAGTCAAGATGAAAAGCCTTGCTAGGGCTTATGTGTGGTGGCCGGGTATCGACCAACAGATAGAGGATCTGACGAAAAGCTGCTCAGGGTGCCAAAAAGTGCAAAATGCACCTCCGATTGCACCGCTGGATCCATGGGAATGGCCTTCAACCCCATGGCAACGTGTACATATTGACTTTGCTGGTCCATTCATGGACTCCATGTTTTTAATTGCGGTGGACGCACATTCTAAATGGCCAGAAGTGATTAAGATGACTACCACTACCTCGGGAAAGACGATCGCGGTGCTAAGAACGATATTTGCAAGAAATGGATTGCCAGAACAAATATGTTCAGACAACGGACCGCAGTTCGTGTCAGAAGAATTCCAGAAATTCATGAAGAAGAATGGGGTGAAACATTATACCTCTGCCCCATATCATCCGGCTACAAACGGGTTGGCCGAGAGATTTGTACAAACGTTCAAAACAGCAATAAAGGCCATGAGCGAAGATCAGATTCCACTACAACACAAGGTGGACAAATTCCTACTGGCATATCGAAACGCCACTCATGCAGTGACAAACCAAAGTCCTGCCATGATGTTCTATAACAGGAGGTTGCGGTCCAGGTTGGACTTGTTAAAACCAAATGTGCGGAGGGAAGTTGAAAACAAACAGTTCCAGCATATAAATAACAAGACCACTCGGAGTTTCGAAATAGGACAACCAGTGTTAGCCCGGGACTATAAAAACGAGAAATGGCAATCTGGAACAATTCGGGCCAGACAAGGACCCCTGATGTACACGGTAGATATTGGTGAAAATGTAATACGGCGTCATGCTGACCAACTGGTAGAATCGAGAACAAGGGTCGAACCCATGGTTACGGCAGAGACAACCGTGGAAGAAGTTAGTGAACCTGAAGCATCTACCTCAGAAGTGAATGTACCTGATGATGATGTCCAATCCATAAGAGACCAACTAGATGAGTCACCCCAGCAACGAGAATCAGAGACCCCTGAAAGGCGTTATCCAACTCGAATCAGGAGGCCTCCTCAGAGACTGAATCTTTGAACTGTTTTGCATGAAGTTGTATATATGTTATTATGTTATGTTAAATGGGGATATAACTGTTAAGCTAAAAAGGGAGGATTGTGGTGTATGTAACCTGTTCCACCTTAAGAGAACTACCTTAAGAGATGTACTACTTTCTCTTGGCTGCTGTATACTGTAATACCAGTGGTGACCACACCGGTATATAAGTGTTGTGTAAGGATTTGCTGGGCAGTTCAGCCCTGACCTCCGAATAGTAAAGACCTGTTAAAGTTATTCTTGTGGTCTGTGTCCAGTGATTTATAATAAGCATAACTGGGACACACAGACTTAACACTATGTAAGCGGGGTGGAATCCCAATGGAGCTGGGAACTGACCCATATTCCTGACCTCCCCCCTCCCCCAGGTATAAATGCAAACTACGGCTCCTCCGGCCCCGAGGAATTCCCCCAGGGTAGAAATGATTGTTAGCAATGTTATCATACAACGAAATCCTTTACCGACCCTACCATCCCATTCCCCTGATACTTTAACGGAAGTATTAACCCATTTACTTTAAGGCTTTGGGACACAGTACGATCGCAATTTCTATCCTAAAGAATGTAACCTCGACAGAGACATTTATCCACAAGGAAAGTATGGAGGCCGTGTGTTGTCCAGGTTCGGGAGCAATGCCAAACTGTGCTTGGACATATTCCAGGAGGTTTTATCACCTGACCTCCACAATCCCCATCCCCCGCGCTCCCGCCATTGGCAGTCTGACATGTCCATTGTTTGGGTGCACCGCCTTCCCATGTCAATTTTAAAAAGAACGGAGTCTTCTTAGCCCAATAGGATGAATCCTTACTGTTGGTCAGACAGGCTTTTTTATTCCACATTTCCAATATTTTTAAAATTAATAAACGAAAAGTGTTCAAAGAAAATAAAAGAAAGACAGACTTGCATTTATATAGCGCCTTTCGCGACCACCGGACGTCTCAAAGCGCTTTACAGTCAACGAAGCACTTCTGAAGTGGAGTCACTGTTGTAATGTAGGACACGCGGCAGCCAATTTGCACACAGCAAGCTCCCACAAACAGCCATGTGATAACGACCAGATGATCTGTTTTAGTGATGTTGGTTGAGGGATCAATATTGGTCAGGACACCGGGGATAATCCCCCTGCTGTTCTTCCAAATAGTGCCATGGGATCTGTTACGTCCACCTGAGGGAGCAGACGGGGCCTTGGTTTAACGTCGCATCCAAAAGACGGCACCTCCGACAGTGCAGCACCCCCTCAGCACTACACTGGAGTGTCAGCCTAGCTTTATGTGCTCAAGTCCCGGGAGTGAGACTTGAACCCACGAACTTCTGAATGAAAAAACACACAATATTTTAACGATCTTATCATTTTTATCTGTTAGATTGCTCGCAGCAGTATCCTAGAAATTAATCTTTAATTCCTGGAGATTCTAGGACAATAAGAATTCGGAGCAGGAGTAGGCCAGACAGTCCCTGGAGCCTGCTCCGCCATTCAATAAGATCATGGCTGATCTTTGATCTCAACTCCACTTTCCCGCCCGATCCCCATATCCCTTGATTCCCAATCCTGGAGGGTTGGCAACCCTAATGTTAGAGGGTAGGAATTCCTCTTGGGCAGTGATTTATATGCCACGCGTATTGAAGTCAGTGGAACTGAATGTCGGAGGGGACGTAGAACGGGCATCCGATGCGATACCGTCCGTCGAGTGCTACAGCCCACGGTGAACTCCGACCCGAAGATCTTTCACTGTCTTCTGTTCTACACACCCTGTACAATTGGTTTTTAACTTGTTCTTTCTGATTATGCAGTTATCTACGTTGATTATCTTTACGACAGCTGAACAGGATGCACCATTCACAGAGCATTCTTAAAGCAACAGTCAAGTAATAATATATTGGACATTAAAATAGCTAATTTCCCTCGGGCCATCAGCTAAGAGAGAGGTCTGCAGGCTTGGAACACCAGTGATGTGATGTTCTGCAGCTTATTCAGAGGGATATTCAGATATGTGAGTTAGAAAGTCAGTCCAGCAACTCCAGCAGTGGAGGATTAGAGAGTGCAAAGATGTATGAATTAAGGAGCTTTTATTGCGAAGTCCATACACACCAAGAGGGACACAAATTTGACTCTTTTTCTGTGATCAATTAGCTAAGAGAAGACGAATTTGCTAAGAGAAGGTGCGGGAATGCTACAAGTGACTTTCTGAAGTCCCAACTCTTGATAGCTATCTAGTGAGTACTTTGTCTCAGTTTTCACAGAAGAAAGAAATAAAAGACTTGCATTTCTATAGCGCCTTTCACAACCTCAGGACGTCCCAAAGTGCTTTACAGCCAATTAAATTTTGTGAAGTGTAGTCGCTGTTGTAATGTAGGAAACGCAGTGGCCAATCTGCACACAGCAAACTCCCACAAACAGCAATGAGATCATGACCAGATCGTCTCTCTTAGTGGTATTAGTTGAGGGATAAATATTGGTCAGGATACATGCTCTTCTTCGAAATAGTGCCATGAGATCTTTTACATACACCTTAGAGGGCAGCCAGGACACCAGTTTAATGTCTCATCTGAAAGACGGCACTTCCAACAGTGCAGCTCACCCTCAGTACTGCACTGGATTGTCAACCTAGATATTTTGCTCAAGGCTCTGGAGTTGGACTTGAACCCACAACCTTCTGTCTCCGAGAAGACTGAGCCACAGCTGACACTGCAAATAAAGTGCAATAGTGTAGTGCGAATGAACAGGTACAAGAGTCGGAGGTGGAAAAATTACATAGGATAACTATAGATAAGGAAGCAGTACTGAAAAACTACTGCCTAAACTAGCTCCACACCAGAGCTATCTTCTCTAGTCCCATGGCTTCTCCTTTTCTGTGCCTAATGACACACGAGCAGCAGGTGTTTTCCACTTCTTTACACCCAGCAGATCACACTCTGGGTTGTTTCTGTAATAAGGTCCCTTTTCTCATGAATGGGTTGGGGGTTTTTTTCATTCGTTCCTGGGATGTGGGTGTCGCGGGCAAGGCCAGCATTTATTGCCCATCCCCAGTTGCCCTCGAGAAGGTTGTTAGCCTGACTCACAACCAATGTTCCCTCTAATTTACTTCGGTGCCCCGCGACCTCGTTCAGCGGCTGCGCGGGCCATTCAAAATTCCGCGCATGCGCGGTTCTTGCATTGATAAGCTGGCTGCACAGGATCCCTGAAGCGCAGCGCAGCCATGCAGCTTAAAGGAAACATTGCTCACAACTCCCTTACCAGGGGAACCAGCTAGATACGATGGAGGCGTCGCCACTCCACTCCCAAACAACGCTAGTGTACCTCTGGATGTCAAGTCAGTTTTCAGATGCAGGAACTCTACTCTCCTCCCCGGGGCTATGATTAGGGGTCGGGGGGGGGAGGGAATGGAGTCACACCACTTCCATCAGACAGGAGTATACTGTTGGATGTCAACACAGTATTCAGAGACCGGAACACCTGCCTCTGTTCGCCGGGACCATCTGGAATGGAGCTCGAACCCATAACCTTCTGACAGAGAGGCGGGATTCATAGAATCACAGAATTATAGAATGGTTACAGCACAGAAGGCGGCCATTCGGCCTGTAGAGCCCGTGCTGGCTCTCTGCAAGAGGACTTCAGCTAGTCCCACTCCCCCGTAGCCCTGCAAATTTTTTTCCCCTCAGGTACTTATATAATTCCCTTTTGAAAGCCACGATTGAATCTGCCACCACCACCCTCTCAGGCTGTGCATACCAGATCATAACCACTTGCTGCGTAAAAAAGTTTTTCCTCATGGTGCCTTCTGCCAATCACCTTAAATCTGTATCCTCTGGCTTGGCCAATGGGAACAGTTTCTCTCTATCTACTCTATCCAGACCCCTCATGATTTTGAACACCTCTATCAAATCTCCTCTCAATCTTCTCTGCTCGAAGGTAAACAACCTCAGCTACTCCAGTCTATCCATGTAACTGAAATCCCTCATCCCTGGAGCCATTCTTGTAAATCTTTTCTGCACCCTCTCTAAAGCCTTCACATCCTCCCTAAAGTGCAGTGCCCAGAATTGGACACAATACTCCAGTTGTGGCCGAACCAGTGTTTTCTAAAGGTTCATCATAACTTCCTTGCTTTATACTCTATGCCTCTATTTATAAAGTCCAGGATCCCATATGTTTTTTAAACCGCTTTCTCAACCTGCCCTGCCACCTTCAACGATTTGTGCACATTTACCCCCAAGTCTCACTGTTCATGCACCCTCTTTAGAATTGTACCCTTTAGCTTATATTGCCTCTCCTCATTCTTCCTACCAAAATTTATCACTTCGCACTTTTCTGCATTAAACTTCATCTGCCACGTGTCCACCCATTCCACCGGAGTGGGCCTTTGGCGTAGCGGTAGCATCCCCGCTGCTGGGCCAGAAGGCGTAGGTATTCGAACCCCGCTCCAGACAGTCTCGGCAAGTGGAGTCGGAGTTCCGGCTCTAAATTCTGGGTTGACATCCAGCGGGATACTTGCGTCCATGGGTGTGGGTGGCCCCCCCCCCCTCGTATGGGTCGTGGGAGCCTGTAAAACCCTCCCGCCATAGGACTAACCACCCTAATGGCTGGTACGAAGATGGTTACGGTCACGGAAGGAGCGTTAATCGCAGCCAGAAATCCAGCCATCACTTCATACAGTTCCCCAAAGGGAACAGTGTGAAGACACGTACGACGACGACCCATTCCACCAGCCTGTCTATGCCCTCTTGAGGTCTATCCCTATCCTCCTCACTGTTCACTATACTTCCAAGCTTTGTGTCATCTGCAAATTTAGAAATAGTGCCCTGTACACCTAAGTCCAAATAGTTAATATATATCAAGAAAAGCAGTGGTCCTAGTACTGACAGCGGGGATCACCACTGTATACCTTCCTCCAGTCTGAAAAACAACCGTTCACCACTACTCTCTGTTTCCTGTCACTTAGCTAATTTCGTATCCATGTTGCCACTGTCCCTTTTATTCCATGGGCTTCAACTTTATCAAATGCCTTTTGGAAGTCCATGTACACCACATCAACCACATTACCCTCACCAACCCTCCCTGTATACCTCCTCAAAAAATTCAATCAAGTTAGTTAAACACGATTTACCTTTAACAAATCCGTGTTGGCTTCCCTTAATTAATCCACACCTGTCAAAGTGACTGTTAATTTTGTGCCGGATTATCGTTTCTAAAAGCTTCCCCACAACTGAGGTTAAGCATACTGGCCTGTAGTTGCTGGGTTTATCCTTACACCCTTTTTTGAATATTTGCAATTTTCCAGTCCTCTGGCACCTGTAATGATATCAGCAAATAGAGATGGTATTTGCCTGTTTGATTATGATGCCTTAACAGCATGTTTGCAGGTATTGATTGCTTGTGCCTGACCAGCAGAGGGCATGTGACCGAGACAAGCAAGGCAGTTTAGTTTGGTTTCAGTTTCATTCTAGATGCATCACAAGCATCGTGTCTCCTGTAAAGCTGTTAACAAGAGTTGAACATACTTTAGATTAAAAGTCATTCTCTTTCATAAATGTCTCGTCATTGAACCCACAAAGAAATCAATACATGGTGTCAGAAGTGATTGAAAGAGATGAAGAGGAAAAATCTGAAGTTACATCAGCTCTGCACAGATTAGCAAGCCAAAAGAGAACATCGTTACTTACCAGTAGAGAATAGCTAACGAAGTGAAAAATGGAAGGATTACACCCACCGGCGACGCTTCAGTTGACAGGTAATGTGGCTGAAAATTGGAGGAGATTCAAACAACGTGTGGGGTTGTATTTAGCGGCAATCGGAGCTGACGAGCAAAGTGATATTAAGAAATCGTCAGTGTTCTTACATGTCGTGGGTGATGAAGCGCTGGAGGTGTATAATAACTTCACATTCGCTGCTAATGGAGACAAAATGAAGCTAGATAAAATAATGGAACAGTTTGAGGCCTACTGCATACCTAAACGTAACGTGACGTTTGAGAGGCACAGATTTTTCACATGTGTACCGAAAACGGGTGAGACTATTGATCAGTATGTGACTGAACTGAGAAACAGAAGCAAATCGTGTGAATTTGGGGGACTGACAGACTCGCTGATAAAAGACAGACTGGTGTGTGGTATTCCGGATAATGGTCTAAGGGAAAGACTGCTAAGAGAGCAAGATCTAGACCTGGGAAAAGCCATAGCACTGTGTAGGGCTACAGAGGCTGTGAAGTCGCAAGCAAAAGAGCTGTTCAGTGATAGTAGCTGCAACGTGGATGCAGTGAGTAAGAACGGACACAAACCGCTTAACAAAAAGAGCGCCAATGTGAAAAAAGAGGCGTGGCCAGCGAACAAAAATGAAAGGGACAATCGAAAGTCATGTAGTCGATGCGGTACACAGCATCCACCAAGAAAGTGTCCAGCATATGGTAAAACATGCAATAGTTGCAACAAAAACAACCATTATGCCCGTTGCTGCAAGAACCAAGTGCAACAAAGCAAGGTCCATGCAGTAGATGAAAGCGACATAGAGGAGTTCAATGTAGATGTTGTGTCTGAAAACAAAAAAGAAGAAAGAGACTGGATGTTGACACTAAAAGTGAATGACATACATATTCCATTTAAATTGGATACTGGAGCACAAGTTAATGTGATATCAGAGACTGATTTTAAGAAAATTAGACCCAGACCAAAGATACATGGAATCAAAGTGAAAGTGACAGGATACTCAGGTACTGATATACCAGTGAAAGGAAGATGCATTGTCAAAGTAACACACAAGGACAGAGAGCACACGCTAGCATTAATCGTGGTGCCAAAGGATGTGCAAGCCATACTAGGTTTAAAAGCCTGTGAGAGACTGAACCTGGTAAAGAGAGTCCTCGTTGTGGAAAGTGAAGGAGAGACAGTCTATGATGAACTGAATGTTGCGTACACACCGGGTAAGCTGATGTATACAGCAGACACGTTGTCCAGAGCTGTTGACCCAGGAGAGCCCGCAAACACAGTGAAAAGACTGATGTACAAGGCAAAAGACAGTGGAACTGACTTCTACCAGAGCATGCTTGTATACCGCACAACGCCGCTCGAGTGTGGTGTGTCACCAGCCCAACTCCTTATGGGACGTATGCTAAGGTCAAACCTACCCATCCCGGAGAACCTCCTGAAAACAAAAGAGGGGGAGAAAGTGAGGAAGTTCAAAGAACAACAGAAAGAAAAGCAAAAGTACTACTATGACAGAGGAACACAAAACCTACCTGAACTCCACACTGGTGACCAAGTAAGGTTCAAAGACAAAACAAACACATGGACTCAGAAGGGAACTGTCCTGAGTGAAGTTCAACCAAGATCATACACCATTCAGACAGATGAGGGTGCTGTTCTGAGAAGAAATCGTCGAGATCTTCTCATGGGACCAGCCACAGCAGGTCAAGAGACTGATACTGTTGAACAACCTGATCACACAGCTGAGAACCAATCATCTGAGGCAACAACTCAGATTCAAGGACAATCAATCAGAAAATCCTCAAGACACGTGAAGCCTCCTGAGAGACTCATTGAGCAAATTTAAGGACTATTGTTATAGAAGGAAGTAATGTTATCTTATTCTTTCTTCAAGTTCTAGTGTATTGACATATTTCATGTGAACACACAAAGCAAGGTTAAAAAACCTTGATCATGATAATGATAATGTAAGTTCATTAAGTGTTACAGTTAAAATGCAGATTAATACAAAGAAAACATGTTGTTAGTTAAAAGTAAAATACTTTTGTTTTAAGAAAAGGAGATGTAATGATATCAGCAAATAGAGATGGTATTTGCCTGTTTGATTATGATGCCTTAACAGCATGTTTGCAGGTATTGATTGCTTGTGCCTGACCAGCAGAGGGCATGTGACCGAGACAAGCAAGGCAGTTTAGTTTGGTTTCAGTTTCATTCTAGATGCATCACAAGCATCGTGTCTCCTGTAAAGCTGTTAACAAGAGTTGAACATACTTTAGATTAAAAGTCATTCTCTTTCATAAATGTCTCGTCATTGAACCCACAAAGAAATCAATACAGCACCATCCCCGTATCCAAGGAGGATTGGAAGATAATGGCCAGTACTCCGCAATTTCCACCTTTACTTCCCTCAGCATCCTAGGATGCATCCCATCCGGTCCTGGTGACTTATCTACTTTAAGTACAGGCAGCATAAATAGCGCGGTGACAGAAGGCCCGAGACCAGAAGGAACGGACCTGAGCGGGGGTTGAACGAGAGCGGAGCTGAAAGCAACTCAACACAGGCAGAATCTGAAAGAGTGACATCAGAGTAGAAAAACCTAAGGTGACACCAGCACAAGGGAAGGAGCTGATTGGTGAGTAGCTGGTGAGTGTTTTTTTTAAGTCTTAAGTTTATATCTGCTAAGTTAGTTAATAGTCTATTAAATAGAGGCATGGCAAGGCACTTCAGTCCCGTGGAATGCACATCTTGTGGGAAATCCAGGAAGCTTCCCATGTCCTGGACAACAACATGTGCAGGAAGTGTCGTCAGCTCTCAGGATCTCGAGCTCTGGGTTTCGGAGCTTGAGCAGCAGCTGGCGTCACTGTAGTGCATCCGTGAGGCTGAGAGCTACGTTTCAGGAGGTGGTCACTCCGCAGCTTAAGAATGTGCAGGCAGAGGGAATGGGTGACCGCCAGACAGACAAGGAGGACCAGCAGGTAGTGCAGGAGTCCCCTGAGTGCATCTCACTCTCTAACCGGTCTGGGGAGTACAGCCAGAGCCAAGCCCTGGCACCACAGGTGGCTCAGCTGTAAGGGGTGGGGGTGGGGGGGAAGTGGGGGAGGAGGAAGATCGGGAAAGCAATAGAGGTAGGAGATTCGATAGTTAGGGGAACAGACAGGCGTTTCTGCGGCCGCAGATGTGATTCCAGTTGTTGCCTACCTGGTGCCAGGGTCAAGGATGTCACTGAGCGGCTGCAGAACATTCTGAGGGGGGAAGGTGAACAGCCAGAGGTTGTGGTCCATATCGGTATCAACGACATAGGTAGAAAGTGGAATGAGGTCCTGCAGGCAGATTTTAGGGAGCTAGGAAGGAGATTAAAAAGCAGGACCCCAAAGGTAATAATCTCCAGATTATTCCCGGTGCCACACGCTAGTGAGTTTAGAAATAGGAGGATAGAGCAGATGAATGCGTGGCTGGTGAGATGGTGCAGGAGGAAGGGCTTTAGATTCCTGGGACATTGGGACTGGTTCTGGGGAAGGTGGGACCTGTACAGGCCAGACGGGTTGCACCTCAACAGAGCCGGGACCAATGTCCTCATGGGGAGTTTGCTAGTGCTGCCAGGGAGGGTTTAAACTAATTTGGCAGGGGGATGGGCACCAGGATGTAGCATTAGAAAGGAGAAACAAAGTGCACAAAGGATTGGGAGAGACAGATAGCACTAGAGTAAGAAATAGTACGGTATTAGGTAGGGTCAGACTAAGAGAGAATACAAGATAGGTTTACAGTGCATGTGTGTAAACGCACAAAGCGTGGTCAATAAGGTTGGTGAGCTGCAGGTGCAAATAGCCACATGGGATTGCCACCACTGAGCCAAGGCTCACTCCAAGAATTTATGTAACTTCCTCTTAATCTTTCACTATACGCACTCTCAGGCCCTGTCATCAGAATATCCACATCAATTCAAATGAAAAGAAAAAGAAAACGTATGTCTGGGAGTAAGAACAGGTCATTCTGTCCATCGAGCCTACTACTTTCAACAGACTGTGCACCCTCTGCATTGTCCATGATGTCCCACCTCACCACACTCCCAATTTCAGTCATGGAAGTGAAAAAACCGCAAGCAAAAGTTCCAAGATAAAACTCTGCAAAAGTTCTCGCTGAGCCCTGAAGGTAATGAAGTGTAACTTCAGGATATCAATCTGACGTTACAATCCACATTATTCAACCCTGACTGGTAGCATTCCACACATGACATTTTCATGGTTGCAGCAGGATTGAAGCCACAGTTTTCTTAACCAGATCTATCTCTCCAGTTTTTTTTAAAAGGAGTTAATTAAAACAGCATTCGCTGTTTCTGTTGGCGACGTATTCCACATATTGCCTGGGCTGAGGGAGGGGCGATAAATTCTCCCGCTTTTGCATCGTATTTTGAGGCTTGTTCATTTTGCACTGGTGTCCTGTATTTTTTTGCAATTGCAGTTTGAAATCAATGACCTGTTTATATTTGCATGGCACAGCAGCGGGATTGCTCCCCTGAAAGGGATTCTTCAGGATTTTCCTGGAAAAGGTTGGGGGGGCGGGGCCATCATAGAGTTAGACAGCACAGAAAGAGGCCCTTCAGCCCATCGTGTCCGCGCCGGCCATCAAGCCCTGTCTATTCTAATCCCATTTTCCAGCACTTGGTCCGTAGCCTTGTATGCTATGACATTTCAAGTCATCATCTAAATGCTTCTTGAATGTTGTGAGGGTTCCTGCCTCTACCACCCTTTCAGACAGTGAGTTCCAGATTCCAACCACCCTCTGGGTGAAAAAGCTTTTCCTCAAATCCCCTCTAAACCTCCTGCCCCTTACCTTGAAACTATGCCCCCTGGTTATTGACCCCTCTACTAAGGGGAAAAGTTCCTTTCTATCTACCCTATCTATGCCCCTCATAATTTTGTACACCTCAATCAGGTCCCCCCTCAGCCTTCTCTGCTCTAAGGAAAACAACCCCAGCCAGTCCAGTCTCTCTTCATAGCTGAAGCGCTCCAGCCCAGGTAACATCCTGGTGAATCTCCTCTACACCCTCTCCAATGCAATCACATCCTTCCTATAGTGTGGCGACCAGAACTGCACACAGTATTCCAGCTGTGGCCTAACCAGCGTTTTGTACAGCTCCATCATAACCTCCCTGCTCTTATATTCTATGCCTCGGCTAATGAAGGCAAGTATCCCATATGCCTTTTTAACCACCTTATCTACCTGTATCCATCAATAATACAGCACTGTGCAACCATTCACAGGGGCACTTGGGAAACCTCCCATTTCCCAATATAGCCACTCTGCCCCTGCCTGCGCCTTTCACCATTTTAAAGGAAGCTGCAAATGTCTGCCTCTGCTCTCGTGCTTTGCGCTGCAGCTATCTGACTCAGAGGCTTCCTTCAAGTGGGTCGTTTATACGGAAAATTCCCCCAATGTAATGTTCAGGCCTCAGCTGGAGTATGTTGAGCAGGTTGGGCCTATACTCATTGGAGTTTAGAAGAATGAGAGGGGATCTTATTGAAATATAAGATTCTGAAGGGGCTCGACAGGGTGGATGCAGAGAGGATGTTTCCCCTCATGGGAGAATCTAGAATTAAGGGGCATAATTTCAGAATAAGGGGAAACCCTTTTAAATCGGAAATGAGGAGGAATTTCTTCTCTCAGAGGGTTGTGAATCTTTGGAATTCTCTTCCCCAGAGAGCTGTGGAGGCTGGGTCATTGAATATATTCAAGGTGGAGATAGAAAGATTTTTGAACGATAAGGGAGTCAAGGGTTATGGGGAGTGGGCAGGGAAGTGGAGTTGAGGCCATGATCTTATTGAATGGCGGAGCAGGCTCGAGGGGCCAAATGACCTACTCCTGCTCCTATATCTTATGTTCTTATTCTTGTGTTTATGTTGTCCAATTCTGGGCACCACACTTTAGGAAGGATGTTAAGGCCTTGCGAAGGAATAAGCAATATACCTATTCAGAAAAGTACACCATTCTATAAAAGAATTCTGACTTTATTAAAACATGACAAACTGGGCTTGAAAATCTAAAAGCTTCAACAATGGAAAAGCTGTAAACAGCATACAAGCTATTGAGATAAGATAAGTTGTTGACACTGAATCAATAGCCTTGTTGAAACAGGAGGTTGGAGGTTCCTGAAAGTCTGAAGCCTTGGAAAGAACACAATGGTACACGCAGTTAAGGTGTCTTAAACCAACACTTCGGAAAGAATCACATAAAATTAAAGAAACATATACCTTCGTAAAAATAACATCAAATGAAACACAGACAGGAGACTGTGTTACAATCAGCTGAGGTGACTTAAGAATTGCACAGAAGACTTTTGTAAGAATGACATCAAATAGATGCATCTGCTCCACACTGTTTTTTATGATAAGCTTCGAACACCTAAAGGTAGAGACATAATTCATAATGCTACAAGCTGATCTGACTGTAAAAATAGCAGGGGTCAGCAGAAAAAAGACTAGAGATAATTAGCTTACATCAGCAGAAAACTTCAAAGGAAATACCACTGAGAAAGGGTATAAAAATTGAACTTTCAAATGGGATGATAGATTCACTGTAAAGGGGTAAAGCGATTCTCGGCTTCAGAGGCAAGCTCTGTAAGTCTTCAACTCTTTGTATCTTAGGGATCAATGGTATTGTGTTTGATTTTGGTGGACATCCTGGAATAAACTAAGAACTGTAAAACTAGCGCAGTTAAGATTTGAGAATAAGGATCTCTGATAATAGAATTTCTGTTTTTGGAACTGTTAATGTTGCGATTGAATCACCAACTATAAATTACATGTCGGTTCTTTAATAAATCTATATATTTTTAGAATTGTCTCACATAGTACTTCTATATCAAACTCGCAAACTCAATCTCTGTACACTCTTTGGTGAGGAGTTGCAGAATTCTGGGGGAGTTTTCCAGGCCCTCATAATACCCGGAACATTACAGTCTAGCTAAATTTATTAAAAGTGCTATCTGGAGGACGGTAACATCTTCAGGTTGTTCCTTTCCTTTAGGGAGAGATAGTCTGGACCTTTAGACCCAATTAAGCATCTATAGGATTCGGCTACCTCTAACTTTAGTTGAAAGTGAATGTCTGGGAATACGCCTGATGCGGGGTAGCCCTAAAGGGGCTAGGACTAGTAATAATCCCTTCAGCCTTAGAGAGATTGGAGAGGAGATTTACCAAAAGAAAAAAAAAAAGACTTGCATTTATATAGCGTCTTTCACGACCTCGGGACATCCCAAAGTGCTTTACATCCAATGAAGTACTTTTGAAGTGTCATCACTGTCGTAATGTAGGAAACGCGGCAGCTGATTTCTGCACAGCAAGCTCCCACAAACATCAATGTGATAATGACCAGATAATCTGTTTTAGTGATGTTGGTTGAGGAATAAATATTGCCCAGGAAACCAGGGATAACTCCCCTGCTCTTTAGAGGTATTAAAAATTATGAAGGTTTTTGATAGAGCAAATAAGGAGAAACTGTTTCCATGTGGCTGGAGGGTTGGTAACCAGAGGACACAGATTTAAGGTAATTGGCAAAAGAACCAGAGGGGGAGACGAGGGGAATTTTTTTTACACAGCGAGTGGTTATGATCTGTAATGCACTACCTGAAAGGGTGGTGGAAGCAGATTCAATAATAACTTTTAAAAGGGAATTGGATAAATACTTGAAGGCAAATAAATTGCAGGTCTGTGGGGAAAGAGCAGGGGGAGTGGGACAAATTGGATAGCTCTCTTTCAAAGAGCCGGGACAGGCTCGATGGGCCGAATGACCTCCTTCTGTGCTGTATCATTCTATGATTCTATGTAATGATGTTGGAAATGGGTTTCATGCCAGGCAGAAAACTGTGATCGGCACATGGAATTTTGATTCTCCTTCAACAACTGTCTGCACAGAATAGTAGCCCACTCACCAGTGCATTGGGTTCCAAATCGTTCCGTGGTGTCAGTGCCAAGGCTGTCACTTCGATTTGTACCCCAAATCCCTGCCTGAATCCAGCTGCTGCTGCTTCTCCTCACCCAGAGTTGTAGTGACAAGCAGGAGACTGTGTTAAAAACTAAAAGCGTTAGAGAGGGGAAGAGAAAAAAGGAGGAAAGTGAAAAACATTTAAAAGAAAGTAAGAGAGCAGAGAGAAAGGGAGAGACAGAAGTGGGAGGAGAAATGGACAGACGTGAAGGAGGAGAAAAGGAGACATGAAGGAGCAGAGAGCAGTGGACAAGGAGAGGTAAGAGAAAAAAGTCGAAGGATGGTGAGAGAGAAGTACAGAGGTGAAGGAGAGAGACAGAAACACAGAACTGAAGGGAGAAAGAGAGACAGAGAGACGAAAGTGAATGAGAGGGAAGAGAAAGGAGAGAGAGATGAAAGAAGAGGAGAGAGAAATAGCCAGGTGAAGGAGAAGGAAAGAGGGGGAAATGGGGGACAGGAGTGAAAGAGGTATAAATGGCTCAGACCAAGGATACAAAGAAATGCAAAAGCGATTAGAAGTTGGGCACAGTATTTAATCATGGATCCTCCTAACAGAGCGATATAATCAGACATGGCCCACTCACTAGATGGGCTCGATTTTCATTGAGCCGTGGAGGCGGGCTTGGAGGCGTGCGGGGGGTTAAAATCGCAAAAACTGGTGGGCGGGACCCCCCCGGCCTGGATCCCGACTCTGAGCAATTTTAACTCAGGCGTGTCTGATGGTCCCGACTCCGTCCCGCATCCAACAGGCGGGACTGATCGTTAAGGCCCTTAACAACCACTAAATAGCCTCTATAATACTATTTTGAAAGGCCCTTGCGAATTTAACCCTTTTCCCACATGAAACACGCCTGGTGGGAAACACGAATGTGAAACCTGGCGGGAGCACTATTGGATTGCAGGTCAACCATTACAGAGGAGATTTCATCAGCCATGATTTGCAGCTGGCAGGACCTAGTGGTCTCAGGTCTGGGGCAACTTTTAGAAGGCTTAACCACACCTGTGGAAGGTTGGAGCCTCACACCCATCTCCAGTGTGACCTCCTGGGAAACCCCTCTCGCCACCCTCACTCAGCGCTTCCTCAACGGAGGCATATACCAGAAGCATGGGAGCCATTTATTTCCTTCCCATCTGGGCATTAGAGGAGCTTGAGCACCAGCCACGGCAGCAGCAGAACAAGGAACAACAGCAGCACCAGCAACAGCAGCAGGAGCGCCAGGCTGCTGCTCACCCACCTGAAGCTGCACAGGCCAAAAGGGACCAGCGCCTGGAAGTGACTGGAGAGCACCTTGCTGCACATCAGGGGGGCCATGGGGACCCGTATCTGCAATGGCAGTCCTACTCAGAAGGACTTCCATGAAGGTCTGGTTTCTCTGTTCAATAGATGCCCACCGCTCCTCAAGAGATGTCATTCTATGCTGAATAATGACCATGTTTTCCATACCATGGTGACTAAGATCCTCCATGGCCGTAGCCATCCTCTCCTCTATGGTAGCCAGCCTTACCACGGAGGTAGCAATCCTTTCCACAGAGGTAGCCATCCTTTCCGTGGTGATGCGTTCATGCGCCAATGACTCCACAAAGGCTCTGCTCATGTTCACTATGGACTCCTCCATTCGCTCTGCACTCATAGCGACCCTAGAGACAAAACCTGCCAGAGACTCCTGCATCTGTGCCTGGAGTTCCATCACCTCTGATCTTATGGATGGACCCAGAGGCAGAGGGTCGGCATGCTGCTGAGCCGAGCTGGCAGAATCCTGCGCCCTCTGACTAGGACTCTCCACTGCTGTCCCTATCTCCACAATCTGCTGGTGCTCACTTGTGAGCAGTGATACACCAGGTGACAAAACGACTCTATGTCCCGAACGTCCCACCGAGGTGTGAGTGTCTGCGCTGGTGCTGGGTGTGCTGAATTCTGCTGACGCTGCACCCTCAGAGGTTGCAGCTTCCTCTGAGGAGTCTGGCTGCTCAGCCTCTTCTTCCTGGCTAGGGGGGACGGATGCTTGTGATGGTCCTGTAGGGGAGTAAAGGAAAGAGTCAGAGATGTGATGCAAAGGCTACATGCACATAGCTTTTTGCAGATGCTCATAAGTGCATCTGTTACAGTTTCACAATCATTATCAGCGACTCATGCAATGTCAAAGAGAGAGATGGGAAACTTTTCTGTCACCAGCTTGCTGTGTTACACCCGTCTGTCCGGCCCCCACGCGCGAATCATCCTCTATTCCCATAATTTCCAGGATGGCCTCCTCCCAGGGTGGTCAAGTGGGCTATTGAGGCTGTCCCTCCTCCTGTCCTGGCTCGCTCTCTTTTGTTGTGAGCTCTCTTTTCCTGCAATGAGGGAGACAAGTGGAGGTTGAATGAAGGAGCGAGTGTAGAGATTGCATAGCATAGATACTTAGATGGAGACAAAAATGGAGTGAGGTGGCAAGACCAAGGGCCCTCCCTGTGTGTTGTCAGTTGTGTTCAAAGCATCAGAGTGATAGGGGATGTCAGGGCTGCATGGTCGAATAGTTATGTGAATGTGAGCATAGAGAGAGAGAGAATGGGTAAGGGTGCATGGATGTCAGTGTCAAGTGGGATGTGGAGGAAGAGATTGCTAAAGCTGAGTGCTGGTGGGGAAAGGCAATGGGGATCAGATTGAGGGTGATGGGAAATTCATACTCACTTTTCCAGTGCGCTGAAGGTCATGAAATCTTTTCCTGCACTGTATCCAGGTTCTGCGGGTGACTCCCAGGGAGTTGACCTCCTCAGCCACCTGCATCCACACTGCCTTGGTCTGAGTGGGAGGCCTCTTCCTCCCTGATGAAGGGAACAGCATCGCCCTGTTGGCCCTAGCCCCATCCACTGATGCCTGCAGTGCCACCTCGTCAAAGCGAGGAGCTGATCTGGCCCTCCCACTTGTCATATTTGCTGCAGCTCCCTCACACTGCACAGTCAAGAAGCTTGGCAGTCTGCAGAAGAAGCAAGGCTTCATGTGGACCTTAAATGCAGCAGCAATGATGACATCATCGGAGGGGACTGTCAGTCATGAGAAACCCATTTGCAAAGGCTTCCCACACGTTGGAAATCAATTGGCCAATTCAGTTAAAATTGCATCAATCTCCCACATCCATTTAGATTTGTGTGGAAACACGAAATTCGGATAACACGACACCATCCCGCACCTGAGTTAAAATCACCACACTGCTGCAAGAGGTTCAACGTCCCTGAGCTATGGCACAAGAGAAGCAGGAGGTTGCTGAGAATGATGACAAGGAGCTAGCATCTCATCATCCTCTACAGAAAGCAACATGGATTCACGAGAGCTCCATCTGAGCAGTTCTTTGCTTTAGGCCTGCCTATACGTCGAATTGCATGTTCTTTCACTTTCAATAAACAAAATTCCTCATTAGCACTATTTAAACGAAAACTATTAATGTCAAAAGTAAAATAAGACCGTAACATTTACAGTGAGGTATTGTGCCATTGTTGAAAATTTTTACTTTTTTTTTGTTCGCTTATGGGATCTGGGCGTCGCTGGCAAAGCCAGCATTTATTGCCCATCCCTAATTGCCCTTGAGAAGGTGGTGGTGAGCCGTCTTCTTGAACCATTGCAGTCCATGTGGTGAAGGTACTCCCACAGTGCTGTTAGGGAGGGAGTTCCAGGATTTTGACCCAGCGACGATGAAGGATCGGCGATCTACTTCTAAGTCAGGATGGCGTGTGACTTGAAGGGGAACTTGGTGTTCCCACGTGCCTGCTGCCCTTGTCCTTCTAGGTGGAAGAGGTCGCGGGTTTGGGAGGTGCTGCCGAAGAAGTCTTGGCGAGTTGCTGCAGTGCATCTTGTAGATGGTACACACTGCAGCCATGGTACGCTGGTGGTGGAGGGAGTGAATGTTTAAGGTGGTGGATGGGGTGCCAATCAAAGGGGCTGCTTTGTCCTGGATGGTGTCGAGCTTCTTGATAGTTGTTGGAGCTGCACTCATCCAGGCAAGTGGAGAGTATTCCATCACACTCCTTACTTGTGCCTTGTAGATGGTGGAAATAATAGTGAGCATGTAACATGCCCTGTGCCTAGTCATTGTGGATGTGAACTGATGGGTCAAAGATTCTACTTTACTGCTCATGCATCGTGTACCATTGAAAGGAACAGGTACGGAGGCTTCCTGCAATGTCTGCTGAGGACCTCATTCTCATGCAGCTTGCCACTTACATGTGACAAACTCAGACACTCCTGCCTGTGATGCAGGAATAGCCTGTCCTGTTTTAGCAGCAGGGGCTCGCTTGCTTTTGTGGGCTTCTCCTCCTCTCACTTCCCCAGAGGCACCGCCCACCTGCTCCTGAGCTTCTGGCCGCTTGCTCCTGCTGGAGGCCGAGGCCTCAGGTTAGGCGCCTCGCTGCCCAAGCTCAGGGTGTTGTGTTGCCACCAGGTCTCTGAATCACTTACTGATGGTGTTCTAGGGTCTCTCTCCAAGCTCATCGAAGTTGCTCATTAACACATCGTGTTCACCAGACTGATACCTGGGATGGCAGGAATGACGTATGAAGAGAGATTGGGTCGATTAGGCTTATATTCGCTGGAGTTTAGAAGAATGAGAGGGGCTCTCATTGACACTTATAAAATTTTAACAGGGCTAGACAGACGAGATGCAGGAAGGATGTTCCCGATGGCGGGGGAGTCCAGAACCAGGGGTCACAGTCTAAGGATAAGGGGTAAGCCATTTAGGACAGAGATGAGGAGGAATTTCTTCACCTGGAGAGTGGTGAACCTGTGGAATTCTCTACCACAGAAGGCAGTAGAGGCCAATTCATTAAATATATTCAGGAAGGAGTTAGATATATTTCTTAAGGCTAAAGGGATCAAGGGATATGGGGAGAAAGCAGGGACAGGGTACTGAATTTGGATGATCAGCCATGATCTCACTGAATGGCAGAGCAGGCTCGAGGGGCCGAATGGCCTACTCCTGCTCCTATCTTCTATGTTTCTATGTTTCTATGGAGCAAGGACCTGAATGCCTTGATTTTATCAGCACCAGCGCTCCTGAGAGATGCTCCTAGAGTACTCACCTCCGGTGTGAGGCTTAAATTATGAGGACAGCTTGCATAGACTCGACTTGTATTCCCTTGAGTATAGAAGTTTAAATGGTGATCTAATTCAGGTGTTTAAGATGATTAAAGGATTTGATAGAGATAAAGAGAAACTATTTCCTCTGCTGGGGGAGTCCAGAACAAGGGGGGCACAACCTTGAAATTAGAGCTAGGCCTTTCAGGGGGTGATGTCAGGAAACACTTCTTCATGCAAAGCGTAGTGGAAATCTGGAACTCTCTCCCCCAAAAAGCTGTTGAGGCTGGGGAGTCAATTGAAAATGTCAGAACTGAGATTGATCAATTTTTGTTAGGCGAGGAAGCAAGGCGGGTAGACGGAGTTAAGATACAGATCAGCCAATGGTCTACCTGAATGGGTGGAACAGGCTCGAGGGGCTGAATGGCCTGCTCCTGTGTGCCTGATGTGTCCCCTGTTGAGACCAATGGCGTTCTCTGCTGAGCGGAGAACTGCGGCTTCAAGACAGTGCTCAGCTGAGTGGCCGAGCCCACCACGGTGGCAAACCCAGTTTCCAGTGTGGGCTCGAAGACAGACAAATGGATGTTCATGAAGTATCCTCTGTTTCAAAAGCTGGCCCATTACGATTGGTGTCACAAAGTAAATCAACCAGCGGCGCGGCGCGGCGCTGCTGGGTTCCCACTCGGCAGGAGCCCACCCTCCGCCCATGACGCTAATGGGAGGTGAACCACCCTGTCAAATCCCCCCGTTAAATCCATCCAACTACTTGTTGGTTCCTGCTCCAAGTGATGATGAAGCTAGTCAGTGAGAGGGCCCCCAGCATGTTGTAGCTCTGGGGCTGTGGCCTATTTGTACCACATAGCCTTCGATAAAGCTTCATGCTTGTTTGTGCAGGACAAGCAGCATTGTGTTAAATCAGTGCGTGCGCAGTTAGCCACGGTGTTGTTGTGGAGACAATATATGGCACATTTCCCATGCAACGGTCACACCTGCTGAAACGCATTTGCACAGAAGAGGAATGTGGTTATAATTAATGTACACAAACCTGGACTGCATTCCTTTCCTCCCGGCGTGCGTGTCACCTATGCCTGTACAGTTTCCCAGCCATTGGCCTCCATGATAGCGTCTCCTAACGATTGAGAGGCTTGGCTTGCTGAGTCCGAATATTTTGTGCTATGTGCTTTAGGCGTTATTCTGGCCCAGACTAGTGGTGAGAGCAGGCAAGGCTCACCCAGCAGTAACTGGAATTTGCGGGGGGCGGTGGCAACCCAGCAGAATTAGGATTCTACCCCAATATTTATCCCTCAACAAACACCTAATACAGATGATCTGGTCATTATCACTTTGCTGTTAGTGGGACCTGGCTGTGCGCAAATTGGCTGCCGCTTTTCCAACATTACACACTTCAAGAAAGTACTTCATTGGCTGTAAAGCGCTTTGGGACATCCTGAGGTTGTGACCGGCGCTGTATAAATGCAAGTCTTTCTTTATTCCTCGTGGCCAGTCCCAGCGGAAGTGTGGGCGGAACTTCCGGCTGCCTCCCATGTCAAGTGGACGGGGTCTAAGGAGTTTCAAGGCTGCCCAGGAGTTCCACCTTTATAAGGCCTCAGCACGAAGCCTAGCGAGACCTTTCACAAAGCCCCAAATCTTAATCGTTCTGGAGGGGCTCGATGACCTTAGATCTGGAGACAGAATGGCTCCCCTCACAGCCAGGGATTGCTCTACGTTTATTCTTCCTTCCGTCCGAGAAGTGCCTTGGGCACCTCAAGTGGAATGGACCGTGAGCTGCAGCCCCTTACAAGGGGGGGGGGAATTGGGGGATGGGCACCGCTGAGGCGCCTTCGTGTGCGCTGGCAGCTCACTCCATCCTGGGAAATGACCGCGTCTCCGCTGTTCAGGACGGGGTCTGAGTCCTACTTTATGGACGGGCGGGGGATTCTGTACATCACCACACTTGCACGGGCGGAGCGCGACCACCAGAAATTTGAACCCGCTGTGTTTTGCCAGCACTTTCTGTTGCGTTTTCAGACGTGTTACATTTGCTGCCTTTATTCTCCACTTTCTCCCATTTTCCCACCTTTTGATGTTTTTGCGTGGACATCTCCCGTGTCTTTTAAACCTCCAAACCATTTGCACATTCTTTTGTCCTTTTTATGTCTCTCTCTTATCTCACTGATGATCTTGTAAAGGTCATTTAATCCATTAACTCCCTCTCGGCGCTTGGTATCTCTGTTGCCTCTCTTCTCTCTACCCCCGCCCCACCGCCATCCCCCCCCCCACACCAAACCCTGCCCTTTTCTCTCTATTTGTTCCAAATGATTGCTTATCTATTAGTGTTTAGTTCTGATGAAGGCTGCACACCCAAAACCTCATAGTTTGGTCTTTCCTCTTTGTCAAAAACAGAAATACTGCAGATGCTGGAGCTCTGAAATAACAACAGAAAACTGCTGGAAAAACACTCAGCAGGTCAGGCACCATCTGTGGAGAGAGCAGCAGAATTAATGGGCAGGATTTTCATTGGGCCGTGGAGGCAGGATTGGAGGCGTGTGGGGGGTTAAAATCCCGAAATCGGGGGTCCCGACCCCATCCCGCCCCCAACCCGCCTCCATGCCAGTTTCAAAGGAGGCGGGTACCCGACCCGCACTGGGACCCACCTACCCAAGGCAAAAAGGGGATTAGTGCCAATTAACTGCCTGTTAACAGGTAGTTAACAGGCAGTTTTTAGCCTAATCCCTATTTTTAATGTTGAAGTGTGGGATTCCCGACGGCTCCAAACCACGCCAAGTTAGAGGAGGCGGACCGTCGGAATGAAGGGCTTGGAGGGGTCGAGATGTCCGGTGTTCAGGTGAGTGATGGGTGCATGAGTGCAAAGGTAAGTGTGTTTGGTGTGTGTAAAGTGTTTAAAGAAGTTTTACATACCTTTACTTACCTTTACAGCCTTCCTTCCTTCCGGTCTTGACAGATGAAATATCAATCTGTGATGTCACCTGTTGCCGGGTGGCCCTTAATTGGCCTGCTGAGCCCACTGGGCAGGCTCAACAAGGTCAATCAAGTCAAAATCACGTGGGTTGGCTAGAACTCGATGGAGGCGGAACTACAACCCTGAAAGTTGTAGACCCGCCTCCAACCCGACTCCTCCATGAAAATCCAGCCCAATGTTTCAGTTCGATGACCTCTCGTCAGAACCTTCCCTCTTTGTAGCTGCTGTCCTACTGTACGTTTTCTGTTTTTATTTGACCACTTGTATAATGGCCTTCCACACCTGCTTCATCCTCTAGGTATTGGTAACTTGACCCTCTGCTCTACAGAGATCAGTACAATTCCTGCCGTCCTCCATGACCTGAGATCTTGATCCGTGAACCTTGGTTGATGCCTTCTGCACTCTCTCTCCATTGCTCACAAGATTTGATTACTGCGCAGTTGGATTGGCTCTGATTAGCTAGTTGAGCAGCATGGTTGCAGGCAATTTCAGATTTAGAATCATAGGAGCTTACAGCGCATTCGGCCCCTCGTGTCCATGCCAGCTCTTTGCTACAGCTCTTTGCTACTCTCTCCCCATCGCTCTTTATCTTCTTCTGCTTCAAACATTTATCCAACTTCTGTCAGCCATGGCTCAGTGGGCAGCACTCTCTCGCCTCTGAGTCACAAGGTTGTGGGTTCAAGTCTCACTCCAGAGAATTGAGCGCAAGATCTAGGCTGACACTCCAGTGCAGTACTCACTGAGTGCTGCACTGTCGGAGGTGCTGTCATTCGGATGAGACATTAAACCGAGGCCCCGTCTACCCTCTCAGGTGGATGTAAAAGATCCTACAGCACTATTTCGAAGAAGAGCAGGAGAGTTATCTCCAGTGTCCTGGCCCATATTTATCCCTCAATCAACATAACAGAAACAGATTATCTGGTCGTTATCATATTACTGTTTGTGGGAGCTTGCTGTGCGCAAATTGGCTGCCAGGTTTCCTACATTACAACAGTGACTACACTTGAAAAAGTACTTCATTGGCTGTAAAGTGCTTTGTGACATCCTGACGTCATGAAAGGCGCTGTATAAATTCAAGTCTTTCTTTTCTTTTTAACTTTCCCTTAGAGGAATTGTCAGACAGTTGTGCATTACAGGTAGTACAATCTCACACACCCAAAGCTTCCAGAAGGCGCTCAAGTTTGGTAATGCAAAGATAAAGGAATAAAAGGCTAAATCCTTAACACCCTGACTGTGCTCTAAGAACAATTTCATGCCTCATGCGTTTTATTTGACCCCTAGCACCTCTGCAACTCCAAGGATTTCTTTTACAGATTATGGGGGGAAAATTGAGTCACACCCCCTTTGGAGTGCTAACTTCATCGGGGCGCTACTTTAAGCGGCCCAAAAAAATTAGCGCCCCCGCGGCCAAAATTCATCGGTAGCGCCCCAAGAGGGAAGCGGGGCACTACTGGAAGGGAGGGAATATCGTGGTGCTACATGTCGCAGTATTGCAGGCCTTCCTCCCCTTCTTAAAGGGCAGGGGCCTTACGCAACACGACCCGGGGCCCAGCTGGGCCACCGGGATCGGAGTGCCGGCAAAAGAGCCTGGCACTCAAGAGAAGTACCGGGCTCACGGAGCGCAGCTGGCACTCCGCGGCGGGGGGGCTGGTCAGGAGACCGGGGACAGCAGCGGAGGCAGGTGCTGGCAGACAGCCAGCAACAAAAATGGCCACCCGGCACCTCGCCTTTAATTAGCGCCGCCCCGGCCACAGGTAAGCCCCCCGACCCTGTCGGACATAGCGTCCGGCGGTACGTCAGGGAGCGCCACCGAAGATCGCGGCTGGGGCACGAGCGGGACGCTGTGCACGACGATGACATAATCACCAGCGGCGCAGTGCCGCGGGGCACTAACGGTTACCGCCGCCGCTAACCTCCCGCTTAATTTCACGGAAGGCGTTGGCGGCGCCATACCTGGGTGCTAGTTGCTTTGCACCCCGTTAGCGCCCTCTTAGAGCGCTAACGAAGGCGTAAAGCAACTGAATTTTCCCCCTAAGAGTTGAAATCTGTGTCGATTTTTTGACGGCCCAGATTACAAGACAGGTCTGATGGCCTGACCACCATTAAAAGCGCACAAATGGAGCGTTTTTTTTGGATCATTTCAGTAACAGCTGAAACGACCCCTGTGCTTAGGGCAACAACTCCTAATTAAGAAGCAAATTCTCGGAAGAATCTCAACCTGCACGTGAGCAGGCATTAACTGTACTTTAAACCTGTAAGGACTGCCCGTCTTCCACAGATGTCATCTCATCACATGGTTCGTATTAATGCAGAATAATAAATAGGCATGAATCAGTCAGAGGGGGGCTATGTTTTGTACACGGAGATTACTCATGTAGACAACCACCACCCCACCCCCGGTGTTGAATGGTTCTGTGGTCCTTCCTTTCACGGGCATGAAGGCTTCTCCAACAGACAACACCTGACGACATCTTCTTTCATCCGATGACACGCCGCTTATTAAGTTAGCCGATCTGGTACGGGACCACTCCAATTGTAGCCTGACAGCAGTACGCCCGAACATGATTGATTCTGCAATAGTCAGCAACTTATTGGTATCATTTCAACTCCCTGCAGAGGCAGAGTCTGGGCCCTAGGGAGTATCTGAAGCATCTTTCTTTGAACTTCAATATCACACTTGATTAAGCTGAGAGTTAGTTTCTTTTCCTTTTTAAAAATCAAAGGCATACTTTATGTTTAATGCTCCTTTGACCATCACATAGAATTCTTCCCCATATTAATATTAATATCCAAAAATTCCTCCCGTCTCATTTTTTTTTTCTTTGGATTGTGGAAAAAACAGCACCCTCAAAGTTCCATGTGTGGTCAAAGGCTGTGCCCGCCTGGTATACACAGTGTATGTCAGATTTGCTTCACTTTTATAGCACTTCAAGCTGCAGGGTCCTATAATTATGAATGAAACCATAGGTGTGAAAATACTAAGTCATATATTAGTGTGTGAGTATTCACCGTGCCTGTATTTTTTTTTATTGCCAGGGTGGGAATGTTTGATGGCAAGGCCAGATTTATTGCCCAGGCTTGCTGGGCCACTGTCACAAGACATTCAGAGTCAACCACATCATGTGGGGCTAATGTCAGCCCTCGGCCTGATGGGGCGCAATCAAAAAAAGGCAGAACGTAAGGCCTTTATCTCAAGAGGGCCGGAATACAAAGGGGTGGAAGGTGATGCTTCAGTTGTACGGATGCCTTGGTCAGACCCCATCTGGAGCGCTGCGTTCAGGTTTGGGCACCTCATCTCAGGAAGGGTATATTGGCCTCGGAGGGGGGACGGGTGCAGTGCAGACTCACCAGAAAGAGACCAGGGCTAAAAGGGTTAAATTATGAGGGTAGGTTGTGTTGTGTATGTACCTTTAAGAGAATAACTGGTCTCAGACTGCAGTACCGGCAGTGACCACCCCTGTATAAAAGGCGCTAGTGAGCCTCTGTTGTTTTCAGTTTCACTATTGACTTCCGCCAGTAAAGACTTGTTTTGTTCAACTCCTGCTGTCCGTGTCTCAAACATTCACGGACGTAATACTGGCGACGAGCAGATACGAACCTACCTACAGTCTGCACCACCTCCTGGGATCCATTCCTACAGCGAAGTGAGCAGAGGTCGAGGCCAGAAAGAAAAGAAAGTAAGAGGCAGTAGAAACGGGCGTCGACTGTGGGCATCCGCCCCTGTGTTAGCGGAGTTGAAGATTGCTGGAGAAGCTGTCGGAAGCGGGGCCTGGTTCCTGTCGACGGTGCTTCAGCTAATCGGGCTGGTGGCAGGTAGTGCACTGATCCTTCCTGGGCTGCGGCGGTCGTGAACTCGAGTGGGTGGTTTGCAACGGGGCCGAGCAGCGTTGTCGGGAAGAAGAGAGAGAGAGGGTGGAGCACACAGGGCGCGGACGGTGCTACGAAGCCGGGCTGCATATAGACCCGAGAAGAGGGAGGCAAGAGTCCCACAGGGTTGTTCCACGACAGGAAAATAATAAAAAAAGAAATATTAAACGCGCAAGAAACCGCGAGGAGCTGCAGGTTGCAACGGGAACCGCGGAAAGCAGCGCTAGCAACAGCGGGGAAGAAGGCAAAGCACGGGAGGCGCCATCTTAATCAGCGGGGAAGAAGGCAAAGCACGGGAGGCGCCATTTCGTTAAATCGGGGAAGAAGGCAAAGCGCGGGAGGCGCCATTTTAGATTTGCAAGATGCCGAAGACTGGCTGTATCACTGCTTTTGATAATACAATAAAGGACTGGACCACGTATGTGGAAAGAGTCGAGGTATATTTCGAGGCAAACGAAATAGCTGAGGAGAAAAAGGCATCGATATTGCTAAACTTAATGGGCGCTAGAACGTACGGCCTATTGCGGGACCTGATTACTCCAGCCAAACCGAAGGCGAAGAGTTTTAACGAAATTGTTGCTGTCCTACAGGAACACCTAAACCCTGCACCGCTGTTGAAAGCAGAAAGATTTAAATTCCACAGGAGAACTCAGCATAAAGATGAGAGCAATGCTGAGTACCTTATGGAACTACGCAAGTTATCAAAGCACTGCCAGTTCGGAGCAGGACTGGCAGATACCCTACGGGACAAATTTGTCTGTGGACTCCTGAGTGAAGGAACACAGAAGAAGTTACTATCAGAGAAAGAGCTGACGCTAGATAAGGCTTTCAGCGTGGCAGTATCGTATGAAGCAGCAGCCAGGGGAGCTGCAGAAATTCAACAAAAGCCACAGGAATACAGCACCCACGAAATGACACGGGGATTTACAAAATGTTATCGCTGCGGCAGAACTAACCATGACCAGAAGGACTGCTGGTCCAAAGACAAAATATGCAGGCAATGCGGAAAAATGGGACACATTGCACGAGTTTGCAGGTCTGGGAAGAAGACCAGCGACAACAAAAAGGCTACTAAGGGACCGTACAAGAAAGTACAAAAGATGACGGACAGTAGTTCCGAAGACCAGATGAGCGATAGTGAATCCGGGAACAGGAGACTAAGCTGTCTCAAACTTCACAATGTAATCGCAAAAGAGGATCACCGAACCATTTGGGTCACCCTCACGATAGCAGGGTCCCAAGTTAAAATGGAATTGGATACAGGATCAGCGCTAACCGTCATGAATCGACGAGACTACGAGCGGCTATTCTCACACATACCCTTGAGAGAGACATCCATCGTCTTGACGACGTATACGGGGCAAAAAGTATACCCCAGAGGAAAAATAAGGGTGCCTGTCGAATACAACGGCAAGAAAATACAGAAATTGTATCTCTACATACTGCCAAATGGTGGACCACCGTTATTGGGACAGGAATGGATCAGGAAGATAAACTTAGATTGGCACTCCATTCATGCAATGACGGTGGATGGTAAAAAAGATGAAGACGTCACTCCTGGATGATTGTCAACAATCTTAGCTAACGCCAAAGAGGTATTTCAACAAGAACTGGGCACGCTTAAAGGCGTAACCGCCTCGATAAAAATAGAAGAGAATGCAGTTCCCAAGTTTTTCAAAGCAAGACCGGTACCATATGCAATTCGCCCAGCCTTCGAGGCGTGTTGTCTAAGGTCGACTGGAGCGAGTGGGCGACACCCATCGTTCCTGTCATGAAGAAAACGTTAAGCAATAAGTCCGGGGAGCCAAGGAAGGTTCGCATCTGTGGGGATTTCACGGTGACGGTGAACCCAGTCCTTCACACAGTACAATATCCTCTTCCAAGGATAGAAGACATCTTTGCCTCACTGTCTGGAGGGAAGCGTTTTACAAAAATTGACCTAGCACAAGCATATTTGCAGATGGAGGTTGAAGAGTCCTCTAGGAAGTATCTCACGATAAACACTCACAAAGGTCTTTACCAGTATCATCGATTGGTATTCGGAGTAGCATCGGCTCCGGCGATATGGAAAAGAGCGATGGAACAAGTCCTGCAAGGGATTCCGGGGACTCAGTATTACTTGGACGACATCCTTGTGACAGGTGAAGATGACAGTGAACACCTTAACAACTTAGAACAGGTGCTCACTAGACTACGGGAACATGGGCTGCGAGCCAACCGCCCCAAGTGCGAGTTTTTTAAGAAACAGATATCGTATTGTGGCCACGTGATTGATGAAGAGGGGTTACATAAGTCCCCTGACAAAATTGAAGCGGTTGTTAAGGCCCCAGCAGCTGAAAATGTGTCGCAACTGAGGTCATTCCTCGGATTGGTGAATTACTACCATAAGTTTTTGCCGAATTTGTCGACAATTCTGCACCCACTGAATGCCCTGCTACGAACGGGGGTAGCATGGAAATGGAGCGATGATTGTAAGCGGGCCTTTCAGAAGAGCAAGGACTTAATCACTTCAAGGGAAGTATTGGCTCACTACAACCCAGCACTGCCGATCAGACTGGCGTATGATGCGTCTCCCTACGGCATTGGGGCGGTACTGTCACATAAATTCCTTGACGGTTTAGAGAGGCCAATAGCTTTTGCGTCACGCTCGTTAACTTCTGCTGAGCGTAACTATGCCCAGATTGACAGAGAGGCCCTCAGCCTAGTGTGGGGGGTGAAGAAGTTCAATCACTACCTGTACGGTCAAAAATTTACTCTACTAACCGATCATCAACCTCTTGTCTCCATTTTCAACCCTCAGAAGGGCGTACCGATAATGACAGCACAACGGCTGCAGAGGTGGTCCCTTTTCCTAGGGGCACACCAATATGACATCGAGTACAAAGGAACTAAACAGCATGGGAATGCTGATGGATTGTCACGCCTACCGTTGCCGACGGTGGAAGAAGATGACCTTGCAGTGGATCCAATGGAGTTATTCCACTCGACCATAGTCGAATGTCTCCCTGTGACGAATGCAAACATAGAAAAGGAAACACGGAATGACCCGACACTATCACGGGTCTATGATTTAACGGTGAAGGGATGGCCAGCACATGGCGATCCACTGCTGCCAGCATTCTCGCCAAGAAGAGAACAGCTGTCAGTGTGCAGAGGAACCTTGATGTGTGGATCCAGAGTAGTAATTCCACCTAAGTTGACGGATAGAGTGCTCAATGAGCTTCATGAGGGTCATCTGGGTGGGATAAAAATGAAGAACTTAGCCAGAGCGTTTGTGTGGTGGCCGGGAATCAATAGAGAAATCGAAGAGATGACCAAGAGTTGTGCAGGATGCCAGAAGATCCAAAACGCCCCACCACAAGCTCCTCTGCATCCATGGGAGTGGCCCTTGTAGTGTATGTAACTGTTCTACCTTTAAGAGAACTATTGTATGTAACCGTCCACCTTTAAGAGAACTATTTTAGGTGTGGCACTACTTTATCTTGGCTGCTGTATACTGTAATACCGACGGTGACCACACCGGTATATAAGTGCTGTGTCAGGATTTATTGGGCAGATTCGCCCTGACCTTCGAATAGTAAAGTCCTGTTAAAGTTACTCTTGTAGTCTGTGTATTAATTCGCCATAATACCTACAGACTTTACAGTGGCGACGAGTTCGATCTTACCCTGCGGCAACAATACTTCCGAAGCAGTTAACGAGCGTTGAGAAGAGGCACCCGCCCTCGTCGTTCTGCTGAGAGAAAACTCGAGTCTGCAGAGCAAGGAAGAAGGAAGAATTCAGACACGAAGCCTTCCATCAGCAACAGGCACTGATTGTCCCTTCTGCCACGGTGGTGAGTGAGCCGATCAGCACGAGAAGCAAGTCGGCCACGGTGACTGTGAGTAAAGGGAAAATAAAAAAATAAACGGAGGATAAGGGCGGTGAACTCGACCACGGTCGGGGGAAAGGAGCCGGACAGAAGTCGGGCCCAGAGGCACTGAGACTGGGGCAGCATGGAGCACGGAAGCCGCGGTACAAGCGGGCTGGGAGAAGCAACGGCGTCGTGAGACAGCTAGACCGCGACCGGCGAAAAAGGCCGGGCAACGACCGAGGCCACGAAGCGCTGCGACCGGGATCGTAAGGCGTGGGAAGATATAAAAATAAATAAACCGCGGTGAACTCAGCCGCAGCCGGGGAGGAAAGCACCGGACTGCGAGAGGGCTGGGAGGCGCGATTGGAGTGAAAAAGGCCGGGCAGCGACCGAGGCCACGAAGCGCTGCGACCGGGATCGTAAGGCGCGGGAAGATATAAAAATAAATAAATCGTGGAGAACTCAGCCGCAGCCGGGGAGGAAAGCACCGGACTGCGAGAGGGCTGGGAGGCGCGATTGGAAGCCGCTGAGGGAGAGACAGAGCCCGAGCGAGCGGGAGAGACAGAGCCTGAGCGAGGGAGACTGAGCGAGATCCAGCCCAGCGGCTGAAACTGTTCGCCATCAACGGGTTGTACCCAGCGCCGGTTGCCCTGCCGAGAAAAGGGAACAAGGAACGCACTGAAGCCGACGCGCAGGCTGCGAACCCCGAAAGCCAGCGGTCGTCGCCCGAGGGAAAAGCTTACCCCTCCCGCCAGGGGAAGAAGCGCGGGAAACCGCCATTTTGGAAAAAAAAAGTTAAAGAAATATTTCGTTGTTGTTTCTCAGGAAGAGGGTGAAGATGCCTAAGCGTAGTAACATCAACGGTTTCGATTCCGATGTGGAAGATTGGGCCACGTATGTAGAACGCATCGAGATATATTGTAAGGTCAATAAGATAGCAAATTATGACAAAGCTCTAACCTTACTAAACTCAATGGGTGCGAAGACATACGGGTTATTGAAGCATCTTCTATCACCAGCTAAACCGGCGGATCAGTCTTTCGCTTATATTGTTGCTGTCCTGAAGGATCATTTGAACTCCGCACCGCTGATGTTAGCGGAACAATCTAAATTTTACGTGAGAACGCAACTAAAAGAGGAAAGCAACGCAGAGTACCTGGTTGAACTGCGTAGACTAGCAAAATACTGCCAGTTTGGGGTAAATCTGTCAGAGGCACTGAGAGACAAGTTCGTGTGCGGAATGTCGAAGGAAGGAATACAAAAACGACTGCTCGAAGAGAACGATCTTACACTTGAGAAGGCTGTCCTTATTGCAACATCGCACGAAGCCGCAGCGAGAGGCACGGCGGAAATGCAGCGGAAGACAGCGGTACTCAGTATGGATCAAATGACTTCGGGTACAACAAAATGTTATCGTTGTGGGAAGACAACACACGATCAGAACCAATGCTGGTTTAAAAACCAGGAATGTAGGAAATGTGGCAAGCCTGGTCACATAGCTAAAATATGCTGGTCAGGAAAGAAGATCAGCAATAATAAGTCACCGCAGAAGAAGTACAGAAAGGTACATAAGGTGACTGGGAAGAGTACAGATGAACAGAATTCGGATTCAGACTCCAACAGCAAGGAACTGGGTAGTCTGAGGATTCACAATGTGAGTAAAGAAGCTGACCGACAAACTATCTGGGTCACACTACAGATTGCAAAAGTCCAAGTGAAAATGGAAGTGGACACCGGATCGGCGTTGACGGTCATGAATAAGCAAGATTACAAAAAGTTGTTCAAACATATTCCCCTACGGGATACGGAGATAGTATTGCAGACATACACGGGGCATAAAGTATACCCCATCGGAAAGATAAAAGTCAAGGTGAGACACAAGGGCAAAGATCACCGAGGAATGGACATGTATGTGCTACCCGAGGGAGGTCCACCACTTCTGGGACGGGAGTGGATCAGGAAAATAAAGATAGACTGGCACTCACTAAACACAATGACGGTAGATTCCGGAAAGGAAGAAGTCAAACCTGAACGTTTGTCCAGAATATTGGACGAAGCTAAAGAGGTATTTCAGCAAGGACTGGGAACACTGAGAGGAATTAAGGCAAAAATCAAGATTGCAGAACATGCAAGCCCAAAATTTTTCAAAGCCAGATCGGTACCTTACGCGATACGACCTGCTGTGGAGGCAGAACTGGAAGAGCTTGAACGTTCAGGGGTACTGTCTAAGGTGGACTGGAGTGAGTGGGCCACGCCCATTGTTCCCGTCATGAAGTCTTCATCAAGTAACAAGCCAGGGGGACCAGGAAAGGTCCGCATCTGCGGAGACTTCAAGATCACAGTTAATCCGGTGCTTCACACGGTACAATACCCGCTTCCGTGGATTGAGGATATCTTTGCTTCATTGTCTGGCGGGAAACACCACCAAGATAGACCTGGCACAAGCATACTTACAAATGGAAGTCGAGGAAGAGTCGCACCAGTATCTCACAATCAACACACACAGAGGCTTGTATCGTTATAATAGACTGGTTTTTGGAGTAGCTTCGGCTCCAGCAATTTGGCAGAGGGCCATGGAGCAGGTCTTACAGGGGATTCCAAGCACTCAGTGTTACTTGGACGATATCCTGATTACGGGAGAGGATGAGGAGGAACACCTCGCAAATTTGAAACTGGTGCTCACCAGGTTGAAGGAATATGGCCTCCGAGTTAATCGCCAGAAATGTGAGTTCTTCCAGAAACGGATCTTGTACTGCGGTCATGTCATTGACCAAGAGGGGCTGCACAAGTCACCTGACAAGATAGAAGCTGTCGTGAAGGCCCCCGCTCCGGAAAATGTATCACAGTTGAGATCGTTTCTGGGGTTGATTAATTATTACCACAAGTTTCTGCCAAATCTATCCACGGTGCTGCATCCGCTGAATGCTCTGTTGCGGAAAGAAGTACCATGGAAGTGGAGCGAGGACTGTAAGAAGGCCTTTCGCAGAAGCAAGACGTTGATTACCTCTGAGGAAGTGTTGGCTCATTTCAACCCAACGTTACCTCTTCGTCTAGCTTGTGGTGCTTCCCCTTATGGAATTGGAGCAGTACTTTCACACAAGTTACCAAATGGCTCGGAAAGGCCAGTCGCATTTGCGTCCCGATCATTGACCTCCGCTGAGCGAAATTATGCTCAGATAGATAGGGAGGCCCTCAGCCTTGTGTGGGGAGTAAAGAAATTCAATCATTACCTGCAGGGCAAGAAGTTCACATTACTGACAGACCACCAGCCGTTGGTGTCCATATTCAACCCTAACAAGGCCGTTTCCACTATGACAGCGCAAAGGCTACAGAGGTGGTCCGTGTTACTTGGGGCACACCAATATGACATCGAATACAAAAGGTCCAAACAGCATGGAAATGCTGATGGGTTATCGCGCCTACCGTTGCCAGTAGTAGAAGAGGCGGCTACAGTGGACCCGGTAGAGATGTTCCACTCATCCATAGTGGAATGTCTACCAGTAACAAATTCGATGATCGAAAATGAAACAAGAAATGATCCGACTCTCTCACGAGTCTACGATTTAACGGTGGAGGGATGGCCAGCACATGGCGAACCAACGTTGCCCGCATTTTCGCAAAGAAAAGAACAGCTGTCAGTGTGCCGAGGAACCTTGATGTGTGGATCCAGAGTGGTGATTCCACCCAAACTTCAGCATAAGGTGCTAAAGGAGCTTCACGAGGGGCATCTGGGTGGAGTGAAAATGAAGAACCTAGCAAGAGCATTTGTGTGGTGGCCAGGTATTGATGGAGACATCGAAGAAATAACCAAGAACTGTCTAGGATGCCAGAAGGTCCAAAACGCGCCACCACAAGCTCCTCTGCATCCATGGGAGTGGCCCTCATCTCCTTGGCAAAGGGTACACGTCGACTTTGCTGGTCCATTTATGGACTCAATGTTTCTAATCGCGGTGGGTGCACACTCCAAGTGGCCGGAGGTAATAAAGCTGTCCTCCACCACCACGGAAAAAACCATCACAGTATTACGGACCATATTTGCTAGGAATGGCCTGCCGGAACAGATCTGTTCTGATAATGGACCGCAATTTGTGTCTGAAGAATTCAGGAAGTTCTTAAAAAGGAATGGGGTCAAGCACTACACGTCAGCCCCATACCATCCCGCCACCAATGGAATAGCTGAAAGGTTTGTCCAGACCTTCAAGAAGGCCATAAAGGCCATGGGTAATGAAGACATCAACCTACAACATAAGGTAGATAACTTCTTGTTGGCGTACAGGAATGCAACACATGCGGTCACAAACCAAACTCCCGCCATGATGTTTTTCAATAGAAGACTAAGATGCCGGCTGGATTTGATTAAGCCAAACGTCAGAAGGGACGTAGAGAACCGGCAATTTCAGGGCATGAATGAAAGGCCAACTAGATCCTTTCAGATAGGTCAACAAGTTTTGGCCCGGGACTACCGTACCGAGAAATGGCAGCCTGGAACTATTGGGAAAAGGCGAGGGCCGCTGATGTATACCGTGGACATTGGTGACAGCATCATAAGGCGACATGTTGACCAGATCATAAGGTCATCCACAAAGGACCAACCTACTCCACAACCTTACACGGCTAATGTTGAAGCAGAGATACCCAGAGCACCTACCTCCGATCTGGTAATACTAGAATCAGATGAACCTGACACTGTCCTTCAAGCCGAATCGACCTTGCCAGAAGAACCTACTACCCCGCCGAAAACTACTACACCACCGAGGCGTTATCCGGACAGAGTCAGGAAGCCTCCAGAGAGACTGAATCTGTGAACTGTTTTGCATAAGTTGTATATATGTTATGATGTTATGTTAATGGGGAATAAGTATGTTGTAAGCTAAAAAGGGAGGATTGTAGTGTATGTAACTGTTCTACCTTTAAGAGAACTATTGTATGTAACCGTCCACCTTTAAGAGAACTATTTTAGGTGTGGCACTACTTTATCTTGGCTGCTGTATACTGTAATACCGACGGTGACCACACCGGTATATAAGTGCTGTGTCAGGATTTATTGGGCAGATTCGCCCTGACCTTCGAATAGTAAAGTCCTGTTAAAGTTACTCTTGTAGTCTGTGTATTAATTCGCCATAATACCTACAGACTTTACAGCCCTCATCTCCATGGCAAAGGGTGCACATTGATTTTGCTGGTCTCTTCATGGACTCGATGTTTTTAATTGCGGTGGATGCACATTCAAAGTGGCCAGAGGTAATAAAAATGTCCTCAACCACCACGGAAAAAACTATCACAGTCTTACGAACCATATTCACCAGGAATGGGCTGCCTGAACAGATTTGCTCTGACAATGGACCACAGTTTGTGTCTGAAGAGTTCCGGAGGTTCTTAAAGAACAATGGTGTTAAGCATTACACATCTGCCCCATATCATCCAGCCACTAATGGATTGGCCGAGAGGTTTGTCCAAACATTCAAGAAGGCTATCAAGGCAATGTGTAATGAAGATATACCCCTACAACACAAGGTGGACAACTTCTTGTTTGCCTACCGGAATGCGACACATGCGGTTACCAACCAAACTCCAGCCATGATGTTCTTCAATCGAAGACTACGATGCCGCTTGGATTTGGTTAAGCCAAATGTCCGAAGAGATGTGGAGAACAGGCAGTTTCAGAATATGAATGAAAGGCCGACCAGGAGTTTTAAGATAGGTCAACCAGTTTTGGCCCGGGACTACCACACTGAGAAATGGCAGCCAGGAACGATTTGTACACGGCAAGGACCTCTCATGTATACCGTAGACGTTGGAGAGAGCATTGTAAGACGCCATGCTGACCAGATTCTAGAGTCACTGGAAAACGTCAACTCCACACCACGATCTGATACACCTGGCAATGAAATCGACGTACCAATTGCAGCTACCGCAGAACCGGTGATATTGGAAGCAGATGAACCAAACAACGACATTGATCCCGACTCAACATTGCCAGAAGAACCTGATACCCCAAAGAGGTGTTATCCAGGCAGAATCAGGAAGCCTCCTCAAAGACTGAACTTATAATTGCTTAAACTTAACCAATGTATCTAGCAACCGTAATTGTGATTGTAATTAGTTATCATTTAGTTGTTAAATGAATGTTATGTACTGTTTATCTAAAAGGGGAGGAATTGTTGTGTATGTACCTTTAAGAGAATAACTGGTCTCAGACTGCAGTACTGGCAGTGACCACCCCTGTATAAAAGGCGCTAGTGAGCCTCTGTTGTTTTCAGTTTCACTATTGACTTCCACCAGTAAAGATTTGTTTTGTTCAACTCCTGCTGTCCGTGTCTCAATCATTCACGGACGTAATAGGTTGTATAAGGGAATGGTAGCAAAGTGGTTATGTTACTGGACTAGCAACATCCAGCTAGGCCTGGCCTAATGAACCAGAGACGTGAGTTCAAATCCCACCATGGCAGCTGGGGAATTTAAATTCAGTTAATTAAATAATAAGTCTGAAATTTAAAAAAACTAGTATCAATAATGGTGACCGTGAAACTACCGGATTGACATAAAAACCCATCTGGTTCACTAATGTCCTTTAGGGAAGGAAATCTGGCAGGTCTATAGGTAATTCCAGACCACAGCAATGTGATTGTCTCTTAACTGCCCTCTGAAAGTGCGGCTCCAACAACACTTAAGAAGCTCAACACCATCCAAGACAAAGCCGCCTGCTTGATTGGCACCTCATCCACCACCTTAAACATTCACTCCCTCCACCACCGGCGCACCGTGGCTGCAGTGTGTACCATCTACAAGATGCACTACAGCAACTCGCCAAGGCTTCCTTGGCAGCACCTCCCAAACCCGTGACCTCTTCCACCTAGAAGGACAAGGGCAGCAGATGCATGGGAACACCACCACCTCCAAGTTCCCCTCCAAGTCACACACCATCCTGACTTAGAAGTATATCGTCGCTGGGCCAAAATCCTGGAACTCCCTCCCTAACAGCACTGTGGGAGTACCTTCACCACACAGACTGCAGCGGTTCAAGAAGGTGGCTTACCACCATGTTCTCAAGGGCATTTAGGGATGGGCAATAAATGCTGGCCTTGCCAGCAACACCCAAAGAATGAATCAAAAAAACACTGCTAGTGCTCCCTTGTGTATAAGCGATTGAGATGTGATCTGATCGAGGTGTTCAAAATGTTAAAATGATTTGATAGGGTAGATATGGGAAAACTATTTCCTCTGGTGGGGAATTAAAGCTAGGCTATTGAGGAGCGAAATCAGGAAACACTTTTTTCACAAAAAGGGTAGTTGACATTTGGATGAGCGTGTGAGAAATAGAAATTTACCAGTAATGCATTAGATGGTTTTCTGCCAGGTTTGATGCATTCAGTTGACCGTTAACCTTGTCTATGCCAGTGTTACCATGCAAGGGGGCACTTCCCTGGATCTACGTCCGAGGGGGTCAGAGTGCATGCCTGTAAAAGACTTGCTTGATTTTCCTCCATTTGAATTAACAGAGGAAAATTCATGCAGCTTCCTTTACTGGCATCCGCTCCGACCCATCTAATTCCCCAATATCCGCCGTGCTCAGGCAATCCAGCGCGCACAGACCCAGGAGCATCTCCCTCTTTTTTTACACATAAATATATATATATATAGTCTGAGGTGCTCCATTCTCCTTCGTCCTATCGCTAGTGTCAGGGAGCCAGTAATTACGTTACACCAATTAGCCACATTTCGTTTTTTGAGAAAAGTGCAGGGAGGCCATTGAAGTTGCTTCTGAATGTACCAGTTTCTGCTTGCTGGCTCCAAATGCCATTCTGTTTAGTCAGTAACAATGTTTGTATAATATACAAATTACAGTAGACAAACACCTGGGGTTATTAGACTCCGTGCAGCTGCTGGAGTTCAAGAGGTCACAGCATTTATTAGCCAAGCAGAGCATTGGATTATAGAAAGAACTTGTATTCATTTGGCACATTTTATCACATCTTAGCAACATCCTAAGTTGATTTGCACATAACAAATTACTTTTGAGTCACTTTTGTTATGCAGGCGGCTAGTTTGCACAAATATGTGTTCCACCAACAGCAGTCAGTTGATCAGCTAATCTAATTGTTTGGTTAAAGGAAGAATGTTAGAAAGACTTACATTTATATGGTGCCTTTCACGACCTCAGGGCATCCCAAAGCACTTTACAGCCAATGAAGTACTTTTCTGGAGTGTAGCCACTGTTGTAACGTAAGAAACGCGGCAGCCAATTTGTGCACAGCAAGCTCCCACAAACAGCAATGAGATAAATGACCAGATAATCTGTTTTGGTGATGTTGGATGAGAAATAAATATTGGCCCAGGACATCTGGGAGAACTCCCCTGTTCTTCTTCGAGTAGTGCCGTGAGATCTTTTACATCCACCTGAGAGGGCAGACTCTCATCTCATCTCATCTCATCTCATCTCATTCAACGCCTCATCTGAAAAAGGGCGCCTCTGACAGTGCGGCACTCGATCTGGTAGAAAACAAGTGGCTGACTTTTATGGCCCTGCAATTCCGCAGGTATCGCTGGCGAGGGACCAGCAGAACTTCCCCCTCTCCACCCCCCCCACCCCCCCCCACCTCCCAGGAAAACGACACCGCCATTCGCGCCATTTTCCTGGTGGTTCTGCAGGTCTCCTGCTGGACTTATGGGAGAACCTTGCGGAATTGCAGGGCCACTATGTCATAAGTGCTAAAGACTGCTGACATAGAAACATAGAACATAGAAAACTAGGAGCAGGAGTAGGCCATTCGGCCCTTCGAGCCTGCTCTGCCATTCAATATGATCATGGCTAATCCTCTATCTCAATACCATATTCTCGCTCTCTCCCCATACCCCTTAACGCCTTTGGTGTCTAGAAATCTATCTATCTCCTTCTTAAATATATTCAGTGACTTGGCCTCCACAGCCTTCTGTGGTAGAGAATTCCACAGGTTCACCACCCTCTGAGTGAAGAAATTTCTCCTCATCTCAGTCCTAAATGTCCTACCTAGTATCCTGAGACTGTGACACCTCGTTCTAGACCCCCCAGCTAGGGGAAACATCCTCCCTGCATCCAGTCTGTCTAGCCCTGTCAGAATTTTATATGTGTCAATGAGATCCCCTCTCATTCTTCTGAACTCTAGTGAATATAGGCCAAGTTGACCCAATCTCTCCTCATATGACAGTCCTGCCATCCCAGGAATCAGTCTGGTGAACCTTCGCTGCACTCCCTCTATGGCAAGTATATCCTTTCTTAGGCAAGGAGACCAAAACTGCACACAGTACTCCAGGTGTGGTCTCACCAAGGCCCTGTACAACTGTAGCAAGACTGAAGCTCAATAAAAGATACAAACACATCAAAATGGCAAAGGTTACAATAGCCTGAATAGGAAGAACTTTAAGCAAAGTTGGGTGAATTATGAGCTAGCCAAAAGCACCGTAGATAAACAAGGCCTAAGTGTCACAACAGCAACAACAACTTGCTTTATATTGAGCTCTTAACATCGTAAAACATCCCAAGGCAGGAATATAATCAGACAAAAATTGACACCAAACCAAAGAAGAAGACATTAGGACAGGTGATCAACAGCTTGGTCAAAGAGGAAGGTTTTAAGGGGGGGGGTCTTAAAGGAGGAGCGAGAGGTGAAGAGGCAGAGAGGTTTAGGGAGGGAATTCCAGAGCCTAGGGCCTAGACAGCTGAAGGCACGGCCGCCAACGGAGGAGTGAAGGAAGTGGGGATGGATAAGAGGCCAGAGCTGGAGGAACGCAGAGATCTTGGACGGTTGTAGAGCTGGAGGAGGTTACAGAGATAGGGAGAGGCGAGGCCATGGAGGAATTTGAACACGAGGATGAGAATTTTAAAATGGAGGCGTTCGGGGACCACAAGCCACACAAGTCAATGAAAAAGTATATAAATTTATAGAGAAGATGTAGAATTTCTGGCAGCCAATGAAGAATACTCTATATGAGAGTTATATGTGTTGAAACCATGAGAGTGGGGAAGTGGGGTGTTGAAGAAACGTGTAGACACTTGTGATTTTAGTGAACTGAAGGAGTCACTGACTTGTGATAGAAATGTGTTTAGAGTCAGAAAGAGTCATGTGAGATAGAGTGGAACTGAGACAGACCAGCCTCAGGCTTAAGAACGCTGTTGTTGGGTAAGAGGGGCTGAAATTACACCGTCTCAAATGGAGCAGCTCAGTGATATGAAACTGTCCAAAGGCAAAAAGTGAGAAGGCCGAGAGTAAATTGCTTGATAATTGAAACACCCATGAACAGAACCTCAAGAGGGGAATTGGTTGTCAGTTGCGGAAACATTGGAGGAATGATTTCTTCAGTGTGGTAAAGTGTAACTAAAACCGTATACATGTTCCTGACAGCTGGCGCAGGGAGGAAACGTTCTGCTGCATCAGGAGAGAAATTAGTTTCCAGCATTCGAGCAGACATTTACCAAGTGTGGTTATTGCTGGCAAGTGTAAGGCAATGAGACAAGAAGGGAAACAACTGCAATAAAAACAGAAAATGCTGGAGAAACGCAGCAGGCCAGGCAGCATCTGTGAAGAGAGAAACAGAGTTAACGTTTCAGGTCGATGACCTTTCGTCAGAACTGGAAAATAGCAGGAAATGGAACAGATTTTTAAGCAAGTGACATAACTGCACCTTACATGGGAAAATGATCAAAGAAAGAAAGACTTCAATTTCAATTTTATTGGTCACATAACTAAATACAAGAAGTGTAATCTAGTCAGTGAAATGCTTTTTTCTTGACGAGCCAAGAGCACCAAGCAGTAAGAACACTTAGCTGCCTGGTGCGCACGGAGCTCGCAAGGACGGCAGCCATCTTCATCGGCGCCATCACAAAAAACACAACCTCAGGACATCCCAAAGTGCTTTACAACAAATTAATTACTTTTCAGGTGTAGTCACTGCTGTAATGTAGGAAACGCGACAGCCTATTTGCACACAGCAAGATCCCACAAACAGCAGTGAGATAATGACCAGATAATCTGGGTTTTGATGATGGTGGAGAGATAAATGTTGGCCAGGATACCAGGGAGAACACCCCTGCTCTTCTTCAAAATAGTGCCGTGGGATTTTTTTTTACATCCACCTGAGAAGGCAGGCGGGGCCTCGGTTTAACGTCTCATGGGAAAGACGGCACCTCCAACAGTGCAGCACTCCCTCAGCACTGCACTGGTCAGCCTAGATTATGTGCTTAAATCTCTGGAGTGGGACTCGAACCCACAACCTTCTAACTCAGATGTAAGAGTGCTACCTACTTAGCTTGCATTACCAAAAAAAAACCCCATCAAATCCTGAAACTGACCATCAGGACAGCAGGTTTCAGTGAGGTCCAGCAAGTCTGTGCTCAGTAACTATACCTAGGAATTTAGTTAGGGTGAGACTGGGAAATTTGGGCAATATTTCCTGTGGATGAGGAGAGTAAGGGATGATCTAAGTAAGACATTTAAAATAATGAAAGGAACTGACAGGTAGATCGGAAATTCCTGTTCCCTCGAGTGGGTGAATCCAGAACAACGGGACATCATTTTAAAATTCAAACTAAGTTCAAAACAAATCCAGAAAAAAGGACAATAGCAAAATACTGCGGATACCAGAAAAAAAGAGTTCTTGCCGCACAAGTTTGTGAGAATGTGGGATATATTACCCAGAAGGTCATAGATGAAGAATGCATTAAGGTGATAAAAGGGAGCGGTTTACTTGAAAGTGAGAGTATTATGGGATAATGACAACAACTTGCATTTACATAGCACCTTTAACCTACTAAAAACGTCCTAAGGAGCTTCATAGGAGCGTTATCAGGCAAAATTTGGGGAAAGGGCTTTGATTTGGGATTAAAATGATAGAACTGCGACAGCTAGTAAAATGAGAGTGCGGGCTTGATGGACCGAATGGCCTATTATGCCTGATCCTTGCATGAGTTTGTAGATGGGAAAGACTGTTCACTAGAGTTGGGGCATTTCTCAAAGTGATCCTGGCGCCCAGGGAAAATGCAGTCCCCGCGTAAGTTTCTAAAGGTGGCCCTTTGCAAAAAGGTGGGCCCTTTCCTCTCCTACCTTCCCATGCTGCCCCGCGGTTTCTGCTCCTTCATGACATACCTACCTAACTGCAGCAGCCACAGAAAATTCAAAAGAAGGCTTTTTTTTTAAATATCGGTATCACAACTGGGAAAGAGAATGCTATCGCCGTACCTAGTAGCCTTACGGAGCCTGCCAGAGACGGGGGCCTTGATAATACCAGTTCCCCCCCACCCGCCCACCCCCGGCACAATGGGTGAGAGGAGGTCAGGGGAGGGGTTAAACCTTAAATAATGGGAAAGGTGCTCCCAACCCGAAGCGTACGCGCTCGTTGACGTTATTACAGCGACGGGTAACGAGGCGGCGAGTTTCCCATTTTGGAGCGGCGAGACACACCATTAACATATTTGAATCAGGCGCCCGCAGTGATATTGGGAGCCTTATTTAAATTCAGCTGCCGCCGGACGGGTTTCCCCAGAGCTCGTGAAACCAGGCAGCAAAATGGAGGCGGGAGCTGTCGGCTCCTGAAGGTAAGCGCCTTCTCTAACACTCCTTGTGGTCCAGGAGGAGCCGGAGTGCTCTCCACCAGGCCGCAACTCCTCTCCCGCCAGCCTCGCGGCCTCTCTCACCCCTGCCATGATCGGCGACCTCTCCCACCCACCACCACCACCTCCCCACCACCCCCCCCCCCCCACCCCCGGCAACCGCCCAAGCCCCGATCTGCAGCCTGCCCCACGATCGTAATTGCAGAGGACCATCCCCACTCAAGGGAACAGGAATTTCCAATCTACCTGTCAGTTCCTTTCATTATTTTAAATGTCTTGCTTAGATCATCCCTTACTCTCCTCATCCACAGGAAATATTGCCCAAATTTCCCAATCTCACCCTAACTAAATTCCTAGGTATAGTTACTGCGACCTCCTGGTGCTGGTGTTCAGGCTGGTCAGCTGCCAGGCAAGAAATGGAAGAAAGAGATTACAATGAGGTCCTGCTGTTAAATTCAGCCTCGCTGGAATTTCCCCCGCACTACCGCGCTCCTCCATACCCTTCCCGCCTCCCCGTGAACATCGGGGCCTGCGACTCTACATTTCTTTTCCAATCACATTTGCTTCCATTCATTTTCACATTCCGCAAATTTGCAGTAAAGTTAAAGTAAGGAAATCGATGGCACTTCTGACTCTAGTCCATAAATCACTGCAATCGGAATACAGGATTTCAGCAGTTTTCTTTCATTCCTGGACCCAACGTTTTGATTTATGGAGACGCACTTACAAAGCATAGCACAGTACAGTACTTACAGCACAGAAACAGGCCATTCGGCCCAACTGGTCTGTGTCGGTGTTCACACGAGCCTCCTCCCACCCCTCTTCACCTCATCCTATCAGCATAAACCTTCTATTGCTTTCTCCCTCATCTGCTTATCGAGCTTCCCCTTAAAGGTATCTATGCTATTCGCCTCAATCGCTCCCTGTGGTAGCAGGTTCCACGTTCCAACCACTTCTGGATAAAGGTTCTAAAAGGCACAACTCTCCCAGTGATTGCAGCCTGAATTTGAGCGTAAATTAACTGACTTGAAAATGAGCGTAAAATCGGTTGTGCCGTTTTTTTTTCTCTCTCTGCCTCAATTGTAACTGAAATTTAAACTCACGTGAAAAGAAATTCTCGAGCGATGTCAAAATGTTGGGAAGTGTTTTGATACACTTCCACTGGCACAGGTTACACGGGCCCAACTAAAACAGCTCGTCCGTCATTCCGCTCTAACAGCTTTGTCACGTCAACTCCCGAGCTGGTATGACGCGAAGCAAATTTTTTGGAGTTCCGTGTTGCACAAAATATGAGAGCGCAGGGAACGAACTCCTGCGGACTGCTCGGATAAATCATTTCCGGTTTGATCATTATTTTTTCAGTGAGTACACTTGAAGTTGACAATATTTGGGTAAACGAGCCTAAATCAGCCTAAACAATCAAAATCTTCAGATATTAAAAAAATCTTCAGTTGAGAGGATGGTGAAATGTTATCATTTCTCTTTTTCCGCCACCCCCCACACCAACCCCCCCAACAACCCCCGTCCCCGTTCTGCTCCCCCCTCCCTCCACCCTCCATCTGTTTTGTTCCCTTTGCTTTCTCTCCTATTCCTTTAGCAGAATGTGAAGGCACATCAATTACATCGAAACTCCTGAATTGCAATCTTGGATTCTTTGAATTCCTTGGTGTGCTCAACTGGAAAAAGAGCAAAGAAAAGGCTTGCATTCATATAGCGCCGTTCATGAACTCAGGATAAGTGGCAGATAACACTCGAGCCACAGAAGTGCCAGGCAATGACTATCTCCAACAAGCGAGAGTCTAACCACCGCCCCTTGACATTCAACATCATTACCATCGCCGAATCCCCCACCATCAACATCCTGGGGGTCACCATTGACTGAAAACTTAACTGGACCAGCCACATAAATGCTGTGGCTACAAGAGCAGGTCAGACGCTGGGTATTCTGCGGTGAGTCTCTCACCTCCTGACTCCCCAAAGCCTTTCCACCATCTACAAGGCACAAGTCAGGAGTGTGTTGGAATACTCTCCACTTGCCTGAATGAGTGCAGCTCCAACAACACTCAAGAAGCTCGACATCATCCAGGACAAAGCAGCCCGCTTGATTGGCATCCCATCCACCATCTTAAACATTCACTCCCTCCACCACTGGCGCACCGTGGCTGCAGTGTGTACCATCTACAAAATGCACTGCAGCAACTCGCCAAGGCTTCTTCGGCAGCACCTCCCAAACCCGCGACCTCTTCCACCTAGAAGGAAAGGGGCAGCAGGTGCATGGGAACACCATCATCTCCAAGTTCCCCTCCAAGTCACACACCATCCTGACTTGGAAGTATTTCGGTCGTTCCTTCATCATCGCTGGGTCAAAATCCTGGAACTCCCTCCCTAACAGCACTGTGGGAGCACCTTCACCACACGACTGAAACAGTTCAAGAAGGCAGCTCACCACCACCTTCTCAAGGGCAGTTAGGGATGGGCAATAAATGCTGGCCTTGCCAGCGATGCCCACATCCCAGGAACCAAAATATTTTTAAAATTAGCACATCGCTGTTTGTGGGAGCTTGCTGTGTGCAAATTGGCTGCTGCGTTTCCTAAATTACAACAGTGACTACACCTCAAATGTATTTCATTGACTGTAAAGCGCTTTGGGACGGACCTGTGGTCATGAAAGGCGCTATATAAATGCAAGTCTTTCTTTCTTTCTCTCCTCAGAGCAGTGAGTGCCCTGTGGTGGGCTATGGTTCCCCGGGTGCTGTGGAATTCCAGTAACTCACTGGAAGCATCCACTCTTTCTATGTGAATCTGGACCCACAAGTCTAAAAAATTAGTGAGGCGCTATCCCTATAGTTACGCTGGGATGACTTCCGCCACGGACCGACGCTACTGACCACGGCAAAGCTCCAAGCGTCAGTGGGAGGGATCCGCAGGAGCAGGATTTTGGTAGCAAGGGTGTCCATATGGGTGCCTCCCCAGCTAAAACCATGGAAACGCCATCAGTAGCTGACAACCCACGGGGCAGGTCAGTGCCTGATTTGCCCATTCTCAGAAGAAAGATTGGGTGCACCCCAAAAATGTTTTACCTCTGCTTCTTCTTCGGGGGAATCCAGACACGGACCTCAGCCTGGCTTCCCCAAATGAGCCCCACTTCTGCCGAGACAGTGCAGGCCAAGTGCGCCTGCACCGATTGTACACCAAAGCCCCGATTTGAACCTAAACTGGGAGTGAGATGGGTTTGGGTTGGAGCTACGTTCCCTTTAAGCTGCACGGCTGCACAATCACACGGCCTTGCAACGTTCTGGAAGCCTCACCGACTTTTAAATTGATAAACCGTGCATGCGCAGAATGTTGAATGGGCCGTGCAGCCCAAAGAAAATTAGTGGGAACATTAGGTTGGAGTCCTGTTTTACACCTCCATTCGATTTTACTCTGCATTGACTGCAGGGGGGGGTTATGCTTCAACTGTATAAAACACTAGTTAGGCCTCAGCTGGAGTACTGCGTGCAGTTCTGGTCACCACATTACAAGAAAGATGTGATTGCACTAGAGAGGGTACAGAGGAGATTTACAAGGATGTTGCCCGGAGTAGAGAATCTTAGCTATGAGGAAAGACTGGATAGGCTGGGTCTGTTCTCCTTGGAACAGAGGAGGCTGAGAGGAGACCTTATTGAGGTGTATAAAATTATGAGGGGCCATAGATAAAGTGGATAGAAAGGACCTATTCCCCTTAGCAGAGGGGTCAAAAACCAGGGGGCTCAGATTTAAAGTAATTGGGGGAAGGTTTAGAGGGGATTTGAGGGGAAATTTCTTCACCCAGAGGGTTGTGGGGACTGGAACTCACTGCCTGAAAGGGTGGTAGAGGCAGGAACCCTAACCACATTTAAAAAGTACTTGGATGTGCACTTGGGATGCTCTAACCTGCAGGGCTATGGACCAAGAGCTGGGAAGTGGGATTAGGCTGGATAGCACTTTGTTGGCCGGCGCAGACACGATGGGCCAAAATGGCCTCCTTCCGTGCTGTAACCACACCTTGAGTATTGTGTGCAGTTTTGCTCGCCTTATCTGAGGAAGGATGTTCTTGCCATGGAGGGAATGCAGCGAAGATTCACCAGGAATGTCGTATGAGGAGAGATTGGGTCGATTGGGCTTATATTCACTGGAGTTCAGAAGAATGAGAGAGGATCTCATTGAAACTTGTAAAATTCTAACAGGACTAGACAGACTAGATGCAGGAAGGATGTTCCCGATGGCGGGGAGTCCAGAACCAGGGGTCACAGTTTAAGGATAAGGGGTAAGCCATTTAGGACTGAGATGAGGAGGAATTTCTTCACCCAGAGAGTGGTGAACCTGTGGAATTCTCTACCACAGAAGGCCGTAGAGGCCAATTCATTAAATATATTCAAGAAGGATTTAGATATATTTCTTAAAGCTAAAGGGATCAAGGGATATGGGGAGAAAGCAGGGACAGGGTACTGAATTTGGATGATCTGGCATGATCTCATTAAATGGCGGAGCAGGCTCGAGGGGCCGAATGGCCTACTCCTGCTCCTATCTTCTATGTTTCTGTTTCTGTTTCTATGACTTCAGTGGAGAGTAAAAATGGGACGGGGTGAAAAACAGGCGTCCGACCCAAATCCGCCTGTTCCTGACTGCCGGGTTAGGTTAAAATCAGGGCAGTTCCAACCGAGGGTAAAAGCGCAGAGACTCCTGGTTCAGGGAATCCAATGGCCTGTATGGGTTGGCATGCACTTTGCAGAGGAATTACCGCCCGATTTTGTACGGTCTAACTGCGGGCAGGGTTTGGAAAATCAAGCGGGGAACTATGACGCTTGCTCCCCACTGATTCCAGCCGCTTCCAAGATCTTCCTGAAGAGGTGCAGCCAGATGGTGATGTCACAGGAACACCATCACCTCTCAGTTCTCCTCCAAGTCACACACCATCCTAACTGGGATACACATCGCCGTTTCTTCATCGTCACTGGGTCAATGTGCTGGAGCACCTTACCTACCACCATTGTGGGAGCACCAAACACTGCTGCAGTGGTTCAAAGAGATGGCCCACCACCACCTGCTCAGGGGAAGACAGGGATGGGCAATAAATCCGGCTTTCCCTCATCGCCCACTTCCCAAGAATCTAATTAGACGACACAGTCCCTTTCGGCCACTACAGATGTCAAAGGCCTTTCAGCATCTTAAAGGGAGGTTCCACCAAAACAAATTCGAATTGAGCTGACTCAGGGGAATTCACTGGGGTCAGTGGCAGGGCAGCCAAAGGGGACACAAAGCCCAACCTCCCAACTTAACACCGGCAATACCACCAAGGGTATTTCTACAGAGTCCAATCTTAGCCCCTATCGCTACATGAGCTAGCAACAGCTAACTCGGCCCAGACCGCAATTGAATCAGGGAGTTTGCTGGCTGGATTTTATCAATGGAGGCGTGTAGGAGGCGGGACTCCCACTTTTGGGGTTGTAGTTCCGCCTCCATCGAGTTGTGGCCAACCCACTCGATTTTTCCTTGATTGACCTTGTTGAGCCCGCCCAGCGGGCTCAGCAGGTCAATTAAGGGCCACCCGGCAACAGGTGACGTCACAGATTGACATTTCATCTGTCAAGAGAAATATCAGCTCTTTGAAGCTGTCAAACACTGACAATCTGTACTCCAAGTTAATTCCTTCCTCTCAGGCTGATTTAGAGATCTCTCCAGAACAGAAAGCAGAATACTGCAGATTTTGACAGCTCGCGGTCATTCTGCTTTCTGTGCCGGTGAGATGATGGGCTCCCGAGACCTGAAGGAAGGAAGCCTGCATTAGTAAGTAAAGGTAAGTAAAACTTATTTAAACACTTTACACACACCAAACACACTTACCTCTGCACTCATGCACCCATCACTCACCTGAACACCGGACACCTCGAACCCTCCAAGCCCTTCAGCCCGACGGTCCGCCTCGCTAACTTGGCGTGGTTTGGAGCCGTCGGGCAGCCCACACTTCAGGGATAAAAATAGGGATTAGGCTAAAAACTGCCTGTTAACTACCTGTTAACAGGCAGTTAATTGGCACTAATCCCCTTCCCGCCTCGGGGAGGCGGCTCCCAGTGCGGGGCGGGTACCCGCCTCCTGGGAAACGGGCATGGAGGCGGGTTGGGGGGCAGGATGGGTTCGTGCCCCCCCGATTTCACGATTTTAACACCCCACATGCCTCCACGGCCCTGGGAAATTCTAGCCCTGCTTCTTTGTATGGTTCGGCATTACCCCACACAGCACGATTACCTTCTGAGACAATAGAAGAACTATAGGCAATAGTTATATTGAAGGATGTGCGCTCATATTCATTTTTCAAAAATCCATTTATGACTACCTGCCTGAAAGGGTGGTGGAAGCAGATTCAAGAGTAACTTTCAAAAGGGAATTGGACGTATACTTTAAAAGGAACAATTTGCATGTCTATCAGGAAAGAGCACGGCGAGTGGGACTAATTGGATCGCTCTTCGGAGAGCCGGCACAGGCATGATGGGCCGAATGGCCTCCTCCTGCGCTGTCTGATTCTATGACTACATATTATCACTGTGGACAAAATAATTTAAAGCTAAGATCTTGCACGTAATAATGGGCCTGAGAGCAGGTATTAACCCAAAAATTCATCGAGTTGTTGGAAGAGGCTGGATACTGTCAGAGATTGATTGTGGGTGTCCATTGCACAGCTGATAAGTTTCATTCCTAAACGTTGCAATTTGGATTACGTCACCCTGAAGTGAAACCATTAGCAAAAAGCCCTGTAGCAAGCTGTTAGGAATCGGCAGGTGTGACTCTGAGCTGGGCAACTGCCTGTACAGTCCCAAATGTATATTCGGAGTGCTGGCTCTATCTATAAGCGACCACACTGCTGACTGGTGACAGATAGGCATTTGCCATTTGCATGCATAGCACTGCTTGAACCAGGATTCCCAGATGTAAGGAATATATCAACATTTCCCTGCAGGAACAACGGCACTGTGGCTGACTGAGAGATGGCATCAGTCAATTTTCCTTAAATGTTGATCGGCTCTATCAAAATGTTTCTTTTAACATCCGCAGATTTTATAACGTTACTTTATACTCAGTGGATTCAAATGGAAAATCTATCTGTTTTTCATTAAAGTAATTAACATCTGACCTATGACAGAGGGAAACATTTTGGGCTAATTATGATTTTATATGTTTATTTTTTCTTTCGGAATATAATTTCTTCCACGACCTTTTTCTTAAGCAAAATGTGTATTGCCCATATTAAAACCATGACTTTTACCCACACGTTAAAAATTCATCTATCTTGTTGTAAGGAGCTCTAATTAGGTTGTAGGTTCTTTTTGTGTTCAGTGCTAAATAAATATTCATTATTTAAATGCCTGCCGGAACGAAAGAACTTGCACCATTAATGTCGCTCAGAAACATCTCACGGCAGTTTCCAGGCAGCAAATTACTTTGAAGCACAGTCACTGTTGTTATGTGGTCAAATGTGGTAGCCATTTTGTGCATCGCGCGATCCAACTAACAGCAATGAGTTGATTGGCCATTTACAGTAATCTGCCTGTTGGTGGTGTTGGTCGAAAGAAGAATGTTCTCCAAGTCTCCGGGAGAACTCCCTGGTCTTCTTCAAAGCGTACCATGGGACCTTTAGCATCCAACTGAACCGGCGGAACAATATGGTAGAACTGGGGGATTGTTTTTTTGTTGTTTAAGTGAGATCTCATTCTACCTATTAATCAAATATTTGCAAAATCACAAGATAATTTTTTTTTATTCGTGGGCGTCGCTGGCAAGGCCAGCGTTTATTGCCCATCCCTAATTGCCCTTGAGAAGGTGGTGGTGAGCCACCTTCTTGAACCACAGAGGGCAGTTAAGAGTTAACCACATTGCTGTGGGTCTGGAGTCACATATAGGCCAGACCAGGTAAGGATGGCAGATTTCCTTCCCTAAAGGACATTATGAATGGAGGGGGGGTCATTCAAGCCATCTCAGTTCATCCATCCAGAAACATTTTTCAAGACCTCTCATTCCAGCACCCCTTTGGTTCTTAATTGATCCCAAGGTTTTCACTTCCACTTCTCTACCAGACTGATTCCTGGGATGGCAAGACTGTCATATGAGGAGAGATTGGGTCGACTAGACCTGCATTCATTAGAGTTTAGAAGAATGAGAGGGGATCGCATTGAAACGTATAAAATTCTGACAGGGCTAGACAGACTGGATGCAGGGAGGACAAAAAGCTAGTCTGCGGATATAAGGCTGGAGATAGTTGCAGACATAGGGTGTCATTTTCATTCAGAAGTCGGGAAGGAGGCGGGACTACAACTTTCGGGGTTGTAGTCCCGCCTCCATCGAGATGCGACCAATCCACGTGACTTTAACTTGATTGACCTTGTTGAGCCCGCCCAGCGGGCTCAGCAGGCCAATTAAGGGCCACTCGGCAACAGGTGATGTCACAGACTGAAATTTCACCTGTCAAGACATTTTGACAGATGAAATATCAGTGTTTCACAGCTATTTGAAGCTGTCAAACACTGACAGTCTTACTTCTAACATGAGCCCTTCTCCACAGACTCAGTTAGAAATCTCTCCTGCACAGAAAGCTGCAGGCTGTCACTTTTGACAGATCGCAGCCATTCTGCTTTCTGTGCCGGTGAGATGAGGGACTCCCCGAACCTAAAGGAAGGAAGGCTGAAAAGGTAAGAAAATGTATGTAAAACTTATTTAATCACTTTAGACACACCAAACACACTTACCTTTGCACTCATGCACACATCACTCACCTGAATACCGACATCTCGACCCCTCCAAGCCCTTCAACCCGACGGCCCGACTCCTCCAACTTGGCGTGATTTGGAGCCATCGGGATTCCCACAGTTCAAGCTTAAAAATAGGGATTAGGCTAAAAACTGCCTGTTAACTACCTGTTAATAGGCAGTTAATTGGCACTAATCCCTTCCCGCCTCGGGTAGGCGGGTCCCAGTGCGGGGCGGGTACCCGCCTCCTTTGAAATTGGCATGGAGGCAGGTTGGGGGCGGGATGGGGTCAGGACCCCCGATTTCGGGAATTTAACCCCCCGCACGCCTCCAATCCCGACTCCACGGCTCAATGAAAATCGAGGCCATTGGGTAGAGATAAGACCAGGGAGGGATTTGAAGATGGGAATGAGAAGTTTAAATTTCATTCATTGATAGGGAGTCAATATAGGTCAATGAGAATAGGGGTGATGGAGAATCAGGGCTTAATGTGGTTCAGAATATGAGCAGTTACAATTTGAACAGGTTGGAGCTTGTTAGGAGGTGGAGGGTGGGAGGCATTGGAATAATCGTTGAGAGGCGACACAAGCTTAAAAATGGTTTCAGCAGCAGAGGGGCTGAGTTAGGGGTAGAGGTGGAAAAGGAGGTCTTGGTGATGGACAGATAAAAGCTCAGCGCATGGTTGAGTAGGATACCAAGGTTTTGCCTTGGTTAGAATCAGTGGCAAGGGAGTAGAGGGCGGCAAACAATGGTTTCACTCTTGCCAGTGTTCAGTCAGAGGAAGTTGTGGCTCATTCATGAGTTGATGACAGACAGGTAGTGATATCAAGAGAGAGGAGGTGGAGTGGTAGAGCTGAGTGCCATCAGCATATACAGTATAAGGAAACTGCCCCCATGCCAACAGATGATGCTACCTAGGGGCAGCAGGTAAAAGAGAGAGAGAAAACATGGTCAAGGGCAACAGCTTAGAGGACTCCAGAACTGATAGTGTGAGGTGGGAAGAGCAGCCTTTGCTGGAGATGTACTGCCTGTATTCTCATAGGACTGGCTGCATTCCCTTCTGTCACAGAAAGAGGCAGAACTGGAGAAATAATGTCATTCGGCTTAATTCCTGCCAGTGATGTCTTTGTTTACCCCCAACACTATATACATACTGTGTATGTTAATATGGTTGCCTCACACTGTTGGAGTCAGTAATCCTAGCCAATACGACAATACTGTCACTGATTAAATAAAAATGGACAGAGCAAAATCAAACAACACCAACTTGCATTTATATATTGGCTTTAACGTAATTAAAAATATCCCAAGGTGCTTCACAGGAGCGTTATCGGGCAAAATTTGACACCGAGCAACATGAGGAGATATTAGGACAGGCTTGGTCAAAGAGGTAAGTTTTATGGAGCATCTTAAAGGAGGAGAGAGGGGCGGAGAGGTTTATGGTGAGAATTCCAGAGCTTACGACCTCGGCAGCTGAAGGTACGGCCATCAATGGAAGAGTGATGAAAGAGGGCAGAATTAGAGGAGCGCAGCGACCTCAGAGGGTTGTAGGGCTGGAGGAGGTTACAGCGATCTCGGAGGGTTGTAGGGCTGGAGGAGATTACAGCAATCTCAGAGGGTTGTAGGGCTGGAGGAGGTTACAAAGATCTCGGAGGGTTCTAGGGCTGGAGGAGGTTACAGAGATCTCGGAGTGTTGTAGGGCTGGAGGAGGTTACAGAGATCTCGGAGGGTCATAGGGCTGGAGGAGGTTACAGAGATCTCGGAGGGTTGTAGGGCTGGAGGAGGTTACAGCAATCTCAGAGGGTTGTAGGGCTGGAGGAGGTTACAGAGATCTCGGAGGGTTGTAGGGCTGGAGGGGGTTACAGCGATCTCAGAGGGTTGCAGGGCTGGAGGAGGTTACAGCGATCTCGGAGGGTTGTAGGGCTGGAGGAGGTTAGAGAGATCTCGGAGGGTTGTAGGACTGGAGGATGTTACAGCAATCTCAGAGGGTTGTAGGGCTTGAGGAGGTTACAGAGATCTCGGAGGGTTGTAGGGCTGGAGGAGGTTACAGAGATCTCAGAGGGTTGTAGGGCTGGAGAAGGTTACAGAGATCTCGGAGGATTGTAGGGCTGGAGGAGGTTACAGAGATCTCGGAGGGTTGTTGGGCTGGAGGAGGTTACAGGGATCTCGGAGGGTTGTAGGGCTGGAGGAGATTACAGAGATCTCGGAGGGTTGTAGGGCTGGAGGAGGTTACAGAGATCTCGGAGGGTTGTAGGGCTGGAGGAGGTTACAGAGATCTCGGAGGGTTGTAGGGCTGGAGGAGGTTACAGAGATCTCGGAGGGTTGTAGGGCTGGAGGAGGTTACAGCAATCTCAGAGGGTTGTAGGGCTGGAGGAGGTTACAGAGATCTCGGAGGGTTGTAGGGCTGGAGGAGGTTACAGCGATCTCAGAGGGTTGTAGGGCTGGAGGAGGTTACAGCGATCTCAGAGGGTTGTAGGGCTGGAGGAGGTTACAGAGATCTCGGAGGGTTGTAGGGCTGGAGGAGGGTACAGCAATCTCAGAGGGTTGTAGGGCTTGAGGAGGTTACAGAGATCTCGGGGGGTTGTAGGGCTGGAGGAGGTTACAGAGGTCTCAGAGGGTTGTAGGGCTGGAGGAGGTTACAGAGATCTCGGGGGTTGTAGGGCTGGAGGAGGTTACAGAGATCTTGGAGGGTTGTAGGGCTGGAGGAGGTTACAGAGATCTCGGAGGGTTGTTGGGCTGGAGGAGGTTACAGAGATCTCGGAGGGTTGTAGGGCTGGAGGAGGTTACAGAGATCTCGGAGGGTTGTAGGGCTGGAGGAGGTTACAGAGATCTCGGAGGGTTGTAGGACTGGAGGAGGTTACAGCGATCTCGGAGGGATGTAGGGCTGGAGGAGGTTACAGAGATGGGGAGGAGCGAGGCTATGAAGGGATTTGAAAACAAGGATGTGAATTTTAAAATTGAGGCTTTGCCGATCCGGGATCCAATGTAGATCAGCGAGCACAGGGGTGATGGGTGAACGGGACTTGATGCGAGTTAGGACACGGGCAGCATCAAAGGACAAAATAGCATTAATCAAAAGTCTTTGCAAGTCGTTGATGTTTGAAAGAGAAGCTTAACGTCGAGACTTTCTCTCCGTAACACACTTGTGAACCTAGGAAATACATTGGCATCCTCCACGATGCCATGACATCATTGCATCACAAATTACATACTCCCTTCCACATTATTATCACTGCATCCAAAATAAATTAAATTAGGCAGAAAGAATAAAAACTCCTTTTAAGTCTCCCAGAGACTGCAGTGGCAGAGTTTTCTTTTTGATCCTGGCTTGTTCTCAGCATTCCACAACCCGGGTCTACCTGAACATTTCCCCAGACAGATGACAATGAACCAGTTAGTTTTCCAACACAGCTGCAGAAATGTATTTCCTTCGATTTTATTTTATTAGCTGCTAGAGTCAAATTCCGGGAAGCCGCAGCAAGATGTTTTGGAGCGGCACAGTTCTTAAAGCAAGTGTTGTGCTCGTGGACTAAGGAAAGAAAGAAAGATAGAAAAAAAGATAGGAAAAAAGAAAGAAAGATAGAAAGAAAGAGAGAAAGAAAGAAAAAAAAGAGAGAAAGAAAGAAAGAAAGAAGGAAAGAAAGAAACCTCAGGACGTCCCAAAGCGCTTTACAGCCAATAAAATACTTTTGAAGTGTAGTCACCATTGTAATGTAGGACAACCATTGTAATGTAGGAAACGCGACAGCCAATTTGCACACAGCAAGCTCCCACAACAATGTGATAATGACCAGATCATCTGTTTTAGTGATGTTGGTTGAGGAATAAATATTGGCCAGGGCTCCCCTGCTCTTCTTTGAAATTATGCCGTGGGATCTTTTATGTTCAGAGAAGGTTCACTAGGTTGATTCCTGAGATGAAAGGTTGAGCAGGTTGGGCCTATACTCATCGGAGTTTAGAAGAATGAGAGGTGATCTTATTGAAACATGAAAGATTCTGAGGGAGCTTGACAGGGTAGATGCTGAAAGGATGTTTCCCCTCATGGGAGAATCTAGAACTAGGGGGCATAGTTTCAGAATAAGGGGTCGACCATTTAAGACGGAGATGAGGAGGAATTTCTTCTCTCAGAGGGTCATGAATCTTTGGAATTCTCTTCCCCAGAGAGCTGTGGAGGCGGAGTCATTGAATATATTCAAGGCGGAGATAGAAAGATATTTGAGCTACAGGGGAGTCAAGGGTTATGGGGAGCGGGCAGGAAAGTGGAGTTGAGGCCAAGATCAGATCAGCCATGCTCTTATTGACTGGCGGAGCAGGCTCGAGGGGCCGAATGGCTTATTCCTGCTCCTATTTCCTATGTTCTTATGTTCGCCTGAGAGGGCAGATAGGGTCTCAGTTTAACGTCTCATCTGAAAGGCGGCACCTCCGACAGTGCAGCACTCCCTCAGTACTGCACTGGAGTGTCAGCCTAGATTTTGTTCTCAATTCTCTGAAGTAGGACTTGAACCCATAACCTTCTGACTCAGAGGCAAGAGATGCAGCTTGGGAGATCCGTATCGCAACATTCCACTGCCTGGGGTGGACAAGCTGTGGAGTTTCTGAAAGGTTTCAAATTATCGCAATCTGAACCAGCTCCATTTCTGCAAATAGCACACATTTCTTCAATAATTCTAACAGGGTGGGTTGTTTGGAGCTGTTACAACAGGCGTCCTGGTTGCCAGGGTGACACTACAAATACAGGCTGCATTTGGCCTAAGCTTGTCCAGAAGTACGGCGAAGCCACTATGCATTCACATCATGAGCACTGGCCCTGCTGTATGACACAGAATTTCACAGCACAGAAACAGGCCATTTGGCCCAACGGGTCTATGCCAGTAAAGTAAAGGACCGAATGTCAGAAGTGGGATGTCAGAAGAAGCTGTAATTTCCATGCTTTCACCACTCAAAAAGCTCTGAATGGTATGTTACTGCCTGTTGCATGCAAGCTGTCATCACACCCTTTATGGGCTGCCTTTTACTGCATGTCATGGTAACCAAAGGTAATTTGGTCCTCTTTGCTTTCTGTCTCAACTGCAAAACAGCCCATAACAGCTGAGAGAGAGCTCTGACAGGTGAGAGACTTCCAAATCACTGCCTTCTCACTCGCTCTGAGAAGGCACAAGGCCATAGAGTGTATTGGAGACAGAAAAATAGGAGAGTTTTTGGTAGCTGTGAGATAGTCATGACATTCATTTGCTCTTCATTCTCCTCCTATTGTACCCCACAATAATTGTTACTGAAAGGTACCTTGAAATGCTCATGGCACCACTCGACCCTATACACACTAGGTTGTCATTGAAAAAAGAAAAAGAAACACTTGCATTTCTATAGCGCCTTTCACGACCACAAGACGTCCCAAAGCGCTTTACAGCCAATGAAGTACTTTTTGAAGTGGAGTCACTGTTGTAAGGTAGGAAACGAAGCAGCCAATTTGAGCACAGTAAGCTCCCACAAACAGCAATGTGATAATGACCAGATAATCTGTTTTTGTGATGTTGATTGAGGGATAAATATTGGTCAGGACACCGGGGATAACTCCCCTGCTCTTCTTCGAAATAGTGCCTCGGGATCTTTTACATCCACCTGAGAGAGCAGACGGGGGCTTGGTTTAACATCTCACTCCAAATGATGGCTCTTCCAACAGTGCAGCACTCACTCAGTATTGCATGGGAGTGTCAACCTAGATTGTTGTGCTCAAGTCTAATGGAGTGAGATTTGAACCCACAACCTGCTGACTCAGAGGCAAGAGTTCTACCCAGTGAGCCACGGTTGACACTACAAGGGGCAGCCAATCCATTATCAGATGTTTTCCATCCCACGGCCAAGTCGAAAGTTCCGAGCAGTCTGTTTTCGGTGGTGTTTGATTAAGGGAAGAATGGTAACCAGGGCACTTGACAAACTCCCTGATCTTCTTCGAATAGTGCCGTTAGAACATTTACATACACTTGGAAATGGCTTTTGTTTAATGTTTCATTTCAAAGACATCATCTCCAACAATGCTGCACTCCCTCATGAAGTATGGTAGTGAAGGGTCTACCTGGATCATGTGCTCAAAGCCGGAAGTGGTTTCACACTTCAACTAAAGGTTTTTGGTGAAGATTTATTCCAACATTTTTTCACCATTAATGTGGTATATGTTCTACGGTTGCTGTGTTCTAGACTCAATTTAGATTAGTGTTGTTCAATATGTTAGTCACTAGCCAAATAGCTAACTGAGAAACCAGATATGGCTAATTGCATTTTTGATGAGTAAATAATCCAATCGTTGGGCATGTGATGTCATTACTCATATTCGCACATGTGTACTTTAACATTTTTCTTCATTTGTTGGTAAAACGGTATGACAGAGAGGAGATTGTTTTTTTGATCGTTGTGTGTGATTTACTTCCTCGGTTACTGCTTATAGGCTACCTGTTAAAATGGTGTGTAACATGAGTGAAAACGCCAGACTTCAGCACCATGGAAACAGCAGCAACATTGTACGGAGAGGTGAGCTCCCATTGTGGTCAGCTCCACCAATCAGAATAACCGCTCCAGGCCAGCTTAAGAAAGCCCAACCCAATCAATAATGAGCAACTCCAACAGGACGCGACAGGGCAAAGGGCAGGCAGCATCCAACCGCATTCTAGATGGAGAGTAGGAACGGGCCTAGCGTGTCACGTTGTGCGAATCAACAATCTCAGCAATCACTCTGATAAACATAAGAACATAAGAAATAGGAGCAGGAGTAGGCCACTTGGCCCTTTATGGCTGATCTTCTACCACAACTCCACCTTCCCGCATTATCCCCATATCCCTTGATTCCCTTAGTACCCAAAAATTTATCAAGCTCTGTCTTGAATATACTCAACGACTGAGCATCCACAGCCCTCTGGGGTAGAGATTTCTAAACACAACCATTTGAGTGAAGAAATTCCTCCTCATCTCAGTCCTAAATGGCTTACCCCTTATCCTTAGACTGTGACCCCTGGTTCTGGACTCCCCCGCCATCAGGAACATCCTTCCTGCATCTAGTCTGTCTAGTCCTGTTAGAATTTTATAAGTTTCAATGAGATCCCCTCTCATTCTTCTAAACTCCAGCGAGTATAAGCCCAATCGACCCAATCTCTCCTCATACGTCATTCCTGCCAACCCAGGTATCAGTCTGGTGAATCTTCGCTGCACTCCCTCCATGGCAAGAACATCCTTCCTCAGATAAGGCGAACAAAACTGCACACAATACTCAAGGTGTGGTCTCACCAAGGCCCTGTACAACTGCAGCAAGACATCCTTGCTCCTGTACTTGAATCCTCTCGCTATGAAGGCCAACATACCATTTGCCTTCTTAACCACCTGCTGCATCTGTATGCTTACCTTCAGCGACTGGTGCACAAGGACACCCAGGTCTCGTTGCACTTCCCCTTTTCCCAATCTATTGCCGTTCAGATAATAATCTGTCTTCCTGTTTTTGCCACCAAAGTGGATAACCTCGCATTTATCCGCATTATACTGCATCTGTCATGCATCTGCCCAATCACCCAACCTGTCCAAATCATACTGGAGTTTCTCTGCATCCTCCTCACAGCACACACACCCACCCAGCTTTGTGTCATCTGAAAACTTGGAGATAGTACATCTAGTTCCCTCGTCTAGATCATTAATATATATTGTGAATAGCTGGGGTCCTAACACCGATCCCTGCGGTACCCCACTAGTCACTGCCTGCCACTCGGAAAAAGACATGTTTATTCCAACTCTTTGCTTCCTGTCTGCCAATCAGTTCTCTATCCAAGTCAGTACCTTACCTCCAATTCCATGTGCTTTAACTTTGCATGCTAACCTCTTATGCGGGACCTTATCGAAAGCCTTCTGAAAGTCCAAATACACCACATCCACTGGTTCTCCCTTATCTATTCTACCAGTTACATCCTCAAAAAATTCCAGTAGATTAGTCAAGCATGATTTTCCTTTTGTAAATCAATGTTGACTTTGTCCAATCCTGTCACTGTTTTCCAAGTGCTCTTCTATTACATCTTTTATAACAGACTCTAGCATTTCCCCCACTACCGATGTCAGGCTTACCGGTCTATAATTCCCCGTTTTCTCTCTACCACCTTTTTTAAATAGTGGGGGTACATTAGCTACCCTCCAATCCATGGGAACTGTTCCAGAGCCTATAGAATTTTGGAAGATGACCAGCAATGCATCTATTATTTCTAGGGCCACTTCCTTAAGTACCCCAGGATGTAGATTATCAGGCGCTGGGGAATTATTCGCCTTCAATCCAATCAATTTCCCTAACACTATTTCCATACAAATACTGATTTCATTCAGTTCCTCCCTCTCATTAGACCCTATGTTCCCCAACATCTCTGGGAGGTTATTTGTGTCCTCCCTTGTGAAGACAGAACCAAAGTATGTATTTAATTGGTCTGCCATTTCTTTTTTCCCCATTATAAATTCCCCTGTTTCTGACTGCAAGGGACCTATGCTTGACTTCACCAATCTTTTTCTCTTCATATATCTATAGAAGTTTTTACAGTCAGTTTTTATGTTCTCTGCAAGCTTACTCTCATACTCTATTTTCCCCCTCTTAATTAATCCTTCTTCTCCTTTGCTGAATCCTAAACAGCTCCCAATCCTCAGGTTTGCTGCTTTTTCTGGCCAATTTATATGTCCCCTCCTTGGATCTTATGCTATCTCTAATTTCCCTTGTTAGCCACGGTTGAGCCAACTTTTTTATTTTATTTTTATGCCAAACAAGGATGAACAAATTCTGTAGTGCATCCATGTGATCTTTGAATGTTTGCCAGTGCCTATCCACCATCAACCCTTTAACATTGCCCAATCCATCCTAGCCAACTCGCGCCTCATGCCATCATAGTTTCCTTTATTTAAATTCAGGACCCTAGTCTCTGAGTCAACTACTTCACTCTCCATCTTAATGAACAATTCTATCATATTATGATCACTCCTCCCCAAGGGGCCTCGCACAACAAGATTGCTAATTAATCCTTTCTCATTACATAATACCCAGTCTAAGATGGCCGGATCTCTAGTTGGTTCCTTGACATATTGGTCCAGGAAACCATCCCATTTACACTCTAGGAATTCCTCCTCCACAGTATTGTTACTAATTTGGTTAGCCCAATCTATATGTAGGTTATGGTCACCCATGATAACAGCTATGCCCTTATTGCATGCATCTCTAATTTCCTGTTTAATGCCATCCCCAACCTCAGAATTACTGTTTGGGGGTCTGTTTACAACTCCCACTAATGTTTTCTGCCTCTTGGTATTTCTCAGCTCTACCCATACAGACTCCACATCATCAGAGCTAATATACTTCCTTACTACTGTATTAATCTCCTCTTTAACCAGCACTGCTACCCCACCTCCTTTTCCTTTTTGTCTGTCCTTCCTGAATATTGAATACCCCTGTATGTTGAATTCCCAGCCTTGGTCACCCTGGAACCATGTCTCCATGATCCCAATTATATCATATCCGTTTATATCTATTTGCACAGCTAATTCATCCACCTTATTATGAATGCTCCTCGCATTAAGACACAAAGCCTTCAGGCTTGTTTTTTTAACATGCTTAGTCCTTTTAGAATTATTATTTACTGTGGCCCTGTTTGATTTACACCCTTGATTTCTCTGCCTTCCACTTTTGCTTTTCTCCTTCCTGTCTTTTGTTACTATCCTTGCTTCCCTTTCCTCTGTCTCCCTGCACAGGTTTCCAACCCCCTGCCATTTAAGTTTAAACCCTCCCCAACAGGACATCAGTCCCCATCCTGCCCAGGTGCAAACCGTCCAGTTTGTACTGCTCCCACTTCCCCCAGAACCGGTTCCAATGTCCCAGGAATTTGAATCCCTCCCCCTTGCACCATTCCTCTAGCCACGTATTCATCTGAAATGTCCTTCTATTTCTACTCTGACTAGCGCGTGGCACTGGTAGCAATCCTGAGGTTACTACCTTTGAGGTCCTATTTTTTAATTAACCTCCTAACTCCCTATATTCAACTTTTAGGACCTCATCCCATTTTTTCCCTATATCGTTGGTACCTATATGTACCATGACAGCTGGCTGTTCACCCTCCCCCTCCAGAATGCCCTGCAGCCACTCCGAGACATCCTTGACCCTCGCACCAGGGAGGCAACAAACCATCCTGGAGTCTCGTTTGTGGCCGCAGAAACTCCTATCTATTCCCCTTACAATAGAATCCCCTATCACTATAGCTCTCCCGCTCTTTTGCCTCCCGTCCTGTGCAGCAGAACCACCCATGGTGCCAGGAAGTTGGCTGCTGCTGCCTTCCCCTGATAAGCCATCTCCCCCAACAATATCCAAAGTGGTATATCTGTTTGAGAGGGGGATGGCCAAAGGGAACCCCTGTACTACCTGCCTGTGCCTACTACTCTGCCTGGTGGTCATCCACTCCCTTCCTGCCTGAGCAGCCTTTACCTGCGGTGTGATTAACTCCCTAAACGTGCTATCCACGATGGCCTGAGCATCACGAATGCTACAGTATGTATCCATTCACAGTTCCAGCACTGCAATGCAGTCTGCCAGTAGCTGCAGCTGGATACACTTCCTGCACACATGGTCGTCAGGGACACAGAAAGTGTCCTTAATTTCCTACATAGTGCAGGAGGAGCGTGCCACAGGGCCGAGCTGTGCTGCCATGACTTAAACTTTAATTAATTCAAATTAAATTAAATCAAATCAATACCACTAATTACACTACAATTAAATGATATACTCAAGGGCCCTTGTTTACTAGCACTCCCTGCTACACAACAGAGACCTTAAAAACTATAAACCATAAAAATTAAGACCTTCTAAACTTTATAAACTATTAACCTTAACTGTCAAACTATAGAGTAGTATAAGTACTCACCCAATCAGCTGCTTGCTCTTGCCCGCGTGACTTTTTGAATCGTGACGTGGCTCTGGAACACAGCCGCTGGTCTGCGAGATTGGTAAGTCTCTGAGGAAAAAAGCCCGCGAAACTGAGTTCAAATACTCACTGTGCTGCCGCTCTCCTGCTGCTTCCAACACCGGTCTCTGAGCTAGTCTCAGGAACTAGTCTCATCTCAGGAGCTAGTCTAGTGAACCTAGTTGCACTCCCTCTAAGGCAAGTATGTCTTTTCTTAGGTAAGGAGACCAGAACTGTACACAGTACTCTAGGTGTGACCTCACCAATGCCCTGTATAACTGTAGTAAGATGTCTTTACTCTTATACTCTAATCCCTTTGTAACAAAAGCTAACATAACATTTGCTTTCCTAATTGCTTACTGTACCTGCATGTTAACTTTCTGTGATTCACGTACAAGGACACCCAGGTCCCTCTGAGTGCAAACATTTCCCAGTCTCTCACCATTCAAAAAATATAAAGTCAAAGTACCGCTCGCAACTGCTGGACAATAACCTAGAAGCTGCACTAGGATGTGCGTGTCTGATAAATTCATGCCAGATTTCCAAACTTTGGTGAAAGAGAAAGATTGCAAAGTTTCACACTGAATGGTGGTAGGTGTTTGTTATGTGAATGTACCCGTGACGTGCATTCACCTGTATTGTGTGTAACGCGTTTCCAATTAAAACTAGTGCAAATGGCTAAAACAGTGCCGTCGTAGACACACCTGTGGCTAGACATCGATTGCTATTGAACAACACTGATTTAGATCATATTACCACTTTTGACTGCGGCTATGAGGATCAGTGCAAGTCAGTTAAACCAAAGGATTAAAACATATTCCTAGCCATTGTAAATCTTCTTGAGTGACACCGCCTAATTGATACCAAGTCCAAAGGACACAACAATCAAAGGGTTAAGACTGCAGGAGAGATTTATTTTCTCTCTGTGGTGAGGCAATCATCCTCCTTTGCCTTAATTTTATTAATATCCCTTCATCCTAGTGCAGTCAGAACCACCCTCCCCTTGTATCTTTCTTCCAGATCAGTTCTGATTAATGGTGCAGGCTTTTCAAATAGTTTATTTTGATCTTGTATTGCCTGTGCTATTAAATTATTTTTTTGAAACGTCTTTCAGACTTGTTTCAATTTATGCTGAGGACAATTTTTTCACCAGAATTTAACCAGTATGCTCTTCACTGACTTGCCCGTAAAAGTTGCCCTGACTGCTAGCAATGGCTCTTGTCAGAAAGAAACATATACTTACTTAATTATTATTGACAAATTTGTAAGAAATTATGCTCACCACCACCACCACCCCCTCCACCCTTGTTGGTTTATCAACAGATATGGTGGATGGAGAAAATGCAGTGGATGTGGTGTACATGGACTTTCAGAAAGCCTTTGACAACAGCAACAACTTGTATTTATATAGCGCCTTTAACATTGCAAAACGTCCCAAGGCGCTTCACAGGAGTATTACAAGACAAAATAATTTGACACCGAACCACATAAGGAGAAATTATGGCAGGTGACCAAAAGCTTGGTCAAAGAGGTAGGTTTTGAGAAGTGTCTTAAAGGAGGAAAGAGAGGTAGCGAGGCGGAGAGGTTTAGGCAAGGAATTCCACGTTTAGGGCTTAGGCAACAGAAGGCACGGCCACCAATGGTTGAGCGACTATAATCAGGGATGTTCAAGAGGGCAGATTTAGAGGAGCACAGATATCTCGGAGGGTTTGTGGGGCTGAAGGAGATTACAGAGATAGGGAGGGGCGAGGCCATGGAAGGATTTGAAAACAAGGATGAGAATTTTGAAATCGAGGCGTTGCTTATCCGGGAGCCAATGTAGGTCAGCGAGCACAGGGGAGATGGGTGAACGGGACTTAGTGCGAGTTAAGACATGGGAGACTGTTGGAGAACATTAAGAGGTATGGAATTAGGGGGTGTATCGAATTGTATTATAAACTGGTTAGAAGAGATGAAACAGAGAGTAGGATTTAAGGGCAGTTTCTCAGAGTGGCTGGAAGTGGGTAGTGGTGCCCCACAGGGTTCTTTGCTGAGACCGTTTTGATTCACTGTGTACATCAATGATTTGTGGTGTCAAAATGAACAGACAGTACTAAAATAGGAGATATGGGGTCGATTATAAAGCTGCTTCTCATCATCCTCTTCACCACCATCATCATCTTCCTCCTCCTGGGCAAATTGTTGCTGTGGTGGATCTGCAGGAAAGGAGGGTAGAAGGCTAGAATGGGGAGAACATCACCCCCTTGGAATTAGGTCGATGGTTGTGGCTGTGTGGTGCTTCACAGGGATTCCAGGGCGACAGTGCAGGTTCTCAGTCAGTAACATGGCACGGCAAGGTACCGCAGGCCTCACCATCTCCTAAGGCAAGAGCCGCATTATTGCCCACCTGAAAGGCCTTGTTCTCATTGCGGATTTTGTAGAATTACATTGAAATTTATAGCAAAGAAACAGGCCATCTGGTCCTGGGTATGAGGGAGTCAGTGCCAGTTCCAGATCCCTGAAGGAATCATGACTGATGTTGTTGTCCAGCTTGGTGGAAGGCCCCCAGAGTGTGAGGCTCCTACCTTGTACCTCTTAGAGGAGGGCTTAGAGCTCCTCAGCAGAGAAGCCCCTTGCGCTTCTTCTGCCTGCTGCCCTGGTGTGGTGCCCAGTGGGCACAGCCAGCACCTAAGTGGATATTATGGTGCCAATCTGGACTGATGCTTTGACTGAGAGATGCCATCAAGTGATATGGTGCAAATTGCCAGTCAATCACTTGCCAGCTGTGCTCTGCTGCTGCCAGGTGTTTGTAGAGTGTTTTTTAAAGACGTACGCTGTAGTTACACGGAAGTTTCCTAGGGAGGTGGTCAGCAACGTACACAATCTCTACACTCAAGTTACACCAGAGTTGCAACAAGAATATTTAACTTGACCTACTCCAGGAAACTTGCGTGTAACTCCCTCTGCTGGTGAATGGCGTAACTTTCCGGCACAACCATGGCGTAAATAACATCGAGGGAATTCAGAGCTCGAGCACGTAGCTTCGAGAACCAAAGGGAGCTGCAAGAGAATATTGATAAGGTGGTGGAATGGACAAAAAAATGGCAGATGGAATTAAATGTGAAGTAGTACACGTGACTAACTCCTGTTCTTTCATTTCAATAATTGGAGGTGAAAAATATATTGGGCCAGAATTTACCGGTGTCTTTGACGCCGTCATAATCCTTCTGAAAGGCCCCGCAGGTTCCAGGTTTCCGCATGTGCTGCGCATGTGCGAAAATTCGAACTTGCGACCTGTCAAGGTACACTTTGACAAATCATACGAACCGACTGCAAAATCACTTTCGCTGGCGCAGAGTTGGGCTATTTGCCCAACAACTGCCCAGCAATTGCCCACAAAGCTCTTATGGCTGATAAAAGCAGGGGTAGGGCCTGCTTTCACCAGCGTAAGGGCTATTATCAATCTTAAATTAAAAATTAAAAAATAAAAAATTATGCACAAATGCTTAAAATTAGTTTATGCAAATACTGGCCTGGATTAAACTGTTTAAAATTATCTTTCAAAAAATTAAATCTTTATTGTATTTGGTGTAATGAAGGGACTTTTAATTAAATCTGAAAATCAGAACAATTATACTTATTAGAATTGTCTAACTTGTAAAATTATTTGGGGATTCCATTGCATGTCATTTGGGAATTCCGTTCGGAATTGATTGCAATGGAATCCTCCTTTCTCATTGGACGACCTGGCCCACGTGATCCCAGGGACGCTTCCGAACCTCCTACGTCCCCTGGGGTCCGTGGGCCTTTACGCAGGCGTATGCCTGGAGGCCCAAGACCCGAAGTCTTCGCAGCTTTAGGGCCAGGAGGTAAGTTCGTAGATGTTTCACGGGTCGGAGGCGTACTCCGGAGGTACGCCTCCAACCACAAATTCAGGGCCATTATCTCAACACTACATGTAAGCACTTATTCACACTATTCATTATAATTCTCCTGACATCTCGTCTGCTTGTCTGGGTTTGGCAACGCTGTAGCAGTGATTATCTCACTGCCACCGAGTGACTGACTCCAAAATCAGGAGGGTATTTACTTTGGGTTTTACTAATTTGGAGCCCGTTCAACAATGAACGTTTTAGTTAGAGCTAAGGTTCTCTCCATAGCTCCAGTTTAGCAACCTCAGTCCCAGCACAATGTGTGGGAAGCTAGGCATTGTATTTGACCTTATTATGCTTGGCCTATGAGCACTCAAGGGAGCCAATGAATATCCATTAGAAATAGTCAATCCTACAGCACGGTAATCCCTCAGCATGGAGGGGACACCTCAGTTTTATACTTGTACAGTACAATATGTGCAGTGGATTTGACATTAAGCACAGAATCAGTTTTGTGATTATGCTTATGTTCATGTTTGTTTGAATCACATCACAGCATGCACTCTATGGAACTCACTATAACCCTATAATGTGCCATCCCCCACCTATGATTGAAATATATTCAGGGGTTTTTTTTTTTGCATGCACATTTGAGTCCTATATAATGAAACCCTTTTTTTTTCTCTTACCAACAGAGTACTAGAAAAATGCTACCAGCTGCAAGTATTTATCCAATTGCCAGTTTTGTTTGGAGGACTCAAAAACATTAATCATCGCATTGTTTTAGCCTGCTACTGTGTTGAATAATTTCATGTTCTGTTTTAAAAAATAAGTAAAAGAAAAACAAGGAAAGAAAACAGGTCCTGTAAGTCTAGAAAGGCTGCTTTCACTGCCGCCCTGTATCTCAACTGTAAGGTCCATTTATTCGTGCTAAAGTAATGACATTTTACATTTCATTTAACTTTGGACCAGCTTTTCTTGCCCCGTCATCACTCAGTGTCGACATAAAAGCTTTTGAATAGGAAATCACTTTTCTAGCTCTGTTTACAGAAAGTAAGCCAAGTAAAAATTGTAGAAACTAAAAATATCCTGGCTGAGTTATAACATATATGTAGTAAATAAATTCATATCAAAGACAGGTCGCTTTTCCTTTAATGTAGGGTCTCTGAGTACAAAAAACAAGTGCAATGGCAATCACATTTGTTACTGTCCCTGTTCATTTCAAACATTAGCTAATTCTATGCTATAGGAAAGAGAGAAAGAAAGAGAGAACGAAAGAGAGAGAGAGAGAGAGAGAGAGAGAGAAAGAAAAAAAGAAAGAGAGAATAGAAAGAAATGCATTTTTATAGCATCTTTCATGACCTCCGGATGTCCCAAAGCAATTTACAGCCAAGAACTTTTGAAGTGCAATCATCTTGGTTATAATGTAGGGAGGTGCAGCAGACAATTTGCACATAGTAAAGTCATGGCTGACATATGGATGCTTAATGCATTTTAACAATACTTAACTGGATGAGGGCTAATTTCAGAAAATTGAGGAGGCACATGGCCTGAGTAAATTGGAGTCAAAGACTGGCAGGCAGAAATATAATGCAGCAATGGGCGGCCTTTAAAGAGGAGATGGTTCAGGTATAGTCTAGGTACATTCCTACGAGGGGGAAAGGGAGGGCAACCAAAGCCAGAGCTCCTTAGATGATGAAGGAGTGTAGGATGAAGCAGAAAAAGGGAGTGTATGACAGATGTCAGCTGCATAATACAAGGGAGAATCAGGCTAAATATAAAAAGTACAGAGGAGAAGTGAAAAAAGAAATAAGAGGGGCAAAGAGACAGTACAAGAACAGATCGGCGCCTAACATAAAAGGGAATCCAAAGGTCTTCTGTAGGCATATTAACAGTAAAAGGGTTGTCAGAGGAGTGGTGGGGCCAATTAGGGACCAAAATGGAGATCTATTGGTGGAGGCAGAAGGCATGGCTGAGGTACTAAATGAGTGCTTTGCATCAGTGTTTACCAAAGCTACAGTAAACAAGGAGGTTGTTGGGATAATGAATGAGATAAAAATAGATAAAGAGGAGGTACTAGAAAGGCTGGCAGTACGAAACGTAAATACGTCACCCGGTCCAGATGGGATGCATCCTAGGTTGCTGAGGGAGGTAAGGGTAGAAATTGCAGATGTGCTGGGCACAATATGCCAATCCTCCTTGGATACAGGGGTGGTGCCAGAGGACTGGAGGATTGCAAATGTCAGACCCTTGTTCAAAAAAGGGGAGAAGGATAAACCTGGCAATTACAGGCCAGTCAACAACAAAAACAACAACAACTTGTATTTATATAGCACCTTTAACGTAGTAAAACATCCCAAGGTGCTTCACAGGAGTATTACAAGACAAAAAATTGACAGCACGCCACATAAGAAAATTAGGACAGATGACCAAAAGCTTGGTCAAAGAGGTCGATTTTAAGGAGCGTCATAAAGGAGGAAAGAGAGGTGGAGAGGTTTAGGCAGGGGATTCCAGAGCTTACAGCTGAGGCAACTGAAGGCATGGCCACCGATAATTGAGCGATTATAATCAGGGATGCTCAAGAGGACAGAATTAGAGGAGTGCAGATATCTCAGGGGGTTGTGGGGCTGAAGGAGATTACAGAGCTAGGGAGGGGAATTTTGAAATCGAGATGTTGCTTAACCTGGCGCCAATGTAGGTCACCGAGCACAGGGTGAACGGGACTTGGTGCGAGTTAGGACACGGGCAGCCGAGTTTTGGATGACCTCAAGTTTACATAGGGTAGAATGTGGGAGGCCAGCCAGGAGTGCATTGGAATAGTCAAGTCTAGAGGTAACAAAGGCATGGATGAGGGTTTCAGCAGCAGATGAGCTGAGGCAAGGGTGGAGGCGGGTGATGTTACGGAGGTGGAAATATGCGATTTCAGTTATGCCACGGATATGTGTTCGGAAGCTCATTTCAGGGTCAGATGTGACACCAAGGTTGCCAACAGTGTGGTTCAGCCTCAGACAGATGCTAGGGAGAGGGATGGAGATAGTGGGCCAGAAATTCCAGGCCAGAAGCGTGAGTACGGTCGGCTTACTCACGCTTCTGGCCGTTGGAAATGCCGGCGTTCAGCATGAACAGCGCATGCGGGGAACGCCGGCATTTCCAGACCTCGAGCGCGTGCGACTGCACAGGCAGCGCTTGCGCAGTGAACTTCGTGGATTTCATTCATGAAATCCGTGAGGGTAAGTCCTTAGAAGTTACACTTGGAAAAAGCAAGTGTAAAGTTGTTCATTGGCTGCGGAGGAAGATATATTTTATCGTGGAGCTTTTGAAATGCAATATTTTTGTTTGGGAAAGGGAGGGAAGTTATTTTAAGAAATTTTAAGTAAGTTTCAAAGTTTAAATTTTTTTTTTTTTAAAGGGTTTTCAGAACGGTAGGTAGAAGGAGCAATTGTGGCTGTGTGAATGGAATGTGCGAATGAGTTATGTATGTATGTCCACATATATTCCTTTACGTATATGTATGTATGTTTTATATTCCTTTACTAATGTGTATGAATGTATGTTTTTAATTATGATTTTCCAATAAGTTACTTTCTCTGAAAGTCATAATTAAATAATACATTCATACACATAAATAAAGGAATATATACATAACACGCAAAGGAATATATACAGACGTACATACTTTCAGAAGCTCCACGATAAGAAATATCTTCCTTCGCAGCCTGTGGAACAACTGTACCCATGCTTTTTTCATGTGTAAGTTGTAATGACTGGACCTCACTGAAAGCATTAATGAAAGCGGCGAATTATACTGCGCACGCGTTCTGCCTCTGAACCCCTTCGTTCAGAGGACAAGAAATGCCGGTTTTCCCCACATGCACTGTGAATGCTGAAAACCGGCATTTCATCCGGCCAGATGCGTAAGTACCCCGACCGTACTAGCGCATTTGGAAGGGAATTACTGGGCCAACATTTTACATGTCAATAAAATAAAAAATTTAACAATTGCACGACTTGCCCCCTCGCATCTGCGACTGAGGGTCCAAGGAGGTGCATTGCGCAAGAGGTCATCATCGTACGTATCCTCACACTGTTCCCTTTGGGGAACTGTATGAAGTGGTGGAAGGATTTATGGCCGTGATTAACGCTCATTCCGTGACCATAACCATCTTTGAACCAGCCATTAGGGTGGTTAGTCCTATGGCGGGAGGGTTTTACGGGCTCCCACAACCCATCTGAGGGGGGGGGGGACCACCAACACCCACGGACGCAAGTATCCCGCTGGATGTCCACCCAGAATTTAAAGTTGGAGCTCCGACTCCACTTGCCGGGACTGTCTGGAGTGGGGTTCAAAACCCTACTCCTTCTGGCCCAGCGGCGGGGATGCTTACTGCTACGCAAAAGGCCCACTCCGCACAAAAGGTGACACCCATACGTTTCCTGCGCCTTTTCCCTCCCCGTGACTGGAGCCCTATGCTGCCATTTCACGTTGCTAATTGGATTGGGCCTTTGTCATAGCGGTAGGATCCCCGCCGCTGGGCCAGATCAGGGTAGGGTTTCGAACCCCGCTCCAGACAGTCCCGGCAAGTGGAGTCGGAGCTCCGGCTCTAAATTCTGGGTTGACATCCAGTGGGATATTTGCGTCCGTGGGTGTGGGTGGCCCCCCCTCCTTGTATAGCTTGTGGGAGCCCGTAAAACCCTCCCGCCATAGGACTAACCGCCCCAATGGCTGGTTCAAAGATGGTTACGGTCACGGAATGAGCGTTAATCATGGCCATAAATCCTTCCACCACTTCATACAGTTCCCCAAAGGGAACAGTGTGAAGACACGTATGACGACGACATTGCTAAATAAATAAATGGAATTTAAAAAATTCTTTTAGGGCTTTTAAAAGTCTTTAAATTGCTTTAATTCTCTTTAAAACTACTTCAGATTACTCAAAATAATGTAAACATTTTAAAAAGTTTATAAAAGTTACCAAAATCTTCAAAAAACTTCCAAAAACCTATTTAAACTGCTGCTTTGCATGTAAAAATCCTTAGCAGCTTGACAGAAACATTGGGGGCGTGTCCAGTGAAACTGAGACCTCAAGGGGCGTGTCTCACTTACACTGCACGCTCCTGGCTTCGCGCTGGCTGCACTCCTGGGCGGCGTGACGTCATACGCTGCCCGGGAATGTGCTTTCTATTTCTGCAAGTTCAGGCGTCCCAGAAGCTGATCGGCACGAGCGCGGGGTAAGTGCAAATACGGGGCTTGCACGTGCTGCAAGCCCCGTTCTGGAATTTCTGGGCCAGTGTCTAGGGAACAGAGCTTGTAGCGGTGCCCGAAGACATTGGTTTCAGTCTTCCCAATATTTATTTGGGGAAAATTTCTGCTCATCCAGTACTGGATGTCGAACAAGCAGTGAGTCAACTTAAAGACCGTGAAGGGGTCAAGAGAAGTGGTGCTGAGGTAGAGCTGGGTGTCATCAGCATATATGTGGAAACTGATGCTGTGTTTTTGGATAATGTCGCCAAGGGGCAGCACATAGATGAGAAATAGGAGGGTTGCAAGGATAGATCCTTGGGGGACACCAGAGGTAATGATACGGGAGCGGGAAGAGAAGCCGTTGCAGGTGATTTTCTGGCTACGATTAGATAGATAAGAATGGAACCAGGCGAGTGCAGTCCCACCCAGCTGGTGATGGTGGAGAGGCGTTGGAGAAGGATGGAGTGGTCAACCATGTCAAAGGCTGCAAACAGGTCGAGAAGGACGAGGAGGGATAGTTTACTTTTGTCACAGTCACAAAGGATGCCATTTGTGACTTTGATGAGAGCCGTTTCAGTACTGTGGCAGGGGCAGAAACCTGATTGGAGGGATTCAAACATGGAGTTGCGGGAAAAAGGGGCACGGATTTGGGAGGCAATAACACGTTCAAGGACTTTGGAGAGGAAAGGGAGATTGGAGATGGGACGGTAGTTTCCAAGGACAGAAGGGTCAAGGGTTTTTTTTGAGGAGAGGGTGATGACGGCTGATTTGAAGGAGAGGAGGACAGTGCCTGAGGAGAGAGAACCGTTAACAATGTCAGCTAACATGAGAGCCAGAAAAGAAAGTTGGGTAGTCAACAATTTAGTGGGAATAGGGTTGAAGGAGCAGGAAGTGGGTTTCATGGACAGGATGAGCGTGGAGAGGTCAACATAGAAACATAGAAGATAGGAGCAGGAGTAGGCCATTCGGCCCTTCGAGCCTGCTCCGCCATTCAATGAGCTCATGGCTGATCATCCAAATTCAGTAACCGGTCCCTGCCTTCTCCCCATATCCCTTGATCCCTTTAGCCTTAAGAAATATATCCAACTCTTTCTTGAATATACTTAATGAACTGACCTCCACCGCCCTCTGTGACAGAGAATTCCACAGGTTCACCACTCTCTGGGTGAAGAAATTCCTCCTCATTTCAGTCCTAAATGGCTTACCCCTTATCCTTAGACTATGACCCCTGGTTCTGGACTCCCCAGCCATCAGAAACATCCTTCCTGCATCTAGTCTGTCCAGGCCTGACAGAATTTTATAGGTTTCGATGAGATCCCCTCTCAATCTTCTAAACTCCAGTGAGTATAAGCCCGATCGACACAATCTCTCCTCATACGTCATTCCTGCCATCCCAGGTATCAGCCTGGTGAATCTTCGCTGCACTCCTTCCATGGCAAGAACGTCCTTCCTCAGGTAAGGCGCCCAAAACTGCACACAATACTCAAGGTGTGGTCTCACCAAGGCCCTGTACAACTGCAGCAAGACATCCTTGTTCTTGTACTCGAACCCTCTTGCTACGAAGGCCAACATACCATTTGCCTTCTTAACCGCCTGCTGCACCTGCATGCTTACCTTCAGCGACTGGTGTACAAGAACACCCAGGTCTCTTTGCACTTCCCCTTCTCCCAATCTATTGCCATTCAAATAATAATCTGCCTTCCTGTTTTTGACACCAAAGTGGATAACCGCACATTTATCCACATTATAGTGCATTTGCCATGTTTCTGCCCAATCACCCAACCTGTCCAAATCGTACTGGAGTTTCACGACATCCTCCTCACAGCATACCCTCCCACCCAGCTTTGTGTCATCTGCAAATTTGGAGATATTACATCCAATTCCCTCATCCAGATCATTAATATATATTGTGAACAGCTGGGGTCCTAGGACCGATCCTTGCGGTACCCCACTAGTCACTGCCTGCCACTCGGAAAACGACCCGTTTATTCCAACTCTTTGCTTTCTGTCCGCCAACCAGTTCTCTATCCAAGTCAATACCTTGCCCCCAATCCCATGTGCCTTAATTTTGCACGCTAATCTCTTATGCGGGACCTTATCGAAAGCCTTCTGAAAGTCCAAATACACCACATCCACTGGTTCTCCCTTATCTATTTTACCAGTTACATCCTCAAAAAATTCCAGTAGATTAGTCAAGCATGATTTACCTTTTGTAAATCCATGTTGACTTTGTCCGATCCAGTCACTGCTTTCCAAGTGCTCTGCTATTACATCTTTTATAATGGACTCTAGCATTTTCCCCACTACCGATGTCAAGCTTACCGGTCTATAATTCCCCGCCTTTTCTCTACCACCTTTTTTGAATAGTGGGGTAACATTAGCTACCCGCCAATCCATGGGTACTGTTCCAGAGTCTATCGAGTTCTGGAAGATGACCAGCAATGCATCTACTATTTCTAGGGCCACTTCCTTAAGTACCCTGGGATGTAGATTATCAGGCCCTGGGGATTTATCGGCCTTCAGTCCCATCAATTTTCCTAACACCATTTCCCTACAAATACTGATTTCTTTCAGTTCCACCCTTTCATCAGACCCTATGTTCCCCGGCATCTCTGGGAGGTTATTTGTGTCCTCCTTTGTGAAGACAGAACCAAAATATGTATTTAGTTGGTCTGCCATTTCTTTGTTCCCCATTATAAATTCCCACAATTCTGACTGCAAGGGACCTACGCTTGACTTCACCAATCTTTTTCTCTTTACATATCTATAAAAGCTTTTACAGTCAGTTTTTATGTTCTCTGCAAGCTTACTCTCATATTCTATTTTCCCTTTCTTAATTAATCCCTTTGTCCTCCTTTGTTGAATCCTAAACTGCTCCCAATCCTCAGGATTATTGCTTTTTCTGGCCAATTTATATGCCCTCTCCTTGGACCTTATGCTATCCCTAATTTCCCTTGTTAGCCACCATTTTTGTTTTATTTTTATGCCAAACTGGGATGAACAAATTCTGTAGTTCATCCATTCGGTCTTTGAATGTTTGCCATTGCCTATCCACCGTCAACCCTTTGAGTGCCATTCCCCAATCAATCCTACCCAACTCACTCCTCAGACCATCGTAGTTTCCTTTATTTAAATTGAGGACCCTAGTCTTCGAGTCAACTACTTCATTCTCCATCTTAATGAAGAATTCGATCATATTATGATCGCTCCGACCCAAGGGGCCTCGTACAACAAGATTGCTAATTAATCCTTTCTCATTACATAATACCCAGTCTAAGATGGCCTGATCTCTGGTTGGTTCCTCGACATATTGGTCCAGGAAACCATCCCGTAAACACTCCAGGAATTCCTCCTCCATAGTATTGTTACTCATTTCGGGGGAGATCGGAGAGAAACTGGAGAAAGATGCGAGTTCAGGGCTAGGGCACGGGGAATGTTAGAGGAAGTTTGGCCCAGTCGGCTAGGGGGAGGAAGGGAAGTGGCAGAGGCAGCTGAACGGATGGTCTCAATCTTAGAGACAAAGAAGTCCATGAGCTTCTTGCACTTGTTGTTGGAGGTGAGTGTGGAGGAGACAGGGGAGAGGGGTTTAAGAAGATGATTAGCAGTAGAGAATAGGAGTTTTTGATGAGGTAACAGAGAGGGTGACTGAGGGCAGTGCAGTTGATGTTGCGTATATGGACTTTAGAAAGGTTTTTGATAAATTACCACATTTTAGGCATGTTAACAAAATTGAAGCCCATGGGATAAAAGGGGCAGTAGCAGCATGGATACAAAATTGGTTAAGGGATAGAAATCAGAGTGTAGTATGAACAGCTGTTTCTTCAGACTGAAGGGAGTTTTACAGTGGTGTATCCCAGGGTTATGTTCTGCAGTTTTTGATATATATTAATGACTTGGATTCGGGGGGTACAGGGCACAATTTCAAAATTTGCAGATGTCACGAAACTTGGAAGTGTAGTAACCAGTGAGGAAGTTAGGAATAGACTTCAAGAGGACATAGACAGGCTGGTGGAATGGGCGGACAGATGGTAGATGAAATTCAACACAGGAAAGTGTGAGGTGATACATTTTGTTAGGAAGAATGAGGAGAGACAATACAAGCTAAATGGTACAATTTTAAACAGGGTGCAAGAACAGAGACCTGGGGGTGTTTGTGCACAAATCTTTGAAGGTGGCAGGACAGGGTAACAAAGCAGTTAATAAAACATATAGGGCTAAAAATTCAGTTGGGCGCCGTTTGGGGCGCCAAGCTCGCCTGGGCGCCAGAATTACCGCTGCGAGCGGAGTCACTTGCGCCATCCCGATATTCAGTTTCTGCACCCCAAACGGAAGCGGGCCACTGCTCGAGGTTCCCCGCGCCCCGCTTGGGGCGCTCACCCTGAATATCGGCGCGCTAAGGGCCACAGCGCCACACGCTGCGGCACGGCATGCTGCGGTACTGCAGGCCTTCCTCCCACTGTTAAGGGGGAGGTGCCTGCAACAGCGCGATCTCCGCTCGCGAGTGCCGGCAAATGAGCCCGGCACCCAGGAGAAGTGCCGGGCTCCCGGGAAACAGCCGACAATGCCGCGGGGGGGTGGGGTTTAGGAGGCCGGGGACGGAGGTGCTGGCAGGCGGCCGCCGAAAAAGCGGCCGCCCCACACCTCCACCTTAACTAGCGCCACTACCGCCACAGGTAGGCCCTGTGAACCGGTCGCGATTTGCGACCGGCGTTAAAGAGGCGGGCGCGACCAAATATGGTCATTGGGCAGGAGCGGGGTGCTGCACACACCGATGATGTCATCGGTGGCGGCGCAGCGCTACAGGCTAACGCCGCCATTAGCTCCCCGCTAAATATCGCGGGAGGTGTGGCCAGTGGTGCTAAAGCCACTGAGCGCCCTCTTTGGGCGCAAACTGGTGGCGCAGCCCACTGAATTTCTAGGCCATAGGATCCTGGGCTTTATAAATAGCAGCATAGCGTACAAAAGCCAGGAAGTTATGCTAAACCTATATCAGCCATGGCTTAGTGGGTAGCACTCTCGCCTCTGAGTCAGAAGGTTGTGGGTTTAAGTATCAGTTCAGAGACCTGCGCACAAAAATCTAGGCTGACACTCCAGTGCGGTGCTGAGAGAGTGCTACACTGTTGGAGGTGCTGTCTTTTGGATGAAACATTAAACCAAGGCCCCGTCTGCCCTCTCAGATGGACGTAAAGATCCCATGGCACTATTTTGAAGAAGAGCAGGGGAGTTATCCCCAGTGTCCTGGCCAATATTTATCCCTCAACCAACATAACAAAAACAGATCATCTGGTCACTACCGCATTGCTGTTTGTGGGAACTTGCTGTGTGCAATTGGTTGCTGCGTTTCCTATATTACAACAGTGATTATACCTCAAAAGTACTTCATTGGCTGTAAAGTGCTTTGGGAGGTCCTGAGGTTGTGAAAGGCGCTATATAAATGCAAGTCTTTCTCTTTTTTATAAAGCACTAGTTCGGCCCCAGCTGGAGTATTTCTGGGCACCACACTTTAGGAAGGATGTGAAGGCTTTGGAGAGAGTACAGAAGAGATTTACTAGAATGGTTCCAGGGATGAGGAATTAGAGTTATGTGGATAGACTGGAGAGTCTGGGGTTGTTCTCCTAGGAGTACAGAAGACTAAGCGGAGATTTGCTAGAGGTGTTTAAAATCATGAAGGGTTTAGATAGAGTAAATAAAGAGGAACTGTTTCCAGTGGTTTAAGGGTCGATAACCAGTGGGCACAGACTTAAGGTGATTGGCAAAAGAACCAGAGGCAACTGTGGAAAAACTTCGTTATGCAGCGAGTGGTTAGGATATAGAATGCGCTGCCTGATAGGGTGGTGGATACGGATTCAATAGTAGCCTTCAAAAGGGAATTGTTAAATACTTGAAGGAGAAAAAATTGCAGGGCTATGGGGAAAGAGCGGGGGGAGTGGGACTAACTGGATTGCTCTTCGAAAGAGCCGGCGCAGACTCGATCGGCTGAATGGTCTCCTTCTGAGCTGTACTATTCTAGATTTCTAGGCTTATATATCAATTCAAAGAATACATCTACAATACAGCTCAACAAAATTGATGCAGGAACCACATAGACAACTTTACTTCTCATCTTGTTTGTGCATGCACCTCCAATCCAAAGGCTTCACATCATATTATCGCAACGTTTGTCACACTTTTATGTGAACAGTTAGCATTGAAATTCCATATGTAATCATTTATAATTGAATTTTCCTATGTAAACAGTTGCCTATAACTCTGTTGATGGTCCAAATAAATTGTTCAAAATTCTTTTACAAATATTTTCGTCTGCTATTTGTTCTGATTAATTGAAATTTATAATGTCAAAAATATGGTTTTAAACAAAATAAAAATGTAGAAAATAAATATATATTTTACAATAACATAACTAAATTCATCCATTGACTTGTCTGTTGTGTCTTTTAACTTTTGTTGAAGTTTTTACTTCAAGGCCTCAACCTTTCTCGAAAGCTTGGGCTTCAACTGGATATTTTTACCTCACAACAGTTGTCCAGAGTTTTCAATCACATCTGTGCAGTCTGAGCATGTGCAGTTTGCAGAATTTCCCAGCTTGCAATGCATGCATCAACAGGAGTTGAAGGATGTTTTCATCATCCAGTGAGGATTTTAGAGTTTTCTTGCTTTTTCTCCAAGACTTTACAAGAAAGTGGAGATTAAATGCTCAAAGCTTTTATTCAGACAAGTGATGACCCCATCCACCGTAAACATTCACTCCCTCCACCACCGGTGTACCGTGGCTGCAGTGTGTACCATCTACAAGATGCACTGCAGCAACTCGCCAAGGCTTCTTCGGCAGCACCTCCCAAACCCGCGACCTCTTCCACCTAGAAGAACAAGGGCAGCAGGCGCATGGGAACACCACCACCTCCAAGTTCCCCTCCAAGTCACACACCATCCTGACATGGAAATACATCGCCATTCCTTCATCGCCGCTGGGTCAAAATCCTGGAACTCCATCCCTAACAGCACTGTGGGAGTACCTTCACCACACGAACTGCAACGATTCAAGAAGGCGGCTCACCACCACCTTCTCAAAGGAAATGAGGGATGGGCAATAAATGCTGGCCTTGCCAGTGATGCTCACATCCCAGGAACGAATAAAAAAATATATAAAAATGTATTAATTGTTCCCTTCTGTTATGAGCTCCTCACGGACCATCAACATCTGTGAGAGATAGTGAGGTAGTTGTTATTTATTGATTAGAAAACAGAGACATGGTTTGTAGAGACTGGATTGCTGTTTATTGCTGTTGCAAGTGGAGTTAAAAATTTCTTTCCTCTGAAAAATTTAAATTATGATTTTGGAGCATTTTACGGAATAATTTTCTGGTTCTAGAAATTTATGTTTATTAAAGACTATATATGTCAACAAGCTCATTGATGGTGCATTAATTTTTCCACTTCTGTGCTCCTGCCTTAGGTCGGGAGAGACTATCAGAATATAACACACCTCTGACCCATGATATTCAGTACATTAATTTTAAGATGCAGAAAATGTAAAGCTTTAAGACAGGAACATAATGCCAGGAACTGGTTGTGGAAAATAGTTGAGGGAAATACCTGACAGTGCAAAAAGGGCTGCAAACTGCTCAGGGCAGGATAGCTGTTGGGCAGGAACATCTTCTTCTTCTTAGGCAGTCCCTCAGAACCGAGGATGACTTGCTTCCACATTAAAAATGAGTTCTCAGCTGACTGATGAGTCCAATGCGGGACCTACAGTCTCTGTCACAGGTGGGGCAGACGGTGGTTGAAGGGGCGGCTGGGTAGGGTGCTTGGGTTGACGTGCGCTCCTTGTGCTGCCTGCGCTTGGCTTCCATGTGCTCCCGGCGAAGAGACTCGAAGTGTTCGGCGCCTTCCCGGATGCTTCTCCTCCACTTTGTGCGGTCTTGGACCAGGGATTCTCAGGTGTCGGTGGGGATGTTGCACTTTTTCAAGGAGGTTTTGAGGGTGTCCTTGAAGCATTTCCTCTGCCCACCTGGGGCTCGCTTGCCATGTCGGAGAGAGAGGTCTGGAAAATGGTTCACGTTGTCCCAGGCCTTGTTGTGGTAGAGTTTCAAACATAGTAGAGTTTCAAAGGACTAACAACACTTTTAGCCCCCTCCCATAAAAGGCTGTTAGACCCTACTCTCCCCAATACTACCAGCTCACTACAAACCTCAATGCTACCAGGCTTTGCACCCAAACTCCAAAAGCCACTTTTCAGGCCTAACAAACCTCAGGGCTCTCCTCCCCAGACAACCCAGGGCCCTCTCTCAGTGCTCACAAACCCCTCGACTGTATTCCCAGTGCTCCATGAGCCCAGAATCTTCCCCCCCCCCGCCCCCAATGATCCCACACTCAACATCACTAAAAAAAAATTATCTGATCATTGTCCCATTGCTGTTTGTGGGATCTTTTTGTGTGTAAATCGGCTGCTGTGTTTCCTACATTACAACAGTGACTACACTTCAAAAGTTCTTCATTGGCTGTAAAGCGCTTTGCGACTTCCTGAGGTGGTGAAAGGCGCTATATAAATGCAAGTCTTTTTTTTATTTATACTCTGAGCCCTACCTTCCCAAAGTCCACAGATCCAAGGATCCATGTCCTGCTGATCCTAGATTGCAGGATGCCCCCTTGTATCTAGCACCTCTCAGTATTCCCAGAACTTAATGTACGGGAAAACATATTTTAATAAACTTGGCAATAACATTTGTGTAAATCCTTGTCTGTTACTTTCCATAGTTATTATGGTGGCATACTGGGGTCATATTTTAAATAAGTACTGCTTATTTTAAGTTTATGACTGTTGCAAACAATGCAAAATGCCCAATGCACACAGCGTATGTGATGTAAATATCACATTTATCAATTCAGGACACCGATGGAAGCCACAGCCTTCAGACACGTTTCCAAATATTTGTTCTAGTTAATCCTTTCTGCATGATATTTAGAACGGATTTTGTGTATTGGTGCAATGAATGTAAGGAAAAGCAAAACAGATGTGAGGAATTTGACCAATCATATTGGCAGCTCAACAGAGCTTGTTGCAGAAAAGCTGGATGGTCTACACTGTGGTGTCACTGTCGGTCAGAAGTGAGGCTGCCTGCACAGCGAAGAAGGGCCTGAAACTGCAAGAAATTGCTATAGTCAGATGCATCATATTTTAAAACCTCATAAATCTCTCCAAATCCAACCTCGGGTCTGTCAGTGCAGGCTGGCCTGCCTTCTCCTCTGAGTAACTGAATTTTGTTAGCAAAGACCTGGCTGGAGACGCACCTTCTGCAAACAGGCTGATCCGAAGCTGAGGTGCAAAGCTTAAAAACACTTGTCAGTCCTGTTCCCTGGGCTTGCCTTCACCTTGTTCTCACTCAGGCCAACATCCCCAGCATCGAAGCTTTGATCCACGCTCGATCAGCTCCGATGGACAGGTCACATTGTCCGCATGCCCGATACGAGACTCCCAAAACTAACGCTCTACTCGGAGCTCCGGCACAGCAAGAGAGCCCCAGGTGGGCAGAGGAAATGCTTCGAGGACACCCTCCTTCAAAAAGTGTAACATCCCCACCGACACCTGGGAATCCCTGGCCCAAGACCGCACAAAGTGGAGGAGAAGCATCCGGGAAGGCGCCAAACACCTCGAGTCTCTTCGCCGGGAGCAAGCGGAAGCCAAGCGCAGGCAGCGCAAGGAGCGCACATCAACCCAAGCACCCCACCCACCCGCCCCTTCAACAACCTCTGCCCCACCTGTGACAGAGACTGTAGGTCCCGCATTGGACTCATTAGTCACCTGAGATCTCATTTTTAATGTGGAAGCAAGTCATCCTCGGTTCCGAGGGACTGCCTAAGAAGAAGAAGCCCGACAGTAGTAAAGCAGGGCAAGAATGAAGTGCTTCAGAGGCTGAACGTTTGATAGGGAAGCTTGTTAATTGGTGGCAAGGTGTTTTTGCCGCTATACTTAAATGGTGATGATTGAGGAAGTAATGCAAATGATGTTCACTGAACATAGTTTTTTTCAATCTTGTTGAAGACCACTTTCTATGTACCGGACTGCTTCTATTAAATATCATGGTTTAAGATAAAATGCTGATTATTGTTAAAATTTACAGCCCAATATTGCCCATGGTTACTTACACCTTTGTTTCCATACTACACCAACTGAGATTATTAGAAGGGGAGGAAAGAAGGTTTCTTGGGGTCGTTATGACCAGCAAAATTATAAAAGCATTCTAACTGCCTGCTTCCACTTGCCTAATAGCGCTCATCTCGACCCCTCTGCTGCTGAAACCCTCATCCTGCTTTTGTTGCCTGTAGACTCGACTATTCCAACGCTCTCCTGTCCAGTCCCCCATCTTCCACCCTCCATAAACTTGAGCTCATCCAGAACCCTGCTGCCTGTAGCCTAACTCACACCAAGTCCGGTTCACCCATCACCCCTGTGCTCGCTGGCCTACATTGGCTCCCAGTCCACCAACGCCTCAATTTTAAAATCCTCCTCCTCATTTTAAAATCCCTCCATGGCCTTGCCCCTCCCTAGCTCGTAACCTCCTCCAGCCCTGCAACCCTCCGACAACTCTGTGTTCCTCCAACTCTGGCCTCTTGCGCATCCCCGATTTCCTTCGCCCCTCCATTGGTGGCCGTGCCTTCAGCTGCCTGGGCCCTAAGCTCTGGAATTCCCTCCCGTAACCTCTCCGCCTCACTCTACCTCTCTCTCCTTCTTTAAGGCACTCCAAGCTTACGGTCACCTGTCCTGCTCTCTCCTTCTTTGGCTTGGTGTCAATATTTGTCTGATTATGCTCCGCAGAAGCACCTTGGGACGTTCCACAACATTAAAGGTGCTACATAAATGCAAATTGTTGTTGTTGCTGGTGAACGTGCACATTATTTTGCTGGAAATGGCAACCAGAGGATATCTTCATGAGTGACTGTTAGTTGTTGCCGTTCGTCACAATGAGAGGAATTGGGCCACTGCATGAGAGGAACCTCTGCAGCTGCAAATCACTTTTTTTTTAACATTTATTACTAATTAATACAAGAAAAGGGTCTCGGACAAGTACTGTTAAGTGCGATGTTCAGTTGATGGGTCCGAGTTATGCTGTGAGCTGTGCCTCACACCCTGAATAGTGAAACAAAGCTCTATACAGAGAATCCTAGCATCATACAGCACAGAAGGAGGCCATTCGGCCCATCATTCCTGTGCCGGCTCTCTGAATGAGCCAACAAGTTAGTTTTTTGAGGAAGTAACTGGTAAAATAGATGGGGGAGAGCCAGTGGATGTGGTGTACCTTGACTTCCAGAAAGCCTTCGATAAGGTTCCACACAAAAGATTATCATGCAAAATTAAGGCTCATGGGATTGGGGGCAATGTATTAACGTGGATAGAGAACTGGCTGGCGGATAGAAAACAGAGAGTTGGAATAAACGGCTCGTTTTCGGAATGGCAGGCAGTGACCAGCGGGGTGCCGCAAGGATCTGTCCTGGGACCCCAGCTGTTCACAATATATATAAATGATCTGGATCAGGGAATTGGATGCAATATTTCCAAATTCGCTGACGACACTAAGCTAGGAGGAGGGGTGGGCTCTGATGAGGATGTCAGGAGGCTACAGTGCGATTTGGACAGGTTGGGGGAATGGGCGGATACGTGGCAGATGCACTATAATGTGGATAAATGCGAGGTTATCCACTTTGGGGGTAAAAACAGGAGGGTAGATTATTATCTAAATGGCAATAGATTGGGAGATGGGAAAGTGCAGAGGGACCTGGGTGTTCTTGTGCACCAGTCACTGAAGGAGAGCATGCAGGTGCAACAGGCGATTAAGAAGGCAAATGGTATGTTGGCCTTCATATCAAGGGGGTTCGAGTATAGGAATAGGGATACCTTACTACAGCTGTACAAGGTGCTGGTGAGACCGCATCTGGAGTATTGTGTACAGTTTTGGTCGCCCCATCTGCGGAAGGATGTTCTTGCCATGGAAAGAGTGCAGCGGCGATTCACCAGGCTGATACCTGGAATGGCAGGAATGACCTACGAGGAGAGATTGAATAGTTTGGGCTTGTACTCACTGGAGTTTAGAAGATTGAGAGGGGATCTCATCGAAACATATAAAATTATGGCAGGCCTGGACAGGCTGAATTCAGAGAGAATGTTTCCAATGGCAGGGGAGCACAGAACCAGGGGCCACAGTCTAAAAATAGCGGGCAAATCATTTAAAACAGAGATGAGGAAGAATTTCTTCACTCAAAGAGTGGTGAGCCTGTGGAATTCCCTGCCACAGAGGGCTGTGAAGGCTAATTCAATAAATATTTTCAAGAGAGAATTGGATATATTTCTGAAGGCTAAGGGGATTAAGGGTTACGGAGAAAAGGCGGGGACGGGGTACTGAACTGGTAAGATCAGCTAAGATCTCAGACGAAGATCAGCCATGATCTCATTGAATGGCGGAGCAGGCTCGAAGGGCCGAATGGCCTACTCCTGTTCCTATCTCTATGTTTCTATGTTTCCCACTCACCTGCCCTCTCCCCATAGCCCTGCAATTTTTCCCTTCAATTATTTATCCAATTCCCTTTTTGATTCTGCTTCCATCACCCTTGTGTGTAGACATGAATGCACAGAACCCCACTCCCCAGATAGGCCTGCTGAGTTTTTCCAGCATTTTCTGTTGTTATTTCGGATTTCCAGCATCTGCAGTATTTTGCTATCGCACTAGTGTTTGGTTCACTGCCACACCTCTTCTAGGAATGCCTACCTTGAAGAAGTTCTGCTCTTCTCTTCGACGGGATCTCCGTTTCGCTCTTCAACCTTGTTATTGTTGAATCCGTGATTCTTAAAGTATGATGTTTTCCAATAACTACACGGAGGCTGTAACTTAACAATCAACAGGTGTTTACTGGAGGAGGGTAGTCTAAAGACTGACAGTACAGAGGCATGCTCAAGGCTTATATACAGGTGTGGTCACTGCCGGTACTACAGTATACAGGAGCTGTAAAAGTAGTTCTCTCTTAAAGGTACATACACTACGGTTATCTATTTTATTTCCTTTCCAGTTTTGAAAAAGGGTTTCGACCCGAAACGTCAACTCTAATTTTTCTCCACGGATGCTGCCTGGCCTGCTGAGTTTTTCCAGCATTTTCTGTTGTTATTTCGGATTTCCAGCATCTGCAGTATTTTGCTATCGTACTAGTTACTTGTTATTGTTAGGCGTGCTTGGGAAAGAGCATGGGTTCTCTTCTGACATTAAAATTAAGCATACCAAGTTCCTAGGCACCGCTCACCACACACACTTTTTAAACTTGGCTACGCACTGGGCTGCAGTTTTTTTGTTTAAAGGATGCAAAGCAGTTGCAAATTGCATAGTTTATCAGATCAAACAGTGACTCCACTTCAAAAGTACTTCATTGGTTGTAAAGCGCTTTGGGACGTCCTGAGGTCGTGAAATGCAAGTCCTTTTCTTCTTTGTTCTCTCTTTTTAAATTGTTTATAATGTCCAGCCACCCATATTCTATTCACACAGTGATTTTAAAAAAGATGTCCGGGGGAAAAAAAAGGATATGGCATACCATAATAAGATGGCGCCTCAAACAGACCACTTTCCGATAGATAGAAAGAAAACCGTAACATTGGAAATCTGGAATAAAAACAAAAAACTTTGGAAACACACTGCAAGTTGATGGTCATCTGAAAGACTGATTAACATTTTGCGACCCTTCTTGGAACTGGCTTGATGAAGCTCTTGCTCATCCAGATACTGATCAATATGTCGTGCATTTCCACAAAGTTCTATTTTTATTGTGCATACGCACCGGCAAATCTCCCATGGCATTGCTAATGGTGAGTCCGAGGAGATGTTCTTTTAAAACAACGCAGGTGCTATCAGCAATGTTTAATTGGGAAAGTGTGATAGTGAAAGAGTCACGAGAAGTAGGCAGCAGTAAGGTGTCAGCCATGGCTCAGTGGGTAGCACTCTCGCCTTTGAGTCAGAAGGTCTGTGGGTTCAAGCCCAATCCTGAGACTCGCATATATAATCTAGGTTGGCACGCCCATTGCAGTACTGAGGGAGTGCAGCACTGCCAGAGGTGCTGCCTTCTGGATGAGACAATAAGCCGCGGCCCTGTCTGCCCTCTCAGGTGGACGTGAAAGATTCTACAGCACTAATTCAAAGAAGAGCACAAGAAGTTCTCCACGATGTTCTGACCAATGTTTATTCCTCAACCAACATCACTAAAACAGATTACCTGATCATATATCTCACTGCTGTTTGTGGGACCTTGCTGTGCACTTATTGGCTGCTGTGTTTCCTACATTACAACAGTGGCTACACTTCAGAAGTACCTCATTGGCTGTAAAGTGCTTTGGGAGGTCCCGTGGTCATGAAAGGCGCTATAGAAATACTGGTTCTTTTTTTTTAACTTGCAAGTTCCAATACAGAACTAAGATAGAGTTCATTTGCATGTTTTGCCCACCATTTTCTATTCTCTTACTTGCTTTTCTTCTGCCAGTCTTTTATTGTCTGTCTCTCTGTCTAATCTCTCTGTCTTTCCTGGCTTTTCATCCTCCCTTGCTATCTATTCTATTTTCATTCGCAGAGCTTTATATTTCCTCAGTCTAAATATTTAGAAGAGCATTGACTCCAAAGTTGTCGAGGCCTTGGAGCGGGTGCAGAGGAGATTTACCAGAATGGTACCAGGGATGAGCAACTTTAGTTATGTGGAGAGACTGGAGAATCTGGGATTGTTCTCTTTAGAGCGGAGAAACTGAAGGGGAGATTTAATAGGGGCGTTCAAAATTTTGCGGGGGTTTTGGTAGAGTAAATAAGGAGAAACATTTTCCACTGGTGGGAGGGTCAGTAAGCAGAGGACGCAGATTTAAGGTAATTGGCAAAAGAACCAGAGGGGAGATGAGGAGGAGCGAGTTGTTATGATCTGGAATGCACTGCCTGAAAGGGCGATGGAAGCAGATACAATCATAACTTTCAAAAGGGAATTGGATGTATACTTGAAAAGGAAAAAGTTGCAGGGCTATGGGGAAAGAGCAGGGGAGTGGGACTAATCGGATCGCTCTTTCAAAGGATAGCTCTTTCACTGGCACGATGGGCCGAATGGTCTTCTGTGCTGTATCATTCTATGCTTCTATGATTCATTTAATCTCCATCAATTTGTCATCAACAGACCCAAATAAAACATGATATTTTGCATTGTTTTTGAAGTTTGAAGAAGGATCAAAATAAGTAGGCATATTTACTTCTATTTAATAATGTTGGCATAAATGTTGCTGAACTCATGAAGCAAATTGCATCGTTTTACTGCACAAAATTAGCATTCGCAAGTGTAAAAACGTATAGTGCATGCTACTACATGGGTGAACAGTCTAAAATTACCTTTTTATTGTCCATATCTCATTGAGATCATAGTCCAGATAGACAGATTTTTGAGCAACAGGGGAGTCAAGGGTTATGGGGAACGAGCAGGAAAGTGGAGTTGAGGCCAAACTTGGATCAGCCATGATCTCATTAAATGGCGGAGCAGGCTCGAGGGGCCGAATGGCCGACTCCTGCTCCTATTTCTTATGTTCTTATGTCCCAGAAATTCGATCACGCCTGAAAACAGACACATAGGTAAAACATAGGTAAACGAGCAGACAAGACCTGCACTAAAGGGCGCCACAAAGGTGATTCTTAATTATTGCAGTTAGCTGTTATTCAAATCTGATGTGAGTTGTTGAAGTAGAGTTTGTTTTCTGCACTTGGTGTATGTGTTCATATTTGCAGTCAGTTGAGACCAAGACCCATAAGGCTGGACTGAAGGTCAGCAATCGGTTGGTGGTACGTAGTGAGGACGGTGGTGATAAGGATTGCGGGACTGTTGGTGTATTGTGATTGTGAGGGATGGTTCAGGTGAAGTGTTCTTGGATGAATTGCTCTCTAAGAGCACTGGCAGCTAAGGGCACTGGAGGTCGATGCTGCTCCTGCTCTTCCTCCTCTTCCTCCACTTCTTGCTGCTGAAGTGGTGGTAAGGGCTGGTGCCTCAGTATAGCAAAGTTATGCAGCACGTGACCAGAAATCTGGAAACTGCAGAGCTGCTCCCGAAAGGTCCAGGCACCATTTCTGGTGGAGGCATGGCTCTCCCTGTAGGCATACTCTGTGTCATGAGCCATGTCCAGAGGGGACATCCCTTATCGCCCAGTAGCCAGCCTGTGATCTGATGGCCTGGTTGCAATAAAGGTGGCACGGGGGGCTGGCGCAAGGCGAACAAATCATGACTGCTGCCAGGAAACCAGGCATTATGCACTGCCGGTGGTCACGAACAAGCTGCACAGTCAAGGAGTGGTATCCCTTTCCATTAAGATCCATGACAAGCTGGTGTTGGGGAGTACGCAGGGCAATTCATGAAAAAGACAAATTTGCAGAGCTATGGAAAAGGGTGGGGGAGTGGGACTAATTGGACGGCTCTTTCAAAGAGCCGGCACGGGCACGATGGGCCGAGAGGCCTCCTTCTGTGCTGTACAATTCTATGATTCCTCAGTGAAGTTGAGATCCGAGAAGTGCTCGCTGAAGACCCGCTGTGGGCAGGGCCTCCATCGCCTTCTCCCAGCTGTTCCTGCGCGGTAACCCTCCTCCATTGCCTGCTCCCAGCTGCTCCTGCGCGGTAACCCTCCTCCATCGCCTTCTCCCAGCTGTTCCTGCATGGGAACCCTCCTCCATCGCCTTCTCCCAGCTGTTCCTGCGCGGTAACCCTCCACCATCGCCTTCTCCCAGCTGTTCCTGCACGGTAACCCTCCTTCTTCGCCTTCTCCCAGCCGCTCCCGCGCAGTAACCCTCCTCCATCGCCTTCTCCCAGCTGCTCCCGCGCAGTAACCCTCCTCCATCGCCTTCTCCCAGCTGCCCCTGTGCGGTAACCCTCCTCCTCCGCCTTCTCCCAGCTGCCCCTGTGCGGTAACCCTCCTCCTCCGCCTTCTCCCAGCTGTTCCTGCGCGGTAACCCTCCTCCTCCTTCACCTTCTCCCAGCTGTTCCTGCGCGGTAACCCTCCTCCAACGCGTTCTCCCAGCTGTTCTCGCACGGTAACCCTCCTCCATCACCTTCCCCCAGCTGTTCCTGCGCAGTAACCCTCCTCCATCACATTCTCCCAGCTGTTCCTGCACGGTAACCCTCCTCCATCGCCTTCTCCCAGCTGTTCCTGCACGGTAACCCTCCTCCATCGCCTTCTCCCAGCTGTTCCTGCGTGGTAACCCTCCTCCATCGCCTTCCCCCAGCTGTTCCTGCGCGGTAACCCTCCTCCATCACCTTTCCCCAGCTGCCCCTGTGCGGTAACCCTCCTCCTTCACCTTCTCCCAGCTGTTCTTGCGCGGTAACCCTCGTTCTTCGCCTTCTGCCAGCTGCTCCCGCGCAGTAACCCTCCTCCATCGCCTTCTCCCAGCTGCCCCTGTGCGGTAACCCTCCTCCATCACCTTCCCCCAGCTGTTCCTGCACGGTAACCCTCCTCCTTCACCTTCTCCCAGCTGTTCCTGCGCGGTAACCCTCCTCCATCGCCTTCTCCCAGCTGTTCCTGCGCGGTAACCCTCCTCCTTCACCTTCTCCCAGCTGTTCCTGCACGGTAACCCTCCTCCATCGCCTTCTCCCAGCTGTTCCTGCACGGTAACCCTCCTCCTCCGCCTTCTCCCAGCTGTTCCTGCGCGGTAACCCTCCTCCATCACTTTCTCCCAGCTGTTCCTGCGCGGTAACCCTCCTCCATCGCCTTCTCCCAGCTGCACTTGCACGGTAACCCTCCTCCTTCCCCTTCTCCCAGCTGTTCCTGCGCGGTAACCCTCCTCCATCGCCTTCTCCCAGCTGTTCCTGCGCGGTAACCCGCCTCCATCCCCTTCTCCCAGCTGTTCCTGCATGGTAACCCTCCTCCATCGCCTTCTCCCAGCTGTTCCTGCGCGGTAACCCTCCTCCTTCACCTTCTCCCAGCTGTTCTCGCGCGGTAACCCTCGTTCTTCGCCTTCTGCCAGCTGCTCCCGCGCAGTAACCCTCCTCCATCGCCTTCTCCCAGCTGCCCCTGTGCGGTAACCCTCCTCCTCCGCCTTCCCCCAGCTGTTCCTGCGCGGCAACCCTCCTCCATCAACTTCCCCCAGCTGCTCCCGCGCAGTAACCCTCCTCCATCACCTTCCCCCAGCTGTTCCTGCACGGTAACCCTCCTCCTTCACATTCTCCCAGCTGTTCCTGCGCGGTAACCCTCCTCCATCGCCTTCTCCCAGCTGTTCCTGCGCGGTAACCCTCCTCCTTCACCTTCTCCCAGCTGTTCCTGCACGGTAACCCTCCTCCTCCGCCTTCTCCCAGCTGTTCCTGCGCGGTAACCCTCCTCCATCACTTTCTCCCAGCTGTTCCTGCGCGGTAACCCTCCTCCATCGCCTTCTCCCAGCTGCACTTGCACGGTAACCCTCCTCCTTCACCTTCTCCCAGCTGTTCCTGCGTGGTAACCCTCCTCCATCGCCTTCTCCCAGCTGTTCCTGCGCGGTAACCCGCCTCCATCCCCTTCTCCCAGCTGTTCCTGCATGGTAACCCTCCTCCATCGCCTTCTCCCAGCTGTTCCTGCGCGGTAACCCTCCTCCTCCGCCTTCTCCCAGCTGTTCCTGCGCAGTAACCCTCCTCCATCACCTTCTCCCAGCTGTTCCTGCGCAGTAACCCTCCTCCATCGCCTTCTCCCAGCTGTTCTCGCACGGTAACCGTCCTCCATGACCTTCCCCCAGCTGTTCCTGCACGGTAACCCTCCTCCATCACCTTCCCCCAGCTGTTCCTGCGCGGTAACCCTCCTCCATCGCCTTCTCCCAGCTGTTCCTGCACGGTAACCCTCCTCCATCGCCTTCCCCTAGCTGTTCCTGCGCGGTAACTCTCCTCCTTCACCTTCTCCCAGCTGTTCTCGCGCGGTAACCCTCGTTCTTCGCCTTCTGCCAGCTGCTCCCGCGCAGTAACCCTCCTCCATCGCCTTCTCCCAGCTGCCCCTGTGCGGTAACCCTCCTCCTCCGACTTCCCCCAGCTTGTTCCTGCGCGGTAACCCTCCTCCATCACCTTCCCCAGCTGTTCCTGCACGGTAACCATCCTCCATCACCTTCTCCCAGCTGATCTCGCGCGGTAACCCTTCTCCATCACCTTCCCCCAGCTGTTCCTGCACGGTAACGCTCCTCCATCACCTTCTCCCAGCTGATCTCGCGCGGTAACCCTCCTCCTCCACCTTCTCCCAGCTGTTCCTGCGCGGTAACGCTCCTCCATCACCTTCTCCCAGCTGATCTCGCGCGGTAACCCTCCTCCTTCACCTTCTCCCAGCTGTTCCTGCACGGTAACCCTCCTCCTCCGCCTTCTCCCTGCTGTTCCTGCGCGGTAACCCTCCTCCATCACCATCTCCCAGCTGTTCCTGCGCGGTAACCCTCCTCCATCACCTTCCCCCAGCTGTTCCTGCGCGGTAACCCTCCTCCATCGCCTTCTCCCAGCTGTTCCTGCGCAGTAACCCTCCTCCATCACCTTCTCCCAGCTGTTCCTGCACGGTAACCCTCCTCCATCACCTTCTCCCAGCTGTTCCTGCACGGTAACCCTCCTCCTTCACCTTCTCCCAGCTGTTCCTGCGCGGTAACCTTCCTCCATCACCCTCTCCCAGCTGTTCCTGCACGGTAACCCTCCTCAATCGCCTTCTCCCAGCTGTTCCCGCGCAGTAACCCTCCTCCATCGCCTTCTCCCAGCTGCCCCTGTGCGGTAACCCTCCTCCTCCGCCTTCCCCCAGCTGTTCCTGCGCGGCAACCCTCCTCCATCAACTTCCCCCAGCTGCTCCCGCGCAGTAACCCTCCTCCATCGCCTTCTCCCAGCTGCCCCTGTGCGGTAACCCTCCTCCATCACCTTCCCCCAGCTGTTCCTGCACGGTAACCCTCCTCCTTCACATTCTCCCAGCTGTTCCTGCGCGGTAACCCTCCTCCATCGCCTTCTCCCAGCTGTTCCTGCGCGGTAACCCTCCTCCTTCACCTTCTCCCAGCTGTTCCTGCACGGTAACCCTCCTCCTCCGCCTTCTCCCAGCTGTTCCTGCGCGGTAACCCTCCTCCATCACTTTCTCCCAGCTGTTCCTGCGCGGTAACCCTCCTCCATCGCCTTCTCCCAGCTGCACTTGCACGGTAACCCTCCTCCTTCACCTTCTCCCAGCTGTTCCTGCGCGGTAACCCGCCTCCATCCCCTTCTCCCAGCTGTTCCTGCATGGTAACCCTCCTCCATCGCCTTCTCCCAGCTGTTCCTGCGCGGTAACCCTCCTCCTCCGCCTTCTCCCAGCTGTTCCTGCGCAGTAACCCTCCTCCATCACCTTCTCCCAGCTGTTCCTGCGCAGTAACCCTCCTCCATCGCCTTCTCCCAGCTGTTCTCGCACGGTAACCGTCCTCCATGACCTTCCCCCAGCTGTTCCTGCACGGTAACCCTCCTCCATCACCTTCCCCCAGCTGTTCCTGCGCGGTAACCCTCCTCCATCGCCTTCTCCCAGCTGTTCCTGCACGGTAACCCTCCTCCATCGCCTTCCCCTAGCTGTTCCTGCGCGGTAACTCTCCTCCTTCACCTTCTCCCAGCTGTTCTCGCGCGGTAACCCTCGTTCTTCGCCTTCTGCCAGCTGCTCCCGCGCAGTAACCCTCCTCCATCGCCTTCTCCCAGCTGCCCCTGTGCGGTAACCCTCCTCCTCCGACTTCCCCCAGCTTGTTCCTGCGCGGTAACCCTCCTCCATCACCTTCCCCAGCTGTTCCTGCACGGTAACCATCCTCCATCACCTTCTCCCAGCTGATCTCGCGCGGTAACCCTTCTCCATCACCTTCCCCCAGCTGTTCCTGCACGGTAACGCTCCTCCATCACCTTCTCCCAGCTGATCTCGCGCGGTAACCCTCCTCCTCCACCTTCTCCCAGCTGTTCCTGCGCGGTAACGCTCCTCCATCACCTTCTCCCAGCTGATCTCGCGCGGTAACCCTCCTCCTTCACCTTCTCCCAGCTGTTCCTGCACGGTAACCCTCCTCCTCCGCCTTCTCCCTGCTGTTCCTGCGCGGTAACCCTCCTCCATCACCTTCTCCCAGCTGTTCCTGCGCGGTAACCCTCCTCCATCACCTTCCCCCAGCTGTTCCTGCGCGGTAACCCTCCTCCATCGCCTTCTCCCAGCTGTTCCTGCGCGGTAACCCTCCTCCTTCACCTTCTCCCAGCTGTTCCTGCGCGGTAACCTTCCTCCATCACCCTCTCCCAGCTGTTCCTGCACGGTAACCCTCCTCAATCGCCTTCTCCCAGCTGTTCCTGCGCGGTAACCCTCCTCCATCCCCTTCTCCCAGCTGTTCCTGCGCGGTAACCCTCCTCCATCGCCTTCTCCCAGCTGTTCCTGCGCGGTAACCCTCCTCCATCACCTTCCCCCAGCTGTTCCTGCGCGGTAACCCTCCTCCATCGCCTTCTCCCAGCTGTTCCTGCACGGTAACCCTCCTCCATCGCCTTCTCCCAGCTGTTCCTGCACGGTAACCCTCCTCCATCACCTTCTCCCAGCTGTTCCTGCACGGTATCCCTCCTCCTTCACCTTCTCCCAGCTGTTCCTGCGCGGTAACCTTCCTCCATCACCCTCTCCCAGCTGTTCCTGCACGGTAACCCTCCTCAATCGCCTTCTCCCAGCTGTTCCTGCGCGGTAACCCTCCTCCATCCCCTTAACCCAGCTGTTCCTGCGCGGTAACCCTCCTCCATCGCCTTCTCCCAGCTGTTCCTGCGTGGTAACCCTCCTCCATCACCATCCCCCAGCTGTTCCTGCGCGGTAACCCTCCTTCATCGCCTTCTACCAGCTGTTCCTGCGCGGTAACCCTACTCCATCGCCTTCTCCCAGCTGTTCCTGCGCGGTAACCCTCCTCCATCACCTTCCCCCAGCTGTTCCTGCGCGGTAACCCTCCTCCATCACCTTCCCCCAGCTGTTCCTGCACGGTAACCCTCCTCCATTGCCTTCCCCCAGCTGTTCCTGCACGGTAACCCTCCTCCTTCACCTTCTCCCAGCTGTTCCTGCGCGGTAACCTTCCTCCATCGCCCTCTCCCAGCTGTTCCTGCACGGTAACCTTCCTCCATCGCCCTCTCCCAGCTGTTCCTGCACGGTAACCCTCCTCCATCGCCTTCTCCCAGATGTTCCTGCGCGGTAACCCTCCTCCTTCACCTTCTCCCAGCTGTTCCTGCACGGTATCCCTCCTCCTCCGCCTTCTCCCAGCTGTTCCTGCGCGGTAACCCTCCTCCATCACCTTCTCCCAGCTGTTCCTGCATGGTAACCCTCCTCCATCGCCTTCTCCCAGCTGTACCTGCAAGGTAACCCTCCTCCTTCACCTTCTCCCAGCTGTTCCTGCACGGTAACCCTCCTCCTTCACCTTCTCCCAGCTGCTCCTGCGCGGTAACCTTCCTCCATCGCCCTCTCCCACCTGTTCCTGCACGGTAACCCTCCTCCATCGCCTTCTCCCAGCTGTTCCTGCGCGGTAACCCTCCTCCATCCCCTTCTCCCAGCTGTTCCTTCGCGGTAACCCTCCTCCATCGCCTTCTCCCAGCTGTTCCTGCGCGGTAAGCCTCCTCCATCACCTTCCCCCAGCTGTTCCTGCGCGGTAACCCTCCTCCATCGCCTTCTCCCAGCTGTTCCTGCGTGGTAACCCTCCTCCTCCGCCTTCTCCCAGCTGTTCCTGCACGGTAACCCTCCTCCTTCACCTTCTCCCAGCTGTTGCTGCGCGGTAACCCTCCTCCTCCACCTTCTCCCAGCTGCTCCCACGCGGTAAGCCTCCTCCATCACCTTCTCCCAGCGGTTCCTGCGCGGTAACCCTCCTCCTTCACCTTCCCCCAGCTGTTCCTGCGCGGTAACCCTCCTCCTCCATCTTCTCCCAGCTGTTCCTGCGCGGTAACCCTCCTCCTCCGCCTTCTCCCAGCTGTTCCTGCGCGGTAACCCTCCTCCATCGCCTTCTCCCAGCTGTTCCTGCGCGGTAACCCGCCTCCATCCCCTTCTCCCAGCTGTTCCTGCATGGTAACCCTCCTCCATCGCCTTCTCCCAGCTGTTCCTGCGCGGTAACCCTCCTCCTTCACCTTCTCCCAGCTGTTCTCGCGCGGTAACCCTCGTTCTTCGCCTTCTGCCAGCTGCTCCCGCGCAGTAACCCTCCTCCATCGCCTTCTCCCAGCTGCCCCTGTGCGGTAACCCTCCTCCTCCGCCTTCCCCCAGCTGTTCCTGCGCGGCAACCCTCCTCCATCAACTTCCCCCAGCTGCTCCCGCGCAGTAACCCTCCTCCATCGCCTTCTCCCAGCTGTTCCTGCATGGTAGCCCTCCTCCATCACCTTCCCCCAGCTGTTCCTGCACGGTAACCCTCCTCCTTCACCTTCTCCCAGCTGTTCCTGCGCGGTAACCCTCCTCCATCGCCTTCTCCCAGCTGTTCCTGCGCGGTAACCCTCCTCCTTCACCTTCTCCCAGCTGTTCCTGCACGGTAACCCTCCTCCTCCGCTTTCTCCCAGCTGTTCCTGCGCGGTAACCCTCCTCCATCACTTTCTCCCAGCTGTTCCTGCGCGGTAACCCTCCTCCATCGCCTTCTCCCAGCTGCACTTGCACGGTAACCCTCCTCCTTCACCTTCTCCCAGCTGTTCCTGCGCGGTAACCCTCCTCCATCGTCTTCTCCCAGCTGTTCCTGCGCGGTAACCCGCCTCCATCCCCTTCTCCCAGCTGTTCCTGCATGGTAACCATCCTCCATCGCCTTCTCCCAGCTGTTCCTGCGCGGTAACCCTCCTCCTCCGCCTTCTCCCAGCTGTTCCTGCGCAGTAACCCTCCTCCATCACCTTCTCCCAGCTGTTCCTGCGCAGTAACCCTCCTCCATCGCCTTCTCCCAGCTGTTCTCGCACGGTAACCGTCCTCCATGACCTTCCCCCAGCTGTTCCTGCGTGGTAACCCTCCTCCATCGCCTTCTCCCAGCTGTTCCTGCACGGTAACCCTCCTCCATCACCTTCCCCCAGCTGTTCCTGCGCGGTAACCCTCCTCCATCGCCTTCTCCCAGCTGTTCCTGCACGGTAACCCTCCTCCATCACCTTCCCCTAGCTGTTCCTGCGCGGTAACTCTCCTCCTTCACCTTCTCCCAGCTGTTCTTGCGCGGTAACCCTCGTTCTTCGCCTTCTGCCAGCTGCTCCCGCGCAGTAACCCTCCTCCATCGCCTTCTCCCAGCTGCCCCTGTGCGGTAACCCTCCTCCTCCGACTTCCCCCAGCTTGTTCCTGCGCGGTAACCCTCCTCCATCACCTTCCCCAGCTGTTCCTGCACGGTAACCATCCTCCATCACCTTCTCCCAGCTGATCTCGCGCGGTAACCCTTCTCCATCACCTTCCCCCAGCTGTTCCTGCACGGTAACGCTCCTCCATCACCTTCTCCCAGCTGATCTCGCGCGGTAACCCTCCTCCTCCGCCTTCTCCCAGCTGTTCCTGCGCGGTAACGCTCCTCCATCACCTTCTCCCAGCTGATCTCGCGCGGTAACCCTCCTCCTTCACCTTCTCCCAGCTGTTCCTGCACGGTAACCCTCCTCCTCCGCCTTCTCCCTGCTGTTCCTGCGCGGTAACCCTCCTCCATCACCTTCTCCCAGCTGTTCCTGCGCGGTAACCCTCCTCCATCACCTTCCCCCAGCTGTTCCTGCGCGGTAACCCTCCTCCATCGCCTTCTCCCAGCTGTTCCTGCGCGGTAACCCTCCTCCATCACCTTCTCCCAGCTGTTCCTGCACGGTAACCCTCCTCCATCACCTTCTCCCAGCTGTTCCTGCACGGTAACCCTCCTCCTTCACCTTCTCCCAGCTGTTCCTGCGCGGTAACCTTCCTCCATCACCCTCTCCCAGCTGTTCCTGCACGGTAACCCTCCTCAATCGCCTTCTCCCAGCTGTTCCTGCGCGGTAACCCTCCTCCATCCCCTTCTCCCAGCTGTTCCTGCGCGGTAACCCTCCTCCATCGCCTTCTCCCAGCTGTTCCTGCGCGGTAACCCTCCTCCATCACCTTCCCCCAGCTGTTCCTGCGCGGTAACCCTCCTCCATCGCCTTCTCCCAGCTGTTCCTGCACGGTAACCCTCCTCCATCGCCTTCTCCCAGCTGTTCCTGCACGGTAACCCTCCTCCATCACCTTCTCCCAGCTGTTCCTGCACGGTAACCCTCCTCCTTCACCTTCTCCCAGCTGTTCCTGCGCGGTAACCTTCCTCCATCACCCTCTCCCAGCTGTTCCTGCACGGTAACCCTCCTCAATCGCCTTCTCCCAGCTGTTCCTGCGCGGTAACCCTCCTCCATCCCCTTATCCCAGCTGTTCCTGCGCGGTAACCCTCCTCCATCGCCTTCTCCCAGCTGTTCCTGCGTGGTAACCCTCCTCCATCACCTTCCCCCAGCTGTTCCTGCGCGGTAACCCTCCTTCATCGCCTTCTACCAGCTGTTCCTGCGCGGTAACCCTACTCCATCGCCTTCTCCCAGCTGTTCCTGCGCGGTAACCCTCCTCCATCACCTTCCCCCAGCTGTTCCTGCGCGGTAACCCTCCTCCATCACCTTCCCCCAGCTGTTCCTGCGCGGTAACCCTCCTCCATTGCCTTCCCCCAGCTGTTCCTGCACGGTAACCCTCCTCCTTCACCTTCTCCCAGCTGTTCCTGCGCGGTAACCTTCCTCCATCGCCCTCTCCCAGCTGTTCCTGCACGGTAACCTTCCTCCATCGCCCTCTCCCAGCTGTTCCTGCACGGTAACCCTCCTCCATCGCCTTCTCCCAGCTGTTCCTGCGCGGTAACCCTCCTCCTTCACCCTCTCCCAGCTGTTCCTGCACGGTATCCCTCCTCCTCCGCCTTCTCCCAGCTGTTCCTGCGCGGTAACCCTCCTCCATCACCTTCTCCCAGCTGTTCCTGCATGGTAACCCTCCTCCATCGCCTTCTCCCAGCTGTACCTGCACGGTAACCCTCCTCCTTCACCTTCTCCCAGCTGTTCCTGCATGGTAACCCTCCTCCATCACCTTCTCCCAGCTGTTCCTGCACGGTAACCCTCCTCCTTCACCTTCTCCCAGCTGCTCCTGCGCGGTAACCCTCCTCCATCCCCTTCTCCCAGCTGTTCCTTCGCGGTAACCCTCCTCCATCGCCTTCTCCCAGCTGTTCCTGCGCGGTAAGCCTCCTCCATCACCTTCCCCCAGCTGTTCCTGCGCGGTAACCCTCCTCCATCGCCTTCTCCCAGCTGTTCCTGCGTGGTAACCCTCCTCCTCCGCCTTCTCCCAGCTGTTCCTGCACGGTAACCCTCCTCCTTCACCTTCTCCCAGCTGTTGCTGCGCGGTAACCCTCCTCCTCCGCCTTCTCCCAGCTGTTCCTGGGCAGTAACCCTCCTCCTCCACCTTCTCCCAGCTGCTCCCACGCGGTAAGCCTCCTCCATCACCTTCTCCCAGCGGTTCCTGCGCGGTAACCCTCCTCCTTCACCTTCCCCCAGCTGTTCCTGCGCGGTAACCCTCCTCCTCCATCTTCTCCCAGCTGTTCCTGCGCGGTAACCCTCCTCCTCCGCCTTCTCCCAGCTGTTCCTGCACGGTAACCCTCCTCCATCGCCTTCTCCCAGCTGTTCCTGCGCGGTAACCCTCCTCGTCCACCTTCTCCCCAGCTGTTCCTGCATGGTAACCCTCGTCCTCCACCTTCTCCCGGCTGTTTGTGTGTGGTAACCCACCTCCATCACCTTCTCCCAGCTGTTCCCGCGCGGTAACCCTCCTCCATCACCTTCTCCCAGCTGTTCCTGCGCGGTAACCCTCCTCCATCACCTTTTCCCAGCTGTTCCTGTGCGGTAACCCTCCTCCTTCACCTTCTCCCAGCTGTTCCTGCGCGGTAACCCTCCTCCATCGCATTCTCCCAGCTGTTCCTGCACGGTAACCCTCCTCCTTCGCCTTCTCCCAGCTGTTCCTGCGTGGTAACCCTCCTCCATCGCCTTCTCCCCGCTGTTCCTGTGCGGTAACCCTCCTCCATCACTTTCTCCCAGCTCTTCCTGCACGGTAACCCTCCTCCATCACCTTCTCCCAGCTGTTCCTGCACAGTAACCCTCCTCCTTCACCTTCTCCCAGCTGTTCCTGCACGGTAACCCTCCTCCATCACCTTCTCCCAGCTGTTCCTGCACGGTAACCTTCCTCCTTCACCTTCTCCCAGCTGTTCCTGCACGGTAACCCTCCTCCATCGCCTTCTCCCAGCTGTTCCTGCGCGGTAACCCTCCTCCATCGCCTTCCCCCAGCTGTTCCTGCGCGGTAACCTTCCTCCTTCATCTTCTCCCAGCTGTTCCTGCACAGTAACCCTCCTCCTTCACCTTCTCCCAGCTGTTCCTGCACGGTAACCCTCCTCCATCACCTTCTCCCAGCTGTTCCTGCACGGTAACCTTCCTCCTTCACCTTCTCCCAGCTGTTCCTGCGCGGTAACCCGCCTCCATCACCTTCCCCCAGCTGTCCCTGTGCGGTAACCCTCCTCCTTCACCTTCTCCCAGCTGTTCTCGCGTATAACCCTCCTTCTCGCCTTCTCCCAGCTGCTCCCGCGCAGTAACCCTCCTCCATCGCCTTCTCCCAGCTGCCTCTGTGCGGTAACCCTCCTCCTCCGCCATCCCCCAGCTGTTCCTGCGCGGTAATCCTCCTCCATCACCTTCCCCCAACTGTTCCTGCAAGGTAACCCTCCTCCATCAGCTTCTCCCAGCTGTTCTCGCACGGTAATCCTCCTCCATCACCTTCCCCCAGCTGTTCCTGCATGGTAACCCTCCTCCATCGCCTTCCCCCAGCTGTTCCTGCGCGGTAACCCTCCTCCATCACCTTCTCCCAGCTGTTCCTGCAGGGTAACCCTCCTCCTCTGCCTTCTCCCAGCTGTTCCTGCATGGTAACCCTCCTCCATCGCCTTCTCCCAGCTGCCCCTGCGCAGTAACCCTCCTCCTTCACCTTCTCCCAGCTGTTCCTGCGCGGTAACCCTCCTCCATCGCCTTCTCCCAGCTGTTCCTGCGCGGAAACCCTCCTCCTTCACATTCTCCCAGCTGTTCCTGCGCGGTAACCCCCCTCCATCGCCTTCTCCCAGCTGTTCCTGCGCCGTAACCCTCCTCCTTCACCTTCTCCCTGCTGTTCCTGCACGGTAACCCTCCTCCTCCGCCTTCTCCCAGCTGTTCCTGCACGGTAACCCTCCTCCATCGCCTTCTCCCAGCTGTTCCTGCGCGGTAACCCTCCTCCATCCCTTTCTCCCAGCTGTTCCTGCGCGGTAACCATCCTCCGTCGCCTTCTCCCAGCTGTTCCTGCGCGGTAACCCTACTCCATCACCTGCCCCCAGGTGTTACTATGCGGTAACCCTCTTCCATCGCCTTCTCCCAGCTGTTCCTGCGTAGTAACCCTCCTCCTTCACCTTCTCCCAGCTGTTCCTGCGCGGAAACCCTCCTTCTCCGCCGTCTCCCAGCTGTTCCTGCGCATTAACCCTCCTCCTCCACCTTCTCCCTGCTGCTACCGCGTGGTAACCCTCCTCCATCACCTTCTACCAGCTGTTCCTGCGAAGCCACCCTCCTCCTCCACCTTCTCCCAGCTGTTCCTGCGCGGTAACCCTCCTCCATCACCTTCTACCAGCTGTTCCTGCGAAGCCACCCTCCTCCTCCACCTTCTCCCAGCTGTTCCTGCATGGTAACCCTCCTCCTCCACCTTCTCCCAGCTGTTCCTGCACGGTAACCCTCCTCCATCGCCTTCTCCCAGCTGTTCCTGCGCAGTAACCCTCCTCCTTCACCTTCTCCCAGTTGTTCCTGCACGGTAACCCTCCTCCTTCACCTTCTCCCAGCTGTTCCTGCACGGTAACCCTCCTCCATCGCCTTCTCCCAGCTGTTCCTGCACGGTAACCCTCCTCCTTCACCTTCTCCCAGCTGTTCCTGCGCGGTAACCCTCCTCCTCCACCTTCCCCCAGCTGTTCCAGCGCGGTAACCCTCCTCCTCCACCTTCCCCCAGCTGTTCCAGCGCGGTAACCCTCCTCCATCACCTTCTCCCAGCTGTTCCTGCGCTGTAACCCTCCTCCATCACCTTCTCCCAGCTGTTCCTGCGCGGTAACACTCCTCCTTCACCTTCTCCCAGCTGTTCCTGTGCGGTAATCCTCCTCCTTCACCTTCTCCCAGCCGTTCCTGCGCGGTAACCCTCCTCCATCGCCTTCTCCCAGCTGTTCCTGCGCGGTAACCCTCCTCCTCCGCCTTCTCCCAGCTGTTCCTGCACGGTAACCGTCCTCCTTCGCCTTCTCCCAGCTGTTCCTGCGCGGTAACCCTCCTCCATCGCCTTCTCCCAGCTGTTCCTGCATGGTAACCCTCTTCCATCACTTTCTCCCAGCTGTTCCTGCACGGTAACCCTCCTCCATCACCTTCTCCCAGCTGTTCCTGCACGGTAACCCTCCTCCTTCACCTTCTCCCAGCTGTTCCTGCACGGTAACCCTCCTCCATCACCTTCTCCCAGCTGTTACTGCTCGGTAACCCTCCTCCATCAGCTTCTCCCAGCTGTTCCTGCACGGTAACCCTCCTCCTTCACCTTCTCCCAGCTGTTCCTGCACGGTAACCCTCCTCCATCGCCTTCTCCCAGCTGTTCCTGCACGGTAACCCTCCTCCATCGCCTTCTCGCAGCTGTTCCTGCGTGGTAACCTTTCTCCATCACCTTCTCCCAGCTGTTCCTGCGCGGTAACCCTCCTCCATCGCCTTCTCCCAGCTGTTCCCGTGCGGTAACCATCCTCCATCGCCTTCTCCCAGCTGTTCCTGCGCGGTAACCCTCCTCCTTCACCTTCTCCCAGCTGTTCCTGCGCGGTAACCCTCCTCCATCGCCTTCTCCCAGCTGTTCCTGCACGGTAACCCTCCTCCATCGCCTTCTCCCAACTGTTCCTGCGAGTTAACCCACCTCCATCGCCTTCTCCCAGCTGTTTTAGCGCGGTAACCCTCCTCCATCGCCTTCTCCCAGCTGTTCCTGCGCGGTAACCGACTCCTTCACCTTCTCCCAGCTGTTCCTGTGCAGTAACCCTCCTCCATCGCCTTCTCCCAGCTGTTCCTGCATGGCAACCCTCCTCCATCGCCTTCTCCCAGCTGTTCCTGCACGGTAACCCTCCTCCATCACCTTCTCCCAGCTGTTCCTGCATGGTAACCCTCCTCCTTCGCCTTCTCCCAGCTGGTCCTGCGCGGTAACCCTCCTCCTTCACCTTCTCCCAGCTGTTCCTGCACGGTAACCCTCCTCCTTCACCTTCTCCCAGCTGTTCCTGCGCGGTAACCCTCCTCCTTCACCTTCTCCCAGCTGTTCCTGCGCGGTAACCCTCCTCCTTCACCTTCTCCCAGCTGTTTCTGCGCGGTAACCCTCCTCCTTCACCTTCTCCCAGCTGTTCCTGCGCGGTAATCCTCCTCCATCGCCTTCTCCCAGCTGTTCCTGCACGGTAACCCTCCTACATCACTTTCTCCCAGCTGCTCCTGCACGGTAACCCTCCTCCATCAGCTTCTCCCAGCTGTTCCTGCACGGTAACCCTCCTGCCTTCACCTTCTCCCAGCTGTTCCTGCACGGTAACCCTCCTCCATCACCTTCTCCCAGCTGTTACTGCTCGGTAACCCTCCTCCATCACCTTCTCCCAGCTGTTCCTGCACGGTAACCCTCCTCCATCGCCTTCTCCCAGCTGTTCCTGCACGGTAACCCTCCTCCATCACCTTCTCCCAGCTGTTCCTGCGCGGTAACCCTCCTCCATCGCCTTCTCCCAGCTGTTCCCGTGCGGTAGCCGTCCTCCATCGCCTTCTCCCAGCTGTTCCTGCGCGGTAACTCTCCTCCTTCACCTTCTCCCAGCTGTTCCTGCACGGTAACCCTCCTCCATCGCCTTCTCCCAGCTGTTCCTGCGCGGTAACCCTCCTCCATCGCCTTCTCCCAGCTGTTCCTGCGCGGTAACCCTCCTCCATCGCCTTCTCCCAGCTGTTCCTGCGCGGTAACCCTCCTCCTTCACCTTCTCCCAGCTGTTCCTGTGCAGTAACCCTCCTCCTTCACCTTCTCCCAGCTGTTCCTGCACGGTAACCCTCCTCCATCACATTCTCCCAGCTGTTACTGCTCGGTAACCCTCCTCCATCAGCTTCTCCCAGCTGTTCCTGCACGGTAACCCTCCTCCTTCACCTTATCCCAGCTGTTCCTGCACGGTAACCCTCCTCCATCGCCTTCTCCCAGCTGTTCCTGCACGGTAACCCTCCTCCATCGCCTTCCCGCAGCTGTTCCTGCGTGGTAACCTTCCTCCATCACCTTCTCCCAGCTGTTCCTGCGCGGGAGCCCTCCTCCATTGCCTTCTCCCAGCTGTTCCCGTGTGGTAACCGTCCTCCATCGCCTTCTCCCAGCTGTTCCTGCGCGGTAACCCTCCTCCTTCACCTTCTCCCAGCTGTTCCTGCGCGGTAACCCTCCTCCATCGCCTTCTCCCAGCTGTTCCTGCACGGTAACCCTCCTCCATCGCCTTCTCCCAGCTGTTCCTGCGAGTTAACCCTCCTCCATCGCCTTCTCCCAGCTGTTCCCGCGCGGTAACCCTCCTCCATCACCTTCTCCCAGCTGTTCCCGTGCGGTAACCCTCCTCCATCGCCTTCTCCCAGCTGTTCCTGCATGGCAACCCTCCTCCATCGCCTTCTCCCAGCTGTTCCTGCACGGTAACCCTCCTCCATCACCTTCTCCCAGCTGTTCCTGCATGGTAACCCTCCTCCTTCGCCTTCTCCCAGCTGGTCCTGCGCGGTAACCCTCCTCCTTCACCTTCTCCCAGCTGTTCCTGCGCGGTAACCCTCCTCCTTCACCTTCTCCCAGCTGTTCCTGCCCGGTAACCCTCCTCCATCACCTTCTCCCAGCTGTTGCTGCGCGGTAACCCTCCTCCTTCACCTTCTCCCAGCTGTTTCTGCGCGGTAACCCTCCTCCTTCACCTTCTCCCAGCTGTTCCTGCGCGGTAACCCTCCTCCATCACCTTCTCCCAGCTGTTCCTGCGCGGTAACCCTCCTCCTTCACCTTCTCCCAGCTGTTCCTGCGCGGTAATCCTCCTCCATCGCCTTCTCCCAGCTGTTCCTGCACGGTAACCCTCCTACATCACTTTCTCCCAGCTGCTCCTGCACGGTAACCCTCCTCCATCAGCTTCTCCCAGCTGTTCCTGCAAGGTAACCCTCCTCCATCGCCTTCTCCCAGCTGTTCCTGCACGGTAACCCTCCTCCATCGCCTTCTCGCAGCTGTTCCTGCGTGGTAACCCTCCTCCATCACCTTCTCCCAGCTGTTCCTGCGCGGTAACCCTCCTCCATCGCCTTCTCCCAGCTGTTCCCGTGCGGTAGCCGTCCTCCATCGCCTTCTCCCAGCTGTTCCTGCGCGGTAACCCTCCTCCTTCACCTTCTCCCAGCTGTTCCTGCGCGGTAACCCTCCTCCATCGCCTTCTCCCAGCTGTTCCTGCGCGGTAACCCTCCTCCATCGCCTTCTCCCAGCTGTTCCTGCGCGGTAACCCTCCTCCATCATCTTCTCCCGGCTGTTCCCGCGCGGTAACCCTCCTCCATCGCCTTCTCCCAGCTGTTCCTGCATGGTAACCCTCCTCCTTCACCTTCTCCCAGCTGTTCCTGTGCAGTAACCCTCCTCCTTCACCTTCTCCCAGCTGTTCCTGCGCGGTAACCCTCCTCCATCACCTTCTCCCAGCTGTTCCTGCACGGTAACCCTCCTCCATCACCTTCTCCCAGCTGGTCCTGCGCGGTAACCCTCCTCCTTCGCCTTCTCCCAGCTGTTCCTGCACGGTAACCCTCCTCCATCACCTTCTCCCAGCTGTTCCTGCACGGTAACCCTCCTCCATCACCTTCTCCCAGCTGGTCCTGCGCGGTAACCCTCCTCCTTCACCTTCTCCCAGCTGTTCCTGCACGGTAACCCTCCTCCATTGCCTTCTCCCAGCTGTTCCTGCGCGGTAACCCTCCTCCATCACCTTCTCCCAGCTGTTCCTGCACGGTAACCCTCCTCCTTCACCTTCTCCCAGCTGTTCCTGCGCGGTAACCCTCCTCCATCGCCTTCTCCCAGCTGTTCCTGCACGGTAACCCTCCTCCTCTGTCTTCTCCCAGCTGCTCCTGCACGGTAACCCTCCTCCTTCTCCTTCCCCCAGCTGTTCCTGCGCGGTAACCCTCCTCCTTCACCTTCTCCCAGCTGTTCCTACGCGGTAACCCTCCTCCATCACCTTCCACCAGCTGTTCCTGCGCGGTAACCCTCCTCCTCTGTCTTCTCCCAGCTGTTCCTGCATGGTAACCCTCCTCCTTCACCTTCTCCCAGCTGTTCCTTCACGGTAACCCTCCTCCATCACCTTCTCCCAGCTGTTCCTGCGCGGTAACCCTCCTCCTTCACCTTCTCCCAGCTGTTCTTGCGCGGTAACCCTCCTCCTTCACCTTCTCCCAGCTGTTTCTGCGCGGTAACCCTCCTCCTTCACCTACTCCCAGCTGTTCCTGCGCGGTAACCCTCCTCCATCACCTTCTCCCAGCTGTTCCTGCGTGGTAACCCTCCTCCTTCACCTTCTCCCAGCTGTTCCTGCCCGGTAACCCTCCTCCATCACCTTCTCCCAGCTGTTCCTGCACGGTAACCCTCCTCCTTCACTTTCTCCCAGCTGTTCCTGCACGGTAACCCTCCTCCATCGCCTTCTCCCAGCTGTTCCTGCGCGGTAACCCTCCTCCTCCACCTTCTCCCAGCTGTTCCTGCACGGTAACCCTCCTCCATCTCCTTCTCCCAGCTGTTCCTGCGCGGTAAACCTCCTCCATCACCTTCTCCCAGCTGTTCCTGCACGGTAACCCTCCTCCATCGCCTTCTCCCAACTGTTCCTGCGTGGTAACCCTCCTCCTTCACCTTCTCCCAGCTGTTCCTGCGCGGTAACCCACCTCCTCCGCCTTCTCCCAGCTGTTCCTGCGCGGTAACCCTCCTCCTCCGCCTTCTCCCAGCTGTTCCTGCATGGTAACCCTCCTCCATCACCTTCTCCCAGCTGTTCCTGCACAGTAAGCCTCCTCCATCACCTTCTCCCAGCTGCTCCTGTGCGGTAACCCTCCTCCATCACCTTCTCCCAGCTGCTCCTGCGCGGTAACCCTCCTCCATCACCTTCTCCCAGCTGTTCCTGCGCGGTAACCCTCCTCCTTCACCTTCTCCCATCTGTTCCTGCGCGGTAACCCTCCTCCATCGCCTTCTCCCAGCTGTTCCTGCGCGGTAACCCTCCTCCATCGCCTTCTCCCAGCTGTTCCTGCGCGGTAACCCTCCTCCTCCACCTTCTCCCAGCTGTTCTTGCACGGTAACCCTCCTCCATCGCCTTCTCCCAACTGTTCCTGCGCGGTAACCCTCCTCCTTCACCTTCTCCCAGCTGTTCCTGCACGGTAACCCACCTCCTCCGCCTTCTCCCAGCTGTTCCTTCGCGGTAACCCTCCTCCTCCACCTTCTCCCAGCTGTTCCTGCACAGTAAGCCTCCTCCATCACCTTCTCCCAGCTGTTCCTGCGCGGTAACCATCCTCCATCACCTTCTCCCAGCTGTTCCTGCGTGGTAACCCTCCTCCTCCGCCTTCTCCCAGCTGTTCCTGCGCGGTAACCCTCCTCCATCACCTTCTCCCAGCTGTTGCTGCGCGGTAACCCTCCTCCATCACCTTCTCCCAGCTGTTCCTGCATGGTAACCCTCCTCCTTCACCTTCTCCCAGCTGTTCCTGCGCGGTAACCCACCTCCTCCGCCTTCTCCCAGCTGTTCCTGCGCGGTAACCCTCCTCCTCCGCCTTCTCCCAGCTGTTCCTGCGTGGTAACCCTCCTCCATCACCTTCTCCCAGCTGTTCCTGCACAGTAACCCTCCTCCATCACCTTCTCCCAGCTGTTCCTGCGCGGTAACCCTCCTCCTCCGCCTTCTCCCAGCTGTTCCTGCGCGGTAACCCTCCTCCTCCGCCTTCTCCCAGCTGTTCCTGCGTGGTAACCCTCCTCCATCACCTTCTCCCAGCTGTTCCTGCACAGTAACCCTCCTCCATCACCTTCTCCCAGCTGTTCCTGCACAGTAACCCTCCTCCATCACCTTCTCCCAGCTGTTCCTGCGCGGTAACCCTCCTCCTCCACCTTCTCCCAGCTGTTCCTGTGCGGTAACCCTCCTCCATCACCTTCTCCCAGCTGTTGATGCGCAGTAACCCTCCTCCATCACCTTCTCCCAGCTGTTCCTGCATGGTAACCCTCCTCCATCGCCTTCTCCCAGCTGCTCTCGCGCGGTAAACCCCCTCCTCCTCCGCCTTCTCCCAGCTGCTCCTGTGTGGTAACCCTCCTCCATCACCTTCTCCCAGCTGCTCCTGCACGGTAACCCTCCTCCTTCACCTTCTCCCAGCTGCTCCTGCGCGGTAACCCTCCTCCTTCACCTTCTCCCAGCTGCTCCTGCGCGGTAACCCTCCTCCTCCGCCTTCTCCCAGCTGCTCCTGCTGGCTCCTCTCTTCTTTGCTGCTCCCCACCCCCCACCCGCCCTCATCCTCCAGCACCAAAGCCAGATCTACCAGGCCACCCATGGCTGCAGCAAGACTGTTTCCAAAGCAGAAAGAAGCTGTCCAGCACCAGCGCAAAGTTGTTCGCGGAAGTTAGAATTCACCAGTGGAACACAGAAAATAGCCCCCCAGAAAATATAGAATTTATGACATAAAAACAGGCCATTCAGTTCAACCAGTCTGTAATGGTGCAAATACTCCTGATCACTTTTACCCACCTAGTTCTCATATCATTTTCTCCCCTCTTCCTTCATCATAAGACATTTCTGTCTCAACCACTGTGATAATGCCTTTGTTAGAACATCAGACAAAGGTATTAACACATTCACATGCTGTTATTGGATAGTACGATTTCAGTCAAGAAGGGTTTCTGCTTTCATTGTTACGACTGACATTTCTTTTCTCCGCTGCAGTAATGTAAGGACCACTTTATTTTTTGCCATATTTTAATGAGTTGGCGAGGATACAAATGTGAAAGTGTTCTCTTAAGTTTCCAGAAGTACTTTTATGTATAAAATTAAATAATTTCTTAAATTGTAGTTATACTGCAATTACCAATCTCAAACTGCGCAGAGCAATGCAAAGCCATGAGGTCAGGGTTGCACTGATAGTTACTCATTTGGCCAGATCACAGTAAGATGAGCTACAGAGGAGGTCTATGCCTTGCATCCTTGAGCACATATGTCAAGTTTTGCTCCCCAGGCTATTAATTTTAATGATAAGACAGAGTGAGTGGAAATGTCTGTACCCTCATAATGTTAAAAAGATCCCATTGCAAAGTTCTAAAAGTTCCAAGACCATCCAATCATCCCGCCTGGGCACTTTTGACAGGTTGCTCCATGCCAGGCCAGAGTTACACTGCAGTCAGTGTGAATTCAAACTGGTGTGAAGCAGCTTCCTCAGTGGGATCTCATACCATTTGGTCTATAGTGCACTCAGGCATCAGACTGGGATCTGACACCAAAATTATACTGCTAATTTTGTGTCAGTGCCAACCTGAAACCACTTCACACTGCGATAGAGAAATTGCAGGTTTAGAGTTGCTGGAATGACAACGAGCCTTGCCTGAGCCATGAAAAGATATCAGGCCGAGATTGGGAATAAGCTGCAGCAAGAAAGAAAGAACTTGCATTTCTCTAGCACCTTTCACAACCTGAGGACGGCCCAAAGCACCTTACAGCCAGTGAAATACTTTTTGAAGCGTAGTCACTGTTGTAATGTAAGAAACGCGGCAGCCAATTTGCACACAGCAAGCGCCCACAAACAGCACGTGGCAATTGACCAGATCATCTGTTATTAGTGATGTTGGTTGAGGGAATAAATATTGGCCAGGACACCTGGAAGAACTCCCCTGCTCTTATTCAAAATAGTGCCACGGGATCTTTTACATCCAGCTGAGAGAGCAGACAGGGCCTTGGTTTAATGTCTCACCCGGAATATGGCACCTCCATCAGTGCAGCGCTCCCTCAGCACTACACTGAGAGGGGGAGTCCAGAACCAGGGGTCACAGTCTAAGGATAAGGGGTAAGCCATTTAGGACAGAGATGAGGAGGAATTTCTTCACCCAGAGAGTGGTGAACCTGTGGAATTCTCTACCACAGAAGGCAGTTGAGGCCAATTCATTAAATATATTCAAGAAGGAGTTAGATATATTTCTTAAGGCTAAGGGGATCAAGGGATATGAGGAGAAAGCAGGGACAGGGTACTGAATTTGGATGATCAGCCATGATCTCATTAAATGGCGGAACAGGCTCGAGGGGCTGAATGGCCTACTCCATCTCCTATCTTCTATGTTTCTATGTTTCTATGTCAGCCTAGATTATGTGCTCAAGTCCCTGGAGTGGGCACTTGAACCCACAGCCTTCTGACTCAGAGGTGAGCTTGCTACCCACTGAGCCACAGCTGACACCCATGTCTACTTAACATCAGCTCCAGAAAAAAGGTGGCTGAGGGGTGACCTCGTCGAGGTCTTTAAAATTATGAAAGAGTTTAATCGGATAGACGTAGAGAAGATGTTTCCACTTGTGGGGGAGACCAGAACTAAGGGTCATAACTATAAGATAGTCACTAATAAATCCAATAAGGAATTCAGGAGAAACTTCTTGACCCAGAGAGTGGTGAGAATGTGGAACTCGCTACCACAAGGGAGTGGGAGATGCCTTTAAGGGGAAGCTAGATAAGTACGTGAGGGAGAAAGGTATAGAAGGTTTATGCTGATAGGGTGAGATGATGTAGGATGGGAGGAGGCTCCTGTGGACCAGTTGGGCCGAATGGCCTGTTATTGTGCTGTAAATAATTGTAATTCTATGTCGGTAATTTGTGCCTCTCAAGTTGTTGGTACTGAAAGACTTTGGTGTTGTCATTCTGCTTCATGCACCACTGAGCAACAGGATGGAAACGATCTTTTTCAAACGACTGGGGCCAGGAAATTCAAAAGGAACCAGTCTGCCAACAAGTATAGGACGGAGTTACCTGGAATGGCAGGGCAGGATTGCCAGAGCTGGTCCGTGGGCTACAGGGTGACCGCCCGTGTAATACGGAATTGCCATGTCGGACGAGGCCTGAAGGCCCTTCTCTATCAGGGCACAGACTGTTGGAAATTTTCGCCAGAGTGCCTTCCACGGCCACAGCCCCTTTGCACTGACATAAACTGACCAATGCATAAAGCACTTCAAGGGATGTTTGCAATTACTTTCTTGTCATTGCAAATCAAAAGGAATGTCTAAATAAGCTTTCAGCTGCTAGCAAGTGGGTAGAACCCATGGGTGATGGCATTTTACAAAGTAGCTTTCCAACAAACAAAAATGGTATCGGGACGGTGCAAGAATGAATATTGAAATCAGTTCAATCAATGCTTCATTTTATTACAGGGATTGCGGCTGTTTAAGAGGAAGTGATGGCGTATCCGACATAAAATTACACCAATATTAAAATACAACGTATGAAGGTCAATGTTAAACATATTCTATTGAAGCATCCATCGGGACGTTAACTCTGTTCCTCTCTGAGTGCCCCCAGCGTTTTCTATGTTTTTGTTTTCAGATTTCCAGCATGTTGCTCCTGTTTTAACGCCAACTCGGTATTTTCCTCTTGTGTGTAACCGGCTCACAGAAGTGAGTGTAACGCGAGGCAAGTGGCCCATTGGCGGTGCTGGTATTAATAACTGGCAATAATTACAATTAACACGGTTACTGTCTCACTCCCACCATGAGAGGCTGAGTTCCTGTGCAGTGAACTAAACAATGAAATGAATAGATAAACTGCAAACGATGGGGTTTTTTTCCGAAGGGTTTCTGTTACTTGGTATTCACGTTTTAGAGTTTATGAATTAAAAAAACAATTGCACTGAATTATTCATTCAACACCATCATCGGAATGCAAACGAATACTGAGACTAATGCCTATGTAACAGATTTGAAAGCGTAGTGGTGATTGCAACAATGTAGAACTACAAAATAGATATTAACGCATTTTCAATAAAAAAATACACTTTACTCTCAATGCACATAAGCAATTTATCAGGATTGCTGAACCGTTTTATGGTTTTGATAGATTTAGTTAAACAAAAATAACTACAGTCGGTTTAACAGATAATATTTTGTGTTAAATTCTTACTGGGAGACACGAAGCGAGGTGGCGAGGAGCCGCCACCGCCGCCTTACAGTAATATAGTCTAAAGACTGCATGACGCTGGGTTCATTAAAACTGGGCCAAGTCTGAGAGGTAAAGGGAGAAAAAAATAAACCCACATTCCGGATTATCGTGGGAATAAAGCTCGCCTGCGGTAACCCGGCTTCAAACTTTTACAACGAAATGTCAAAACACTTTAATCCCACTACATGATAAGCAGCAGCACCAGACTCATTCAGAGGAGTCCGCAATACTGCGCTCTTTAAGTTTATATATAACGTGCCTGTCTGCCCAATGGCTCAGTGAGTACATGGCAATAGTCATTAAAATTCCATTCGACAGCATAACTTTCCACTGACGTTTTATTGAAGGTACTTTCAAGTGGCAAACATTTTTTTTCACCAAAATGTTTATTTCACCAATTAGTATTCCTGGTCCCAAGCAACAACAACAAAAAATCTTTGTCTTGCTGCTTACCAGAAAACGATCAATATGAGTTGTTGATTTTTTTTTCTCGTTCTTGTTTTTTTATGTGCCTCCCAAAAATTAAAGACAGCATTAAGCATTCGCCAAAAGCCTTCTTGATATGCACAAGGGCGTTGATCGTTTAAAGCATGGAAACAGGAGTTACAAATTAATCGTTTCCATTTAGCGTCTGCAGTTCCTGGTGACTTTCAGAGAATGCAGGAATACATCGCTACATGCACATTGCCTTTAGAGTGCGAGGGTCCTCCCTGCCCTTCCAACTCAGTGATCTATTTGATTTCAATCTCACTATCCATTTTAAAGTGTTAGATCTAGTATTAACAATGCTTCCAAGTCTTTTCTATCAAAGGTGCAATAAGGAATATAACTTCATATATATGTATATTGTACCTTTGATTAAAAAAAGAGTTGTAAGCATTTTATGCTCGTTTAAATAATATAAATATATATTATATCTTTGATAAAAAAAAGAGTTGTAAGCATTTTATGCTTATTTAAATAATATGTATACCTTTGATAAAAAAATTGTAAGCATGTCAATGCTCATATATTATTATATGTATATATATTGCACCTTTAATAAAAAGAATTGAAAACATTTGTAATGCTTATGTATTTATAAGCATTAAACAGATATATGGATATGTACATTTTTGGTTTTCTCAGTGAACATTTTTGGGAAATCTGTTCAGATCCATCCCCCCCACCCCCCCCCCCCCCCCCCCCACCCCCCACCATCTCCAGTCTCCGGCTGATTGTTACTTGCAGTTTGGTTCTCGCATACCACTGTTGTGTTTACGGATTTTAACTTTACTAGAAATTCTGCAGATGCAAAATAAGAAGCTTGATCAAATGGAAGTGAAGTTAGACTGGTCTGCAAAAACGGCTTCTTGTCAATTTCACAACACGGTAACTCACTACGAATCATTAGGAGAAACCGAGGGTATCAGGGGTTGGGTGAAATTGCAAATCAGCAAACACGCAAAGTCGGTTGCAATGGGATACTTGGCTCTCCTGCACTTTCTAATTTCGGCATCGTGCACATAAACCACCAATGGAGCGTCGCACATAGCAAACGAATAAAACGTTAGCAAAAAAAATAAATCGTGCTTTGTTTGAGTGAATCCTTTTTTTCCCGGTTAGCACATTTGAGTGCAAGACATTTTGATCTGCTTCTGAGATTATCTAAGGCGCGTGTTTCTGTGCCACATTTAAACATTAACTTGGTTGTGTTTTGTACTTGATTGAATAATAAAGCACGATTTTTTTCTGAGTTTTGATTTGAAATCGGTGTTTGGACTTTATGTTTTAAAAAAAATAAGCAAATATTCGTTTTGTTTTCCAACTCGCCAGCCATATCTTGCTTTTCTCTATTTGTTTGTATAAAATAAAGTTTGAAAGCACATCAGAGAGAGCTAGAAGAGTGTGTAACAAGAGAATGGCCAAGTGACCCTTGGAGCTGATTACATGTAATTACCTGGAGCCTCAGCCTGTCCGGAGACTGCGAGGGGGGAGTGTGGGGGTGGGAGGGGGGCACCTCGTTCAGGGTAACTACAATGGCGAGAGGGGATGGGAGGAGGGGTTAACAAGGGATAACACTTAATACTGTAAATATCTTTTCAAATCGAAATAGTACAGAGACTACAATTCTACTCTGCTGAAAGTGAAAACAGAGGGTACAAATTCAGGAACAGTGAGCTATAAGTTTGTTTATAGTTTAAAATAACTTTTTAATTACAAACTTTTTTTTTATTTCGTGAAGCCAATCACTATAAATTTTAAACAGGAAAACTTCAGGCATTTGATAATTAGCAGTCAAGGTATCAGCTATTTTAACTCTCAAATGTATATTATTGCTTGCAAAGCGTTGCAGCGATGGATTAGCGTAAATAGGCTTTTTTTTTCCATCGGCCTACTTCTCATGTGCAAAGCAAATTCGTCAACTCAAAATGATTTCACCAACGACCCGTTTGCTGTGTTGGGGAATGCTGTGTATTAGATCACTGCAGTGAAATCTGAGTTTGAACAAACGAATGACAAATATATAAATACATATATGTATATAATTTTTTAAAAATAAATGTTAAAATGCTTTGGCTTTGCTTTTCGGGTGCAACTGCCCAACTGCCTGGAAGAGCTTGTACAATTTTTGATCCTGGCTGGCACGTCGTCTCTGCTCGTCCTTACACACTTTGTTAAAAGGTTTTGATTCAGCTGTGTGCTTGTGCATTTAGCAATTTACTCGTTACAAACCACAATTTAGACAGACAGACACATATTGGGTTACACACGGTCATGTATATATACCTATAGATTGGCGTTCGTGTATATAAACCTATAGAATGCATGTGGTTTTATAGCTTGGGATAAATAAGTTCAATATGATATTAACATTTTGGTGTATCTATTCACGTTCGACTCGCAGTCACACATTGAGCAGACTCCTGTCCGGGTGTGTTGAGAACTCTGTAATGCAACAGATAGGAAAAAAAAGTTTACTACAAGTCAAGTACATTTTATTTATCTCAATAAAGTTTCACTAAACATTACCCATCCCGCGGTATTCTGTCAAACAAAACAATTACAGATGCAAATATATTGTGATTTACAAGCCCCTCTCCAACATGCGCCCGTCCAGTCACGATGTTAACCGGTTTTTTTTTAATTCTTAAACAAGGAAAAACGAAGTTTTAGGTTTCAAAAGACAGTGTTGCACGTGATAGCACAAATTACAAACGATTGTCTCTTTTGATGTACCCCCGAAGACTGGTTGTGCTAATAGCAACAGTGAGGATGCTGAATATGTATTATGAACAAGTCAGCGACCCACACACAGTTCCTTTCCAATTGAATAAACTGCCACATGCCTTATATCCGTGTTCAGAATAAATACCATAAAAAGCGAAGCATCCTCACCAGCCGGTGCATGAATAGGATTTGCACTTTTCGCTACACCGCTATACTCTGGTTCTGCTGCACCCAAAGCGGACGGCTTCAACCACGCAAAAATAAAAGGTGTTTTTATTGCAATTGCAGAAAATTCTCGTTAGCAGTTGAAATATCTTGTACTGAGATTTTTTAAAAATCAAGCATTGAACATAAAACGGCCCTAGGTATAAATTTACCAATTTCCCCACGCGTTATTAAGCAGAGTTTCAAATTAAAAGACTATTGATATGTTAGGAAGCGAGAGAAGTGGGGGGGGGGGATAATCTTACTGTATGGTAGCGTGCAATTAAGATAGCCCTGACTGCATTTTGTTCACAATCTCCTGGCGCTGAACTGCGCCACCCCACGAGAACAGTCGGCAGCGCATCTCAATAATTCATCCGCACGCAATACCTGCTATCTCTTAAAGGGACCGTTACTTTTTGTATGCCTGTAGGTGGGTTCAGAGAGGCGGATCCTCTCATCCTTGCTCATATTAAGTCAACATTCGTTCTCTGGCCGTTCCTTTAAACTTTTTTTTAAGATACAACAAGACAAAATCGTGCTCTTAAGTATCACCGTTACTAAAAGCACCATTGCGCCAAAAAGTGATGGGGCACGAAATAGAGTCACATCACAGAAGCAGGCCTGTGTGGGTTTTTTCTCCAGCTAGGCTAACCTCACTCACTGGACAGAATTAGGGCATCGATCTCTACAGGCCTGCATTCCACACCTAGATTTCTGGGCGTGGAATTGAAGCATATGGTTGTGTAGATCCACGTCCAAAAGCTGTTCAGCATTGAGCCAAGAAAAAAAAACTGTTAAGCAATCGGCCAAGCTTTTCATCTGAACTATACTCAGAAGAGATTTTTTTTCTCCCCCCTGATTTTTAGAACAGAATCACAATTTTGAATTTTAATTTTGAAAGGCACTGAATTCTATCTTAATTCTGATATTGGCCCGAAGGGTCGAACCTTCCATTATCGCGTTACCTAAATAACAATTAGAAAGGATGTATTTAACTATGCTAAATAGCCTACATATGTGTGTGTGTGTGTGTGTGTCTGTGTCTGTTTGTGTGTAGCTATATATATTAGATAGATAGATAGATAGGATAGATAGATGTAGATAGACACGGACAGATAGATTGATTTTTAGATAGATTTTTAGATAGATAGATAGATAGATAGATAGATAGATAGATAGATAGATAGATAGATAGATAGAGATAGCACATATGATATCTAGCGAGAGAGGATATCTATGTGTATTTATAATGGTTATATTTAAAATCTCACTTTGCACAGCCACCCTACCAAAATAATAGTGTTTCCTTTTTAAGTGTCGTCCCAAGCTTTTTGCCAGAAGAAAAGCAGTATATTTTTCTCACCGTGCAGTATTTTATATATTTTTCCATATTATATATATATTTATTTCTATTGATTGGGGGAATGTGATTATCTTGGTAATAAAGCGAAGGTGGTACGCGCAGCATCTCGCGTTATGTGCATTTTTTTTTTAATGTATTATTATTCCAATCTGGCCAAGTCTGGGAACAAGTAATGTGAATTGGGAAATCGCTTTTTTTGACAGTTACATGTTTACACTTTTTAAAGTTGATAAACTAAAGTGAGGTGATTATGACCATCGCCTCCTTCTGTGCCGTAAATGTCTATGATTCTAGATTGTCCTGCCATGTTTTTAAACAAAACCTGCACCTTTTCGTTACACAAATTAATGTGAAGGAGGTTGCAGCCCAACAAAGATTTCACCGAATACCGATACATCCACAGTCACTCCGATTCTTTTATTTCTTTCTCAATATACCATTTCCTTGAATTCGTTGCAGCCCAGTTTTAATTTGAATTGGTGAAATCTTTAACACGAGTCTCGCTTAGAAAGACGGAACGAGGTTAAGGCGTAAACGCTGAGCTTGCTGGTAGATTGTATATGCTGGGAAATAGTTAACACTTATTGTAGATGGTGCAAGAAATGCACGTGCAGTCACTGTGGCATTGCAGTTTTTTTATTTCTTCGTTAACAGCATTCGGAATGATGTTTCAAGTGCATTGTTTTTTCGAGTAGCAACTGAAAGGGAAACGTTGAATGTTCAATTGCAGAAACATTAGGGTCTCAGCTTGTTCATTCCATAAGTACATTGGGTGTATTTTTGATGAAAGATGAGAATTGCAGCAACGAGTGGCCCATTCCTTTGTGGCTGCGTAGCCCTGTGTGATTTGTAGGGCAGTGGGCTATGTGGCCGGCTCTATTTGCTGTGCAGAATAAATGCTCTATTGCATATTGCTGGCAACACTCTGTCTGGAACAGTCGCGTACGATGCCACAAAAAAATTGAATTTCAAGCAGTGTACTTAACAGAAAACTGAATTTACTCATGGTTATTTCAAGTCCAAACATGCCAGGTGAATTATGCCAAAGATCAGGATTTCTACAATCGGCAAATACTGTTTTTTTAATCCCTTATTTAATCATACAATTCTTTTGTCTCCTTTTTAAATGTAATATTCCGTTTAAATAGATGGTCCACGCCCCTCGCACTGCTACAAGTAACGTTTTCACAATTTTGTTCATTCTCGCTTCACTTCATATATATTGCACATTATACACTTGTTTCCCGTTTGCTACTTTGTATAGCAAAAAAAATAAATGTAAAATAACAAGGATGATTTGTATATATCTTTATTGATGATTGAAACTGCTAAGTAAGGCTTTCTATTGAAATAAATGCACCAAGCTGCAGTGAAAAGCAAACTGCACTTTTTTTTTAGAAACCGGAGTTTGGGATTTTCCCAAACCGTATATACTAAGAAGCCAATTTTCCTGGATGGAGATATACGATAGGGACACTCAATTTGTTCCTCCATCTAGGGTTTTTGTGGGTTGGACTGGCTTAGAAAAAAGAGCCAAAATAATTAAAGCAAACGGCAAGTAGTCCGTTGCGACCAGGGTTTTAGTGATAATTGAGATAAAGATGATTATAGACAAGGCATGTTACTTAGTTAGACGATGACACTCAAGCAGGAATAGAATAAACCAGTGCGGCTTTAAATTACTTCAATTGATGATTCCTTGCAGAAGTACATATTAAAGGCACGAGGCATCTGTTGACGGAAAAGAGTAAAATAGGCCCATCTATGCTGCAATATTTTGGTAGTCTTCATATTGGCCACGACCAATCTCACAGGATGCTTCAGTATCCTGCCAGTTTTATTTTTCCAGAATTGTGACAGAAAATAGGGACGAATACGGAATCAGCTCGCCCACCCTCCTCCGAACTGAAACACATTCTGGCTTATTTTGTCACCAATGATGAGAGAATGAAGTGCCCACATATACTGATGCATCCCAACCTGCATTATAGCACACAGATATAAAACAACAAGCCACCAGATCTTTCCCTGATCCCTCGAACGTCTATCTGCAGAATCCCGTCTCCCTGGGCATCTTAAGGACGCTGCTCTTGGCTGGGCCCGTTTGGAACTCTGGAAAAGAATCAAAGATATTATCCTCTGTGAGGGTTTTACACTTAGTCCACGCCAGTTATTTTCTATTCAAAATCAAATCAAATTTGATGTCGTAATCTATTAATCCAAGATTCGCTCCTTGGCCCAACTCTGGTTAATTTTCGGTCTGGGAAAGGAAATGATGGTTAGAAAAGTGGGTGTTATCTAGTTCTGCTTTCTGTTTTGATCCGTACCGTATCCCCAGTAAAATACTACTTTATTGTCTTTTAAACTATTTCTATCAGGGAATAAAATGTTCTCATAATATTAATGTTTACTTCCCTCGGTGAAAGACATTTAGGTAGTGTCCTAAACCAGTGCTTGTTTTGTGATGAAATGCCTCCCCCCTGTTTAACCACAACATTTCCCTTTCACGCTCCCATCAGATCAGTTACTTGCCCAGTGTTGAATTTGATCAGTTTCCGTCGCGCTAAATCGATCAGCAAAAAAAACAGGCTATACCAACCTCTGAAAACAAGAGTGAAGAGAGAGAGAGAGAGAGGTGTAGTTACTTTCATGCACGCTCGGCCGATTGCATTTTATTAAATAAAAAAAGAGAAATCTAGCTGGTGGGAAGGAAGGAACGAGATAGAAAATAAAACTGTTCGCTCGACATCTTACTACGACAGGTTTTGCACGTATTAATATGCTTACAGGTTTTGTTTGAATCGTCATGAATTAGGTGTCTCCAGGCTCTTGTTCTAAAAACAAAAAATAGTTATCTTTTAACGACCTTTTCAGAAACAAATCTTTCAAGATGTATGCGAAGAATACCTGTTTACGAGATTTTTTTTTTACACATTGTTAATTTCATGATGGAAAAGAAATTGCAAGCCAATCCAAAAGTGAGCCTCGGCAATTAGATAGGTAAACAAGCCAAAGAAGTTTTTAATGCTGAGTCTGGGGATCCTCCCCTTTCGCAGCCCCATTGGCCACCAGGCACTCTGACGACATATATTAACCCAAGCTGCTCTAAAGATGTAGCTTTACATGGAGATCAAACTCGGAAAATCCGGCTGCTGCTCAACCTCGTCGTGACTGGATCAAAAGAAAAATATTGGAGCACGATTGCTAATAAGTGTGTTTGTGTGTGTGTGTGAGAGAGAGGGAGAGAGAGAGACAGAGACAGAGACCGGTGCTGAATCCTTCCCCAAATCCGTCTGAAGAGGAAGAAGATTATTTTGTGTTGTGTTCCTTGATGCTGCTTGCAGACACCGGAGCCCAACACACTTTCTGGTTTTTTTTTTAAAGAAGGCTTCTTTTTTTTCTCTCTCCAAGTGACATTTCTTTAATGCAAAGGGGGAACCCATCCAGGGAAAAGCTGCACAATGGAGGAAGTCGATTGTAAGTAAAGCACCGCGATATTTAAAAGCCTAAAAAAAAAACATCCTTCACTAGAGTTGGTCAAGAACAAACTAAAAAAAAGGTGCAATATCTGAACAAAATATTGCACCGTTTGTGTTTTCTGTGGTTGTATTCTCTCGATTCTTCCAACAAATTGTGGAGAGGGACAGAGAAAGAGACAGGACTGGGGGAAAAATTGGCTTCCAATCGAAAAATGAGTTTAGTTGGAGGATTCCCTCATCACCCTGTGGTACACGATGGTTATCCTTTCGCCGCGGCGGCAGCCGCTGCAGCCGCCAGCCGCTGTCATGAAGAGAGCCCTTACTTCCACGGCTGGCTCATCAGCCACGCCGAGATGTCTCCCCCCGACTACACAATGGCGCCGTCCTACAGCCCCGAGTACGCGAACGGCGGCGCCGGGCTCGACCACGCGTCGTACGGGGGCGTTTCGTCGTCGTCGGCGGCGGCGGTGGCGGTGGTGGGCGGCCGGCCGACCAAGCGCAGGGGAACGGCCAACCGCAAGGAGAGGCGCAGGACTCAAAGCATCAACAGCGCCTTCGCCGAGCTCCGCGAGTGCATCCCCAACGTGCCGGCCGACACCAAGCTCTCCAAGATCAAAACCCTGCGTTTGGCCACCAGCTACATTGCCTATCTTATGGACCTCTTGGCCAAAGATGAGCAGAACGGCGAGACGGAGGCCTTCAAGGCGGAGATCAAGAAAGTGGATGTAAAGGAGGAGAAGAGGAAGCGGGAGCTGGTAAGGACGATTAAGATTCCTCTTTTATTTTTTGTAAGAAAAAAATCAGGCGTTTTGTCCAGTCCACATTACATTTTATTTTGGACCTCGTTTTTGTTTTCAATTGTGCAGTCAAAAGTCTTAAACCACCAACTGGTTGGTGTTTGCATGCCACATTATTTTGTCACTTTCAAAAAGGCGCGTTAGGCTTCACTGTAAACAGCAAATAGATTAGAGAATGCGGTAGGATTTTTTTTTAACTTTTTTTTAAACACGAAATAGGCCCGGACGAAATGATTGCAGGCACTGTACCGAGTCTCATTTTGTTACAGGGTTTGGGCAGGCCTGCAAAGGCTGGAGCAACAGCATTTTTTTTTTAAAAAAAACAATATTTCACTGGCAGCGAGTTAGTTCTCACTATTCTGAAGTCATTTCCAGAATTTCAATCCTATTTTGTAGGGGGTAGCATTTTCGCAATCTGTCCCTCGTATGGTAAGGTGAAAAGCCACTATGAAAAAACAGTTGTTGTGGGAGGGTACAGCTTTGGGAACATTAGCCCCGAGTTCTGGACATTTCAGTTTAACTCAGTCCGGATTTAAGAAGCTTAACTATTGAAAGAATATTTGCAGCTTAAACGGGCCCTCCCTTTCTCCCGCGCCTAAGGCCAATTTACAGTAACTCTGCCGAATACTATTTCGTCAGTTAGCAATTGTTTTTTTTGAAGCAAGTTTTAAAGAAACTTAATAAATACTATTGGCTTCTGCTACTGACACTGTTCCACGGGCAAAGCTTATTAACACCGAGGAAAATATGGTAAAACGACCACGGTCATAGGCTAAATGTGGAAGGGTTTACTCGAAAAACACATACTATCTGAAAGCTGGAAATATAGATGGCTTGATCGTGGCAGCAGATATTCCACAGTAAGTTTTCTGAGAGGGAAATAGAGGCGGAATCAGCAGATTCTGCAGCAGAACCTAAGCCATAATTGCTTAAAATACCCATTTTGTGTGTGTGTGCGTTTGCGAACAAGTTTTGTGAGCGGGTAGTGTCGAAGAAAGTGTATGTTGCGGGTGCATTTCTTTTTTTTAAATTGCAACGGGGCGGGGTTGCATCCTAAATAACCGTCTTGCATTTTTTCCACTTTTTTTTCCGGCTGGGATTCGGCAGAATGAAGTTTTGAAGAACACGGTCAGCAGCAACGACAAGAAAACAAAAGGGAGGACTGGCTGGCCGCAGCACGTCTGGGCTTTGGAACTCAAACAGTGAAAGTTTGAACCTGAACTTAAGAAGGTGGGGGTGTGGAAGAGACCTTCCAGATCTGTTTCCCCAAGTATTTGTCACACAAACTTACGCACGTCGACAGAAGCTATATATGTTCAGAATCAACTTTATTTATATGTGCAATTTACCCCACCCCAGAGAGAGAGAGAGAGAGAGAGAGAGAGAACGGATTGCTGGAAGAAAAAGCATTTCACATTTGGAAGAGAAAGGCTAAGTTGGTAAGGGGTTGTATTGTTTCATAGTAGATGTGAATTTTTGTTTCTTCCCTTTTTAGTGTTAAAAGTTTATAGCACGCAGACACACACACACACACTAAAAGAGTACTCGATAAAGAATTATGTATGTGAAGTGTATCTTTGGAAGTGCCTTGTGCGTATTTTGTTTGGATATAAATATGCAAGGATTTATTTCCTAACGTTGTATTGGAACGAAAAGTAGGTGTGCCAAAGTGCAATTTGGTCATGTTAGTGTGCAGTTTATAGTCATGTGTTGTTGTGTTGTGGTCATGCAGTATTTCGTTCGTTTATTTTCCAATAATTGTTTGACCTGTGCACTTCCGTCCTGCAAGTGGAGATTAATATTCGAGATGTAAACGTTGTAATTATTGTCAATAAAAAAAAACACTTTTTTAACAAAAAAAACCATATACATATACATTTGCATCATTTCGACTTGAGTCTACCGAGGCGAATAGATTAAATTGAGGGTAGGTCAATGAAAAATTACGTTAAAAAAAATTGAGAAGACAAATAACTATGATATTCGCCCTCGATGAAAGCACGGCTCGCCCGACTAATCAATAAATTCAAGTCCCAATAATTATCTTTAAATGATTGCCTTTCGCAAACGAGGGTCGTTCAGGTTGCAAGGCTGAATGTTTTTTTGCTAAGAGCGCTAGAATTACTTTTGTTTTAGTACTTTAAATCGCAAATGGCAGACGTCCAACACATTAATTAGAACAGATTTGTAAAGATTTCCAAACATTCCCCGGCGCTGAGTAAGCTCCTTGTCTGAGGGACGTGAACTGATCCCTATAGGATTTTTAAGCACACCCCCCCTCAAAAAATTAGAACAATTTGTTATTTAATAAATGGACTGAATCCCTATAGGTTTTTTTTAGCCAAAGAAAATACAATTAAAAAAAAAAAAATTAATGTTAAAGCTCAGGGTTATGGGATGAACAGAACATTGAATAATCAGGAGTTGATAAAATAGGGACAAGCAGTCATCAAATCAGCCTGGTCGGATTGGACTTAAAGATTGACCCCTTTCTGTGGGCCCTACCACAACATGAAGCCTCTATATTAAAAAAAAGTATATTTACTTGAACCTTTGTGGGGAGGCGGAGGAGGCGAAATGCTTAAAATTGCTAAGTTTCAAGTAGGCCTATTTTGTTGGCATTCGATGGCTTGAAAGAGATTTTTTTTTCTCGGCTTTAACTCTCGCTGTTAAGATGGCACTGATAGTTTTGTGAAAGAGAAGATTGTTTTTGAAGTTATGTGGGGTCACCTTTGACTTCTGACAGGCCTGAAATGCAGCCGGTGGAGGAGCGATAGTCAGGGGAGCAGTACAGAAACTCACAGCAGTGTTGGTAACTCCACAAGTAATGCACTTTCTGACCCAAAAAAACCAGCCCTCCTTTAAACGTGTGTGTGTGTGTGTGTGTGTGTGTGTGTTCGGTGTTAACGTCTTAAATGCCACCAGTCGTAAGGAGCCGGTTTGAGCGCTTGCAGGTTTCAAGGCAATTAACAACAACAAAAAGTCAATCGTGCAATTGATCATTTCAGAGCGTTTCCCCCATGCTCAGTAAGTTTCCTAAGTCACTGTGTAGTGAGCCGCAATGTCTCGGTGCTTGCGCGCCGTGGCTGTATCACTATCCCCCCTCTCTCTCTCTCTGTTTTTATGACACGCACCGCCAGTTCGGGTAGGTACATCTGCAATTGCCCATAAAAGATAAGAGAAGCTTTACACCCTGGTGCAAATAGGTTACAAAGGCAAAGGTTGCGGGGTTAACAAAACTGGCTGTGGATGGGGAAAAGTGGTGTGCCCTAAAGGGTCATATTTTATGTTTGCCGTGTTTACATAGAAGTGCATTTGTTGCCAATGCGGTCGATGGTTGCAGTCTGTCTCCCAATTTACAAGGGGACTTTGATGCTCTTTCCCATCCCCTACGTGGCCTTGAGTCACCCCCTTATATGCTCACTGTGCTTATTTTATAAAACTCGCCTAAAATGCTTGAAGATCCCGGTTGAACACATTTTCACCAATTGCAAATAACGCCCCCCCCCCTCCCCAGCGTGGGCTATTGTGATCGAATTCTTGATGGTGGATTGTTAAATGCAGTTCACGGCGGCTCGCTGTCTCTTTAACAAGACACTTGCATTTTTTTTTCATCATCAATTCTCAAAACACATACAATGTTCACACACGCGGAATATATCAGCAAAGGTTTATTCTGAGGAGTAAACTAAAGCGACACAATAGGCGTGTAACTGTGGTCAGTGTCTCCCCAGCCATTTTAAAATATATACATTGAAATCCCCTTCCCCCCCAAAAAAAACTCCACTGTACCCGTGAGGAAATCCATTCTCACTGTCAGCAACAAAGGTGCCCACTTTCCTGGATGCCGAGGGTTGCACCCGAGAGTTAAAATACCAGGCTTCAAAATTAGATATTGTACAAAGTCGTGTAGATCATGGCTTGCACTGTACCTCATGTGTTTATTTTGATTAATCCCTTTTTAAACAGCACTGCTGTTCCTGGGTGCCACTAGGCTGACACATTATGGTTAAGCCTCTGAATAAATAAACAGCAGTCATTTCCTGATGGCCCATATAGCTACTATATTTCAAAAATGAATCAAATATATTCTTTAAAAGAGAGAGATAGGAAGTAAGATTATAGATAGATAGATTATTAGTACATATAATATCTAGCAAGAGAGAGGATATCAATAACATTGTATAGATATAGATAGATAAATAGATGGATAGACAGATATGTAGATTTTAGATAGATTTATTAATAGTACATATAATATCTAGTGAGGAGATATCACTATATATGTAGATAGATATATAGATAGATTGGTAGATAGACTGATTAATAGTACATATAATATCTAGCGAGAGCGAGGATATCAATAACATATGTATAGAGATAGATAAATAGATAGAGATATATAGATTTTAGATAGATTGATTAATGGTACATATAATATCTGGCGAGAGAGAGGATATCAATAACATATATATAGAGATAGATAAATAGATAGATAGAGATATATATTTTTTAGATAGATTGATTAATAGTACATATAATATCTGGCGAGAGAGAGGATATCAATAATAATATATATGTATAGATATAATTGCCAGCTCCTTGTTTAACGGAGACGCTGCCTTCTTTAAAGCAATCATGTGCAGGGTAAAAGCACTTGGGTCCTAGACATGTCGGAGCCGAAGCAAATGTCCGATTTGACGTTAAAAGCTAAATGGTGCAGTGAGAGGTTGTGCGGTAAATTGATGGGCTATCGGGGATGTCAGTGACATGGTCTCGATACAACATGTGGGCTTGGTGTTGCCCACAACATATTTACTCCAGCGGATGGCCCCCTGCATTCTCCACCCTCCCCGCCCCATCCCTTCCCCCCCCCCCCCCCCCCCCCCTTCCACCCTGGGCATCTCTTTTCAAAGAGTTAGTTGGCTGAACGACTAACCCGGGGCTGTCAAGGTCACATTCAGGCTTTTTTTGCCACTCTTATTTAAAGCAGAATCTCTCTCAGCCGCCTCGTCCTTCCCCGCACCTCCACCACCAGTTTAGACCACAACTAACATAACTGAATGCATTTGTGCTGCAGCTGTTACAAGTTCCATCTGAAAAGTATTCCATGCAACCACCATTAGCAATATAGCTCGTTGTTTGATTTGATTGAGGATGTCTTTAATCTTACTCAAGATAGTTCAACTGGATCTCACGTACCAAACATCAGCAATCGTATTCTTTTTCGGAGCCGCTTTAATTGAAGAATTGGATGTAGAATCTGATTATTGAAGGATGCATTTTAAATTTAAGCACGAATTGTTCCCATTCTAATTAATATTATGCTCACTGAGTCGTCAGATTGTAGAGGTGCAGCAGATTAAATAGCCTGCGTCTTGTTTCTGGAAGTTTCTCGTCCATTGCTACCTTACAGTTGCATAAAAGATGTCCTTCAATGTCGCTGTGATGTTAATGGCCTGATGAATTCAATGGGTATATGCGGCAGGAACTCCCGCCTTTGAGCAGACTCGAGTTAAAATTTGCAATCGTTTTGCATTTGCATGGGTTCCAGTATATTAGACAACCCACAGGCCCACAAAATCGACGCAGTTACCCTAGGCAAACCAATAGATGTACATGCCCACAGCACACTGGGGCACAAAGGGGACGACCTGCATGCTATAAGGAAAAAGAGGTGCATAATCTGAAGTGTCTCACGTCGCACGATTTGGGACTGCCTGTTGGCGTGTTTGAGCAAAATAAGGTCGGACGGAATATGCAAACCGCGGCAAATGAATTGACTTGTTATTCGCAGAGAAGTTGAGACGTTTTGATTAATTGGTTTTAAATCATAATTACGTCAATTGGTGGGGCCCTCGAACAACCATAATCTCCCTTTTTTTTTAAAAACACAGGCCTAATATTTTTTTTTTAAAGCCTCCAGCTGGGAGTCTGGATCACCGGACCTGTAAACAAGACCTGCTCCCCTGTAGCAAAGAAAGCAGAATCAGGCCGGGCCACCACAGTCTTACAGTGGTGCCTTTTGTAAAATCGGTTTAAAACGCCGATGAGTTATAGCATATAAACAATGGTACTGACTGCACGCAGCAAATTGCTCAGGAGTTCAAGAGATGCAGGCTGATGCCATCTTCTAAATGGCTGGAACTGTTTTTTAAAATAATGAGAATTGACATTTATGTAAAGGATGTTTACACAGATAGCCTACGCGTTTGACTATAGGGTGATATCGTTACAATTAATCACATGTGACACGTTTAGTAGTGAATGTTACACAGGCATTTGATTTTAAATATAGCACTTTATTATATAGATAGATACAATACTGTTTCCTAATAACTTTTAGTTCTGAATAGGCCCCAGTAGGCTGAAATGGTTGGCGGGTTTTGAATATAAACGCTCCTCGCAACTTACATCATCTTGAAGCTAATTGGAGAAACAATGGTGTCCTATCTCGACCTCCTGTCTCTTGTTTTTGTTGGGGACATCCACAGACTTTGCCCCTCCGACACACAGATCCCTGAAGGCATACCAATTGATTAGCTTTAACATGATATTAGCAGGTCCCAATGGCTCCAATAAGCAGATAATTGCTGATAATTTGTTATCAGTGTCAAGATGGCGTCAAAGATAGACTCAGGGGCCATTCCCCTCCGATTGAAGCCTCAGATAATCCTTGACCTTGGGACGACCTTTGGGTTGATGCCAGGAGAAGAACCAAAGAAATAAAATTGACCTTACAAGCAGGTGGTTCATTCTCCTCGCTTCCATGCAAAAACATTAAAGACAAACATTGCATACATGTAATTTAAGCGGCTGTGCGGCTTCTGACTTGAACACACAGCTCTGTTTAAACCCCAAATCGTTTCGATCCGATAGTTAAGTTGCATCAAATCCTTGCGTGTTTGGACATTTATTTATCTCCAGTTCGGCCCCACTACAAAAAAAAACCCAAAGATTGCAAAGTTGTTAGAATTCTACAACTGGCAAGATTCAAACAATCTTCTATATACGGCCGTCCTCCGACTTTCCCATTTATCCCCATTGGAAAGCAATAGATTCTGTTCCTCGAGGCAGTTTTTCCGACTTTGTTCGCAGTATTTTATATTGTTGGCTTAAAGTTTGATCTTGCGACACCGTACAAGTTCTTATTTCTGGTATTACAGCCATCTGGGAGTGATTACTGTGCTCAGCCATCCCCCCCGGTTGCATTCTCTATCTTCCCAAAGTTGCCTATAGACATGTTGACGTCAGATCAGACGGCCAGGAGCCATCCTGTTCTCGAATTGGGTGCAATCATCCCAACTCCTTCCAGTTGGAGGCATTGGATTTCAAAATACGGAATGCGGATGCGAGTGTGTGTGTGTGTGTGTGTGTGTTGCAGAAATATACCAGTCTAGGCTAAATTTGTTCCATCGCCGTAACTGGGGGAGTGCAGTGCGTGCTATGTCTTCCTTAGCGACGTTTAAAGGCAATTGCAAGTGTTTGTGTGCGAGAGAGAAAATGTGTGCGTGAGTGAGAAAGCGAGAGAGAGAGAGAGTGTGTGTGTGTAGACCAAATGTGTGTATATATATATATGTTTGTGCGTATGGCTTGAGAGTGTGTGGTGTGTGTGTGGTATGAGTGCGTGTGTTGTGGTTTAACGAATTTATGTGTATATATAACGTGATATATATGTGGGTACATATAATGTGTGTGTATACTGTGTGTGTATATTATATTATATACTGTGTGTATATATTATATATATATACTGTGTGTATATATTATATATATACACAAATAGACTAGACGTTACATATCCAATTGTTTAAGCAATATTTTTCTGTGAAACAATTCTTGGGTAAAGAAAATTGACTGAAATTAAGGATTGTTGCGACGTGATTCATATGTTTCCAGTAGAATGTCGGTCTCCACGGTGAGTCTGAGCAGCACCGGTGGCTTTATAGAAGGCATTAAAGAAACGTGAACGACCCGGTCTACATAATCTTGTTATGGTTGGCAAGCTTTCATTCAGTGCAAACGTAGGTGACCTCAGCTGTAGACATAACCCTGTCTGGCAACGTAAGTCTGGAACTGCCACTTTTATTTAAAATGATAAACCGAGAGTCGTTCAGTGGGGCGAGGTAGTGACTATTGTGATATATTTGTGATAGTCAAATGATAGCATAACACTAGCTGCTGTGCATCTCGAAATTCCAAGTTTGTTTTTGAGTTTTGCAAGGTGAAAGAATGACACACACCAATGTGCCCATTTTAAGGGATTGAAAAGCCTCTATACAAGAAGTCTATACCTGGAGGTAGGTCCCTTTGTTAAAGTCCCCGAGTTTCATTACTAGATGTAAGATGGTGGCCCCTTGTCCTTCCTTCCATTTTGAATTGGCTTCCTAAAATTATGAGCGAGAGGGACTGGTTAATTGTGACGAATGAGGTACTCTCCTTAAAATAGATTTTGGGAGCCTTCAGCAATTTGCATTCCAATTATAAAAGAGACGGCAATCAGGTTCTTCTAGTAAATAATGTTTTTGAATGAATGAATGAATTAAGCTGAGGAAAAAAGAAAGAACGGGTACCTTAACTGATCGCTTTGCTGGGATGTCCTTTATCGAAAAACACATTGCTGAACTGATTCTTAGTCTGACAGATTTTTATGAACAGCTTTTGTTAAGTTTTTTAAAAAATGAGCCAAGGTATATGGAAGCCGACTTGTTTTATGGCCTAAAATGTCTACTCTACTGACCACCCAGTATTTGCCTCATATGTAAAATATTGATAGCTATGGCGATAATTACAGATCCGCCAAATAATGTTAACAGTCCGCGTTAATTATACTTAGTTCGACATTCACGTTGTTAATTATATCCTTGGGTAATCTTCTCTAAACTGTCTGTAATTTGGTGAAAGCAGTTAGGGAAATGAAAAAAAGTAAATCCTAATAGTGCATTATCCAAAATTACAGATATCTGGATTTCGTGCAGTGGTATTATTAGGTGTTTGTCTTCAATGAGGTGAAGGCTGACGAAACAATTGTTCATCATAACCGGACTGGAATAGAAACAAGATTGACTGTGCCAGCATTAAGTATGCAAGGAGCAACCCTGGGGTCAGATAACGATTTCCATATATCAGGACGTTGCCAGGAATGTGCTCATAGCGGGGCTGCTGAATATGTGGAGTGGAGTGTACATGTGATCACAAATGTCTGTATGGGTGTTCTGATCGAGTGACCTGAATTAATTTCTATTGTTAACTCGTTAAATGTCTCTCTAAATATATATAGATATACGCTCACTTGAGGCGCCACCTCTGTAGTCATTTAATGAGTTAACAATGGAAATTTTTTATATATATATAGAGAGAGAGAGAGAGAGAGAGAGATTTGTAAGAACAAATCTAATGGGAGCCTGAAAAATTATGAATTATATATTATATATATATTAATATACTTGAGACGCCACCTCTGTGGACATTTAATGAGTTAACAATGGAAATTAAGTTCTATATAGAGAGCGCTATTTGTAACAGCAAACTAATAGGAGCCTATATATATACTTGAAGCGCCAACCGTATGGACATTTAATGAGTTAACAATGGGAATTTACATAAAGAGAGAGCTATTCGTAAGAGCAAACCTAGTAGGAGCCAGAAAGCACATCTATTTGGGCATTGCATCATCCACAAAAACATTGGGTATCATTTGCACTGGTGTATGCAATTTTGGTTACATCTTAATAACTATTTGCGCCAAACGTTAGATTTCCAGAATGCGGTTTGTGATAATGCGGTCAACGGGGTAGGCGAATGAAAATCTAACCGGAGTCCCAGGTCCGTATGGAAAATGCCGAGGGTTTGGCCGGGTGTTAATCCCTGATGGGCCATTGAATGTACAGCCGCGGGAGAGTGGAGTTGGACGCTGTCTAGCAGTGGGTGTATGGTCTGATATTCCGGAGATGCTGTGTTGTGTTTTTGGAGAGTCTGTCTCTAACCTATGGCGCTGTCAGTGTGACAGATCCCAGCTGGATCGGAGGCCTTGCCGCTACTGTATGTGAGATTGGGTTTCCGCACTGTCCTGTACGTCTCCACAGCCCTTCTCCCTTCCAAAGCATATCGTCGCGGGCAAACCAGGCTGGTCTGAAATCATCAGAGGAGGAATTTTATACCCAAACACCCTCACCACGCCTTCGACCCCTCATCTGACCGGACCGGGTTCTTAGTTTATTCTGGGACATTCGCGCGCTCTCTTTCCTGATATTTTGTTTTCAACTAATCAGCAAAATGAATTTCTGTTTCCGAAGTGAGACTCAGATTAATTTGGCCTAAAGATCACCTTTTGTTCTCAGTTCTAAGGTAAGTCGATCGTCGGCAAAATAACAAATTGTATTTCTGCACATATGCCTATGTGTGTGGGTGGGTGTTAAATTACATTTGTTGTGGCACCATTCGTTGCCCTTGGTATTTTCTGATTGTAATGAGTCGCTGTGCTTGACCGGGAACCAGTTTGGGACAGAATCCGACTTTTCTACGTAGTGTTTCCGTGTGTGCATCTTAATCGTGAAACCTCTTCAAATCAGAACCAAAAACAAACAATGGAATGCCTTGAAATCACTCTACTATTACACAGAACTCGCCAGGAATGTGAGCTATTATTTATATATATAATATATATGTGTGTGTGTGTGTGTGTAATGTACATACCATATGTATGTGCAAAATAAAGAAAAAAGAATGTTGCATATACATGTAATATATGTGATATATATGCCATACATGTGGGTCTGTGCGTGTGAAATATACATATATGCCATATATGTGTGTGCAATATATATGCAATATATATGCAATATCTGTGTTTGCAATATACATATATATATGCCACATATATGCAGAAAGGCAAAGGTTAATTTAAGAAAAAAAAGTTCAACTCTATTGTTAAAAACCGTCTTTGTATGAATGGCAAACAATGGCTTGTTGAGACTGAAAGTGAAATGCTTGTTACTCGAGCATTTCAAAAAGAGTCTCGGAGGACAAGTCGTTCAAGCTCCATTAGACGCTTTTCACTTGTGTACAACAGGGACGAGCTCCTGCCAATTTCTCTTTTTTTTTAAAAAATCTGTAACCCACAAAGCCAAAGGCTGCGAGCCGGTGTTGGGGGAAGCTGAGACAAAGCAACAGCCAACTGCAGTGGACGTGGGGGGGGGGGGGGGGGGGGGGAGAAATACCCTCAACATTTAGCCGGTAACTTGCTTGGAATCTGAAGCGGCGATAATGCTGGGCAGGGAAATACATTTGAAAAACAAACTGAAAACATGATTTACATCAGTGTGTGTGGAGGAGAGATGAAGAGATTACACTTGGCAACATAAGCAAAGAGAGTTTCTTCATTTTCTTCCTGGGTGGAAATTTAATTTGATTTTGATGTTAGAACAACAATAAGCGCGCATATTTCTCATTAGAATAGAGGAGCACCTGATTGTGAAAGTGTAAAACAAAATAGTCTCATTAAACATCAAGATACTTCCCGAATTGTCCCCGAAAAACTGAACACGCGGCAGGGAAAACCCCTCTTTAAAAATCGACCTTTCATATTTTGCTTTGCACAACTCGTGTTTTCGACAGGCACGGTGAAACAGATAGGTTCATTGTAATACACGTGCACCTAGCATTTGAACACATTCTTTTGTTACATATTGTTTCTCCCTTGATGTCTATTCAAAAGGCCAGGATAACGAACCAGACCTGTGATATATATATATATTTTTTTATATATATATAAAGACCCTTTCAGTCCTGCGATACGGTGGAGACCTCCCAAGTGGTCGAGGCCTGGGTGTCACAGCCAGTGATTCTGCAGCGTGTCTGTTTTCAGCCCACGGAGCCAGATTCAGTGTTTGTCAATGGATTTTTTTTTGGCAATAACTAAATAGTAAACATTTTGACAAGAAAAGTGGAGCAGCGCATCGAACACCACTTGAAACCCCTTGAAAAGACGGAAACACATATTTCATTGTGGGAGAAAATATATAGGAGGGTTTTTTTTAAACTGTGTCACAAATGTTTTCAGTACCAAGAAAAAGGATTCGTTGATTAATAATTTTGATAACAAGTGCAGCTCGAAGTACTCGAATGAAAGTTTCGCCTGCATTGATCCTCCTTTCGTTGTGTGAGCACTTACATTTCAACTATTCTATTCCATGTTGGTACGGCCACAGGATGCTGGTTTGAAATACGCCCTTAATACTTCATACATAGTATGTCATAAATATTTAAGGATGGGCGTTATAGGAGTGCAATATTCTAACTAATGTTTGAAGTCATGTATATGCAGAATAAACAATAATATTAGTATCTAACAGATGGAAATTTCCCCGCATTTAAAACCCTTCATATTTTACGGTTCATGTGTTTGCAGGTTTTGTGCGACTACACTGTTCAAATTATACTTTGCATTTACTGGCTTTTTATCTTATATAATTTTAAAAACTCCCTTTGAACGAACCGCATTTGCCTTACAGTCTGAAATCTCCGTGGCGGTTTTCCTAAATAATCCAATGTGTGTGCACCGTGTTCCAATTCAAATTTCCGTAAAATGTAATGCAATCGCAGCAAAGAATATAACTTGCAAGGAATGGAGAGTCGTTTATTTCGAATTAAAATAATTGGGTCGGATTTGTTCAGTTGTGGGATGGATGGCTCTGCTGACGGGTCGGTGAATTAGACATGTCTTGCTGCTGTGCTGGGACGTTTCGACACGGTCTCGCCGTTGCAGGCCTCGGAGTTGGTTTGAAGGCCAGAAATATCTTTTGTGCTTGCCTTTCATTTTCTGTAGGAGGCAGAATGTTCGGGGGACTGGGGGAGATCACGGATTGACACTCCAAATTCGGGACGGTGCGTGGCTGTGACTTGATGGGACAGACACGAGCAAGTGGCTGCACAACAAAAAAACATCAGACAGGTTTGTGTCTGGGACTTCTTAGAATCGTTACAGCACAGGAGGAGGCCATTCGGCCCGTCGGGCCCGTGCCGGCTCTCTGCAGGAGCACTTCAGCTAGTCTCACTCCCCCGCCCGTTCTCCATGGCCCTGTATTGTTTTTTTCCTTCAGCTGCTTATCCAATTCCCTTTTGAAAGCAGTGATTGGATCTGCCTCATCAGCCTTTCAGGCAGTGTATAACCACTCGCTGGGTAAAAATATTTCTCCTCAAGTCGCCTTTGGTTCCTTTGCCAATCGCCTTAAATCTGTGTCCTCTGGTTCTCGAGCCTTCCGCCAATGGGAACAGTTTCTCTCTATCTACTCCGTCTAGACTTATTCCAAATGTGGGCCTCGATGGTTTTCATTGCATTGTAAAGGGGTTAATATTTGGGCCTCGTTTGCTGGGCTCGATGGTCAGTTCTATTAGTTCCCTAATAGTTCTGTTGGTTTTACTAAACGTTCAGGACTGACACTCAATGACCCCTCGGTCGTTTAAGTCCACTTTCTATTATTCCATTCGGAAAAACGCTAGACGCCGATAATTGTTAGCATGCCTAATGATATATTGAATACTTTATCTTTATTTGTTCGACATTGGGACGTGGTTCCAATCGGCTATAATAATTATCAAACATCAAGACAGCTTATTCCTCATGGAAGGTAGACAGATGGTGAAATCAATCAGAATTAAAGCCAGGGGTCTTTATTCTCCATTTAAAGTCGTGTCGGGTACCTGGGCAGTCTGGAGGAATAAGGCCAGAATAAAAGAAAATCGTTAGGCTTGTTTTAAATGCAAGTACAGTTTTCAACTGGGGCATTGAATATATTTAAGGTGGAGATAGTCAGATTCGTGAATGGTGAGGGAGTCACGGGTTATGGGGAGTGAGCTGGGAAGTGGAGTTGAGGCGAAGATCAGATCAGCCATGATCTTATTGAATGGCGGAGCAGGCTCCAGGGGCCGAATGACCGACTCCTGCTCCTACGTCTTATGTTAAAACAACACTGGAAACGCACCTTTACGTCCCAATATCGATAAGCACTCTTCGTTTTCCCCGATGGACTGAAAGGTTGTTCGGAGAAGGAATGGTCATTAAAATGAATCAGATGCTGGGTATGGGTGTAACATTACTAATGTCCCGAATGGGTGGATGTGGAAGAAATCTAAACAATTCCAAGAATAACAAGGTGAAAACACGATCCAAAAACAAGGTAGAGTAAGAATGAAAAAATAGACATGAAAAACTGGTGTAAGTTTCCACACAACCTAATTATATCTGGATAATTATAGCTGTACTGCCACTTGTCATTTTAATTAAAAATGCACTGTCCTGTGTCCCGCCTGTCTCGTGTATACTGGAATTTGTTCTCTTAGACTGTCATCTTAGCAGTAAAAATAGGACTGCATCTTTTTGGCATAGGATTGAGGGAACCTTGCAAGTATTAAACCTAATAATCTTTAACTATACTGTACAGTTCAACGGCCTGATTCAGGTCACTGCACTTTGATATTTTAGCAATTCAGCAGAACTTGTGTACCAAGCGCTGTCTCTTAAATGACTAGTTACGTAATATTTCAGTTTTAATAAAGACTGCTGTAACAAAAATAATGTTGACTGATTGAACGAGGTAGTCAAAGGCTCCAAATGACGGTTTCCCTCACTAACAAGAGAAAATGCTTTTTTACTGATTAAGGCAGTGTGGGGTTTTTGAAGATTTCAGTTCCAGACATCAGTAACCTAGTCACACAAAAAAAGATTCTGATTACAAGCAACATTGGAGCTAAGTAACCCGGCTTAATGGGCGTTAGATCTGTAACTTATTATGAAAACCCTGTACTTTGTGATATTTATAGCAGGAACTAGCGGCATCTAGTGGCAAACGTAGGTTATGTATCGCCTTTAGCGTGGTCATTTTATATGTATTTATTATACAACGAGAGAGATAATGGCGTCGAATCCCACTTGAAATTAAAAAGAACATTGCCGGGGCGCAAGCAATTAAAAGTGGAATGCACAAGCAGCTTAAAGTTAACGACTTCAATGACTCTAACGATCACTAACGGTATTCCGATGCGAATTTCCTAATCCGTGCGAAATGTTCCCGCACATGCAAATACCGCTGGCATATCAGTTTTGTTTTGGTTTTATTATTATCTGTAAGATTTTTGGTCGATTGCACGAATTTACTTGCTAATCAATATCAGTATTAAAACGTGATATATTTGGTAAGTAAAACATGTTAATAACTGGCATCAGTCTAATGTTATTAGCGGTGCCTGATAAACATCGTTATCAGATTGGATTGTGATTTTACACTGCACAGTATCTCTCCACATAAGTTTACATATCAACGCGCACGTAAACACAGACATACATGGAACCAGACCATTATAAATGCATGTAGAAATAGATAGATGCATACAGACTATGCAGACTAGACAGACACATGCACACAGAATTACATTCACACACAGGTACAGATATACAGGTATAAATACATTACAGTGCTAAAATACTTCCAAAGGTCAACCTCGTGTAATAGAATTCAAGATCCAAACACGGTATCTCTGCAAACTCTTGATCCAAGGAGAAATAATCCCAATTGTCACGTGCTCGCAAAGTCTAATAACTAGAGACAGAAACGCGTTTTGAAAATTCACTATAAAAAGATTCTGTATAAGTTTTGGTTAATATATTCGTGTTTTGTTTCAATTATTTAGATGGGTGTAGAATGAATAATACCTATGTTTAAATACAGAACTACCTCGGTTCAGACATTGGTATATACAGTCAGACATAGACAGACATGTCCATACAGAGGTAGGGACATATATATGCATATATATGCATACATGAATGTCATTTCAGTTACGGAGAGCAGGTTCAAATTCTGAATTAATGCAGTTGCAGTGAATAAGAATGCATATTTTACCACTTGCAGACAGCGAGATTGTTTTTTTATATGAAGGACAGACTGAGTAACATTGGAAAGGAACTGACAAGTAGAATGCAATTTGAAACTCTTGAGAAATACATCTGGAGGTAAATATAACTCGGAGACTGGCACACTTTCAAAAGGTGCAGCGCCTGTGATGTTCAAACTAACGCGCTCCGCATCGCTTCGGGTTAGTGAGGTGAACGTTAAGAGGTTGTGCGAGGATTAAGATTTAGGAGTAAATGGTGTAAAGTCTGAAGGCGATGTTGCGGAGGGTGGTGGTTAAGCAAGGTTAAGGTTATAGAGCGATAACATTTAATAGGAGAACCCGTGTTGTATAACTTATAGGCAAGTCAGTGTCCTCGGGGTCTCAGGAATGCGAAACACGTCTGCATTCGGCTCCGGAAATGTGAAGCAGGACATATCACCAGACTGATAGAATTTTAAAAAATGGTTAAAAAAATCAGCACCAAGTTTGGTTCTGCTCACCCACATAACAGTCACTGCATTGTTTGTGTGTGATGCACTTTGAGGCGCTTCCCAGAGATATGATGAGGCGCTGCATAAATGGGGCTTTCTCCCAATTCGTGCACACGCATGTTCTAGCGCTTCCTTAAATAAGGTACCTAATTCAAAATTAACTCGTTAAAACTGGACTTTCCCTTTGTGTTAAGCTTATTACATTGTTTTGAAACAATAGACTCAAAATGGACGATCTCGAAAATGCCATCCGGAGTAGAATATGTTGCAGTTAATTATTTCCCGTACATTCTGCATACAAAGAAAATACTGTTCAAGTGCCCGTGCAATTGTTTGTAAACTGATGTCTCTAATGTTAGCGAAAAAACGTGCAATGCATTTAAGACGAGAATCCTTTTTATAAAAAAAAGTCAAGACTACACAAAATTCAATGTGTAGACAATATAAAGTTGGCAACTTTACACAGAGAGTTGGATCCTAATCAACGCATTATTTGCCTAGAGATAAAATACCTTGATTAGGATTATACTGGGATCAAGATCACTATAAACTGCAGGTAAAAAATCCCCCAGTTCAAAGCTTGTGTCAAAGTTCATTCCGTAATTCAACCTGAAACCGAAAAGAAAACGCGAAATGGCTTAACGAAAACTTTATTTTATATACTTCTAAAGCAGGCTGTTGTAATTAGACGGAGAAGGAGTGGAAAATAAATATTGTTTTGTTTATAGTCAGTAAGCCTGCGATAACGGGGCACCTTTATTCCTGGATCACGAGTCTGCCTTAAAGTGCCATGTTTGGATTCCATGAAACGGGAGTGGAAGGGAAGTGAATTTAGCAGGTTGGAATTGTACAGCTGGATCAGAAACAGGCTTTTGATGAGAGCCGCCTTGTGTACGGGTTGCATTGTATATAGAAAGGGGGGAAAGTGGCTGCTCAATAGAGAACGCGTACAAAGAGATTCATATATAACCAAGTTCCATTAAATAAATAGATGTGGTCATATTGTAAATTTCACGACACTGTTTACACATTACCTCACGTGGCTGTTACAGCAAGGATCAAAAACGGCCAAATCCCGAGAGTCAGGTCGTTCGCATTCGAAACTGATATAATACACATTTTACACAAAAAACTGTTAAGAACACCATATAATCACCGCGGCTCCAGCAATTACAAATCCGCCTGTTATTATTGCCTAAAAAGAATACGAGCGTGACCCTTATAAACCCTAGCCTTACTACTAAGCAATTAATCTAAAGCCAGCGATATACCCCCGCTGAATGTGCACGATACAAGGCAGATATTTTAGTTTTAGGTCTGGATCGGCGAGGTTTGCCCAGCTGAAGGCATTTGTTGTTAAGTCCCACTCTCAAATAAACGCGATTTCACAGCACCTTGGCCTTATATTCAAGTCCAAGAATCTCTGCAATGCTCATAGTGATCAAACAAGGTAGCCGGTTACGGCAATAAACTAAACACTGACAGGCAACCGCTTCAAAGCGTGAGCCTTACTGTGGAGAACATATTCCAGAATAAAAGGGAGCTTTGGGTTTGTTTGGATTTTTTTGTAGAAGATCATTGCCATAAAACACAAAACTGAGATTACATATAGCCCCAAAATGTCTCCTACATTACAACAGTGACTACACTTCAAAAGTACTTCATTGGCTGTAAAAGCACTTTGGGACGTCCTGAGGTCGTGAAAAGCGCCATAGAAATGCAAGTCTTTATTTCAATAACACAATCACTTCCATCTTTTGATATTATTAATATTTACATTTTGCAGTCTTAATTCGCCCTCTGCTTCCCCGTCTATTCTTGAATAAAGACTAGTAGTTCCGCTGATTTGTCTAAGATACTGATTAACAGCCCTTATTTAAGACCCCTTATTTCCTAATTCTTAATTTAAACCTGGGATGTCTCTTTCACGGTCCCAACACGTCAATGGAGCTCAGTGGTGGTGTCGCTAATTCCCATATCAGGATCCTGTTCCCGGAGCTATGCGCGATCGCTTGTTTCCTTTAAGCTAAAACTTAAAAGGAAGAGAAAATAAAACCTTAAGAGCAAGTTACAAACATGTCGCACGAGAACATGGCGCGCCGTGGAGTTTGTCGCTCTCTCAAAATCGAGGGCGCGATCCTGTACTTCTCCCCTTCTGTCAAACTCCTAAGCAGTCTTGCAGACTGGCTTAAAACAGTGGGGTACCCCCTGCCAAGCAAGACATTGCATCGGCCTGGCAGAATAAGATGCTCAACACAAAAAAAACTGACTGAAAGGGCGGTGGAAGCAGATTCAATAGTAACTTTCAAAAGGGAATTGGTGTAAATGCTTGAAAAGGGGGAAATATGCAGGGGCTACGGGGAAAGAGCAGAGGAGTGCGCGATTAATTGGACAGCGCTTGCAGAAAGCCGGCACGGACACGATGGGCAGAATGGCCTCCTTCTGTGCTGTGTGACTCTTCGATAATGGCAGCTCGAAGTTCATTTTAAAGACGAACTGAAAGGGAATATAATAATGTCCCTTCTTAACCAATGCCAAAATTTTAAAAATCCATCCATGTTATTGTCAGTGCGTCTAGCGAACTTACTTCTTCAAACTGTCAGCAGGTCTGTTGATAGCCACACAGGTGTGCATTGTATTTAAGTGTGTCTGTTTCAGCATTTATATATCTCAGTGCACAACATAGCACCAAGTTCACCTCTAGGTATTTATTGAATGACTGCTTTACAGTAACACAAAATCTAATAACCGTTGCTGCAACGCCAGTAAATTCAACGATTCATCTGCAATGAATGAGTCGGCAAGTTCCAATTTCCTCATCTTAGTGGCTCTTGCTCTTTTGCCACAGTTTTCTCCTACGGGTCACCGCTGTACGGGATCTCTGAGGGGAACAGACAGACAGTCTCTTTGTCTTAAGCACGTTATGCCACCGCGCAAAAGGAATTAAAATATTGCTTTCCGAAGTTTATTTGTCTTTTTTTTCCCTCTCTCTCTCCAAGCATTTCGATTAAAGGCAAAAAAAGGGGGCAGGATTTCCGAGGGTGGAATTCCAGGCGTTAATTAGCAGGGCACGGGCGCCTTCCACTGTCTCCGCTCAGAGACCGTAAATTCCTGTAAAATGTAAACAGTTCTCTTTTTTTTTTCTCCTCCACACCCAGAACACATCAGGCAGCATTTCTACAGCGATGGATCTGCTGCTTTCAAATTGCACCTTCTTACAGTCGAAGAAAGCCATTAAAAAAAAGAAAATAAGTAAAGCGAAGCGGAAACCGGATCCCAGTGTCAGAGATGTAAGTGCATCTAATTTGAAAAGGGGCTTTCTTTTATTGCAGGTTATTATTGTCTATTCCACTTTTTAATAACCTCAAAACTTTAAGGAAAACATTTAGGTAAGAGTCTTACCCAGCCTCTCAGAAATAGCTCAAAGAGCTTCACATATAATGAATAACTTTGAAACGCATTGACTGTTAAGCAGGCAACTTGATTCGAATATAGTTCAGGCAGTGTGTCGCTTCATAAAGCGTCTTTCTCTTTAGTTGGGGGACTGGCTTTTGAGCAGTTGGCTATCTCCCACCAAACCTGCTAACAACATCATCTACAGCAACCCGAGTTTATTCTACCGCCTTAAGACAGTAATTGAGTTGAAGTACAAAGTGGAAGAATACCGGCTCTGTACAAAACAGCTATGGTGGTGCGCCACCTACACAGATTTTAGTGAAATCTCCTATTAATTGTACCAACATGTGTTCGACTGCAGGCCTGAAAAGTTCAATGCACTTTGTGCAGTTAGCAGGGCTGTGCATAAACAGGGAGGGGTCATACACCTTGTTATGTCTTTAATAGTTACTTTTATTTATTTGACTATCAATGCATCAGCAACCTGAACTAAGGCACTGTAAGCGCAAAGGAGAGAGGAAAGAGCTGTTTCTGACAACCCGCATCCTGATCTAAGTTTCCTCTTGTTTAAGTTGCCCTTTAAATATCTCAATTCGACCAATCGAATTCAACGATATAGAGAGATTTTTTTCCAAAAAAGGGTGAAGGGTAGACTATTAATTAATCTACCAATACACGTCAAATAATGACTGCACTGGGAAAATGTGATGTAAGACAAGTGGAAGTTTGCTGGGATAAACGGAGAAAAGGGCAAACGATGTGAGGATGGGCTTGACTGAAAATAAGAATCATAGATATTTACGGTACAGAAGGAGGCCATTTGGCCCATTGTGTCTGTGCCGGCCGTGAAAGAGCTATCCAGCCTCATCCCACTTTCCAGCTCTTGGTCCGTAGCCTTGTAGATTACAGCACTTCCAGTGCATATCCAAGTCCTTTTTAAATGCGTTGAGGGTTCCTGCCTCTACCACCCTTTCAGGCAGTGAGTTTCAGACCCCCACCACCCTCTGGGTGAAAAAAGTTCTTCTCAACTCCTCTCTAATCCTTCTACCAATTACTTTAAATCTATGCCTCCTGGTTATTGACCTCTCTGTCAAGGGAAATATCCACTCTATCTAGGCCCTTCATAATTTTTAAAAATCAACGAACTAGGTGGAAAATCAAGGCATGAAAACCTCAGCAAAGAGCAGGTTTAAGAGAGGCTGTGTTGAACACAGCAGCGATAGTGGCCTGTCATTACAGCGCCACCCATCGGACTGCTGTAGCCTTTATTACCCAAGGCTGCAATAAATACAACTAGCAACATAAGTGGGGTCAACTGCCTGGGATTCTGTGTGATATAAAGTTAAAACGAAAATTAACTACGCGACTATTTAACGTTTTTTTTAAGGGTCCGCTCTCCTTATCACTGACTTAACCGGTCCCATTACTGAACATGACGAATTGAGTGGTTGGCTAATGGAGTCATCGTAGAGTAGCTTGTCTTCAACTCAGTTCTAAACTTAAATTAATCTGCAGGAGTCGAACAATGGGTGGGTTTTCCGACGGGGCCTGCTAGAATTACGGTTCAGTTTTCAACACAATCTTTGATTGTCAGAGTGAGGAATGCTTGCAATAAATAAAATCCGAGGTCTGGAGCCTTCCCAGCAACATTAATTAAATAGCAGGTAGATGTGTCGCGTTTAAAATGTCATCTTAAAGGAATGATGAAGCAATAACCGTGTTCCTTTTCAGTCCTCTCCCTCAATTCGTTACTTATTCCCCAGTTATACACTGGCGCAATTATATAAACCCTGGTCAAGTGGGTTTATAGTATCATACCTAATATTTCTATATAAATAAAATAAGTCGAAAGAATATATTGTGTCATTTACCTTGTGTATGGAAAACAATCGTGGATATCTGACACTTATCCCACATCTTCATCCGTGTTTTATCGCTTTTCTTCCCCTTGCAGTTCTAAAAGAAATGTATTATAGTTACAACTATATCTATAAGGTATTCAACAACTATAATTTTGTTATAAATGCAAGGTGTTGTCGTATAGGTCTGTCTCCTACAGCCTCGTTATGTGTTCGCAAGTACATCAAATCTAGCACATTTTTCGCACTTAACGTTCATTCTCCCAGCTCAGATGCAAAAATGATAAACGACTTTTATCTATTAGAGCGAGAAACACACACAAACACACAATAACTGTGTATCGAAATCACTTGAGTTGAAATCCTGTCTGAAATATGCTAGATTTGATGCACTTGCGCCCGCTAGCCTCGACGTTATGTCTGAATCTGTGTGTGAATGATTTTTTTTTAAATCAAAGAATGATTATTACATTCGGCCAAACAAATATGAACCGCCGATAGACTCCCACAGGCGTTGTAATTGAGCAAGAGCAATTTATTCTGCGGCTAAACGCGTTGTAGGGCGTCGATGCAGCAGTCATGCTTTGAGTGCGCCACCGGTCACTGAATCAATGAAGCAGTTTCCCTCTCCTGACTAATGTAAGGGATTTTGTGCAATGGGTGAATTGCATGAATTTAATTAGGGGACGCATTCGGCAGTTCAGAACAAGGCAGTTTGCGATTCTTGGCTTGGTGGCATGGACGCATTTCAGTTTGTGTTTCAAACTGAACCAGCCTCTTGTCTCCATCGAACTTGCCACCGACGAATATTTCGGCCGATTCTGCCTCTGATAAGATCGGTGATACAAAAAAAGAAAAGCGCTCAGCTTCTTTTTGACGAGGTTTTTTTTTGCTTTTATATGTTTCTTTAAAGCATCGCCCGTCTGAGATTCTAACTATTAAGGGGCAGGAAAGCGTATAGTGAAAAAATAAAATAAAATGGAACAAATTCAGATGTGTTTATTTAGTGCGTGCATCTCATTTCTTTCGGGTTCTGTGGTGGCAGTTTTCGGGATTTGTCACCGTGAGGAATAGTCCAGTCGTCCTTTAGTGATTTTAAAAGGGGGGGAAATAGTCGTCTTTAAAGAAAAAAATTGGCATTTATACAGCTTCTTTCACGATCCCAGGACGTCCCAATGCGCTTTTCTTTTGATGTCTTGTCACGGTTGTAATGTAGGAAATTTTGCAGTTAATTCGTTTAAAAAATCCAAGCGATGCTGTTCGCTGTACTTATAAAATACACGATCAAATGCAATATTTCAAAGGAATTATGCTCGGCATAAATTTCCTGTGTATTTTTTTAATGCAATTATGTGGAAGTGCCAATTCGTGCTTTGGTAACTGTATTTACCATGTCCTGGACTTCTCTGGTGATTGATTCAATCTTCATGCCATGTGATTATTATTTACTGACCCTTCTGTTCATTTGGTAGAGAGGCTTCACTTTACCAGCTGAGGCATGTGTCCTCCTTTAACCGACGTTTACAGCTTCGTGACTCTCTCATCGGTGTGAAAAATCCACCCCAAAAATATCTTTAGAAAATCGCGGCATGACAAAATACAGAGGCAATTAACAGGCGTAACATCTCTTGGTCAAGTGTCGCGGTGAAATATTTGATTAAAACTGTCTAATGCCATACTGCAGTCAGGATACTTCCGTTTTGAACAATGTTACATAGAATGTACAGCACAGAAACTGGTCCAACCGGTCTACGCCGCACCATAAATGATCATTCCGTGTATACAAATCATGGACCATGCCTTCTCTCCAATTTCTCGGGAGAAATTTTCCATGGGGTATCTCCTGCTAGAACTTGGGTGGATGGAAACCCTGGAGAAATGGTGCATAGGGGAGGGTATATGTTTTTTTGGCATTTGCACCGTTTCTCCAGAGGTTCCGCCGATATTCCGCTGGCGAATTCCTGCAGGAATTCTAGGCATTGTTCACTGATCAGATTAGTTCAACTGCTCATGGTGATAACTTCGAAACTTTCCCCGTTGTGCGGGCGGGGTGGTGACTGTACATACCATGTCCTGGGACTTTCTGCCCCAGCGCTCTCCAATTAACGGCGGTCTGTAAGAAAGGCATTTTCTGCTTTTATTTCAGATTTCCAGCATCCGCAGTATTTTGCTTCTGTAAGGAAGGGACTTGACTCCGGTTTTCTGCAATAGGTCAAATTAAATCTCGCAGTGCAGGTCGCAGGTCGATAACATCTCAAGTGGATGTGGAACTCGTCCTTTAATACTTCGCATTTTTTTTATATAACTGAAATCAATATCCATGCATTATTCCCCTTCCCCCAAGAAATTAAAATTCGCAGCCCACAGGAAATGTTATAAATAAAACCTTAAACAAGGCATAAAGCTCATTGGAGCATGAAGAATTGATGAAGAGCGACAATTGATCTCAGGAAAAGCTACACTGCTAGACTCTGAATCCCAAACTGCAGTCTGTGTGTATTTCCTTTCATTTGACTCTTCCGTCGACGGAGCTTTTTTTGTTGCAGTTTATACGAATTGAAATACACCAATGACCACATTCTGGGTTGACGTCCAACGGGATACTCGCATCCGGTGTGTGCCCCCTGCCCCCCTTGTATGGGTTGTGGGAGACAGGCTGGTGGAATGGGCGGACATGTGACAGATGAAATTTAACCAGAAAAGTGCAAAGTGATACATTTTGGTACAAAGTATGAGGAGAGGCAATATAAACGAAAAGGTACAATTCTAAAGTGGGTGCATGAACAGAGAGACCTGGGGGTATGTGTGCAAAAATCATTGAAGGTGGCAGGGCAGGTTAAGAAATGGAGGCATAGTGTACAAAAGCAAAGAAGTTATGATGAACCTTTATAAAACATTGGTTCGGCCTCAACTGGAGTATTGTGTCCAATTCTGGGCACCGCACTTTAGGAAGGTTGTGAAGGCCTTAGAGAAGAAAAGATTTACAAGGATAGACTGGAGAAGCTGGGATTGTTCTCCTTCGAGCATTAGAGCAGAGAAGGTTGAGATTAGATTTGATACAGGTGTTCAAAATCATGAGGGGTCTGGACAGAGTAGATCGAGAGAAACTGGTCCCATTGGCAGAAGGGTCAAGAACCAGAGGACCCAGATTTAAGGTGATTGGCAGAAGAATCAAAGGCGACATGAGGAAGAACTTTTTTACGCAGCGAGTGGTTAGGATCTGGAATGCACTGCCTGAAAGGGTGGTGGAGGCAGACTCAATCGTGGCTTTCAAAAGGTAATTGGATAAGTACCTGAAGGAAAAAAATTGCAGGGCTATGGAGAAAGGACGGGGGAGTGGGACTAACTGAAGTGCTCTTGCAGAGAGCTGGCATGGGCTCGATGGGCCGAATGACCTCCTTCTGTGCTGCAACCATTCTATGATTCTATGGGAGCCCATAAAAACCCTCCTGCCATATAGGACTAACCACCCTATTGGCTGGTCTAAATTTGGTTACGGCCATGGACAGAGCGTTCACTTCGTGGCCTGTTAGATTGTTAATCAGCCTGTGAATCCTGCCATTACTTCACTCTGAACTCCAAGGGAAGAGCGGGAAGATACTGATGATGACAGCCGGGAGAGCATCTAATAGAACTCAACATGGGTATTGACCGTGCATCTGATTCATTCATATTCCTACTTTCAGTCACCTATTTAACCAATCCCAACAAATTAGGAACATAAAAACAGGAGTAGGCCATTCAGATCCTCCAGCCTATTCCGCCATTCAATTAGATCATGGTTGAGCTGTATCTAGGGGGTATAGCTACCACTGAGGAAGAATGCAACATAATACAAGACGACATTAGAAAACTTGAGGACTGGGCAGTTAAATGGCAAATTAACTTTAACAGAAATAAACGTGAGGTGATACACTTTGGTAGGAAAAATAGAAGCATCACCTATACCTTAGAAAATAAGAAACTGAATGGGGTAGAGGAGCTAAGGGATTTAGGGATGCAGGTGAACAAATCATTAAAAGCAGCATCACAGGTCAGCAAAGCAATTAAAAATGCTAACAAAGAAATAGGACCCTGATCAGGTCGCACTTAAGAGCACTGTTCACAGTGCCGGTCTCCAGACTATAAAAAGGACAGAGAAACACTGGAGAAAGTGCAAAACAGATTTACAAGGACGGTACCAGAACTGAGAACGCTTGAACAGGTTGGGGCTTTTTTCTTTAGTAAAGAAAAGACTTGGAGGAGACCTGATCGAGGTCTTTAAAATGCTGAATGGGTTGGACAGGGTCGATGTGGAGGGAACGGTTCCACTTGTGGGAGAATCCAAAACTAGGGCCCATAATTACAGGATAGTTACTAATAAATCCAACAGGGAAATAAGGAGAAATTTCTTTACTCAGAGGGTGGTTAGAATGTGGAACTCGTTACCACAGGAAGTGGTTGAGGCAAATAGCTTAGATACTTTCAAAAGGAAACTAGACGAGTACATGAGAGAAAAGGGAATATGCTGAAAGGTTGGGATGAGGTAGATGGAATGGGAGGAGGCTCGTGTGGAGTATTAACACCAGCACAGAGTGGTTGGGCCAAAGGATCTGTTTCTTTACTGTATAGTCTATGTAATTCTATGTGATTCCATCTACCTGCCTTGGTTCTGTGTCCCTTAATATCCTTACTTAACAAAAGACTATCAATTTCAGTTTTTTAAATTTTCAATTGACCCCCAGCCTCAACTGCTTTTTGAGGGAGAGAGTTCCAGATTTCCACTAACCTTTGTATGAAAAAATGCTTCCTGATTTCACCCCTGAACGGCCTGGCTCTAATTTTAAGGTTATGCCCCATTGTTCTGGACTCCCCCCACCAGAGGAAATAGTTTCTCTCTATCTACTCTATAAATCCTTTAAACATTTTAAGCACCTCAATTAGATCACCCCTTAATCTTCGATACTCAAGGGTACAAATTGCCCATATATAAATTGGGAGTCTACATATCAAAGTCTATTGTAATTACTGAGCCTTTCATGAATCTAATTTGGTATAAAAGTCAACACTTAGCATGAAGGTTACTGAGTTGAAAACAACATTTTGGTTTTGTATTGATTGGTACTGAGGTGTGGAATTTCGTGAAATTGAATCATAAAGTATATAATCGTCATACATATTTTGTGTAATTATATTAAAATATTGAACAATATAATTGTTGGAAATATGAATACAGCATTATACAGAATAAACAGTGTTTCCAATTAGGGATAAATCATTGCTACAGTTTGTAATCATTATTCTAGGTTTACAACACAGTGCACAGTTAAGAAATTAAGGGACTCGCATTTGTTTGTTTTGGAATGAACTTTGAACCTTTAATTACAGTAACTAATTACAGGATTGACCCACACCAAACGTACCTTTGCTCCTAATTTGCTCCACCCTTGTCCCTGCAGTGTTTCAGAACTGCTCCTAAAGATACAAATGTGTGGCTGCCCTTAAGCACTGCATGAATGTGGCGATTATGATGGTCACCTTTCCCATTCCCCCTTTCACCAACGCCCTTTAGTGTCCTTTTTCTGAACTATAATGAGAAGGAAAACGGTCCTACAATTATTGTGGGACAGAAATTAGGACTGAATTCTTACAGAAAGTAAAATAAGGCTAGCGTTCGAGATGACGTAATAAAGACTCACTGCACACTTGGTTGTACATAAAGCAAGGCTTTAATCAACTTGTAACAAAACATGGAGGTCTAGTTAGTAGTCACTAGCTTCCTATTTCCAGACTGTCTCTGGCCAAGGTGGGCCCACGCCCGAGTATTTATACTCCTCGGGTGGCGCCCTCAGCTGGCCGTTCAGTAGTACTTCTTGTAGAAGTTGCGATTTATGACACTCAAATTAAAGATCATTTCTAAGACTTAAACGTTCTTCATTTGTCATGGGTCCCGTCTTGCTATTATCGATTATGTTGTCCTATGAATCCTGGCAAACAGCAATAATTCAATGAAAGGGAAATCATTCAATGTAGTTTATATATTAAATAGTGCGTATAAGAACATAACAGAATAACGTAAGAAATAGGAGCAGGAGTAGGCCATTCGGCTCTTTGAGCCTGCCCCGCCATTCAATAAGATCATGGCTGATCTTCGACCTCAACTCCACCTTCCCGCACTATCCCCATATCCCTTGGTTCCCTTAGTATCCAAAAATCTATCGATCTCTGTCTTGAATATAGTCAACGACTGAGCCTCCACAGCCCTCTGGGGTAGAGAATTCCAAAGATGTACAACCCTCCGAGTGAAGAAATTTCTCCTCATCTCAGTCTTAAATGGCCGACCCCTTATTCTGAGACTGTGAGCCCTAGTTCTAGACTCTCCATCCAGGGGAAACATCCTCCCAGCATCTACCCTGTCAAGCCCCTTAAAAGTGTTATACGTTTCAATGATAAATCCGTCAGGGATGGAAATGTCTGTGTGAGCAATGTTTGGGAAACTACCGGGAACAGAGCAGTGGGTGGTGGAGGCAGACTCAATCATGGCTTTCAAAAGGAAATTGGATAAGTACCTGAAGGAGAACAATTTGCAGGGCTACAGGGAAAGGGCGGGGGAGTGGGACTAGCTGAATTGCTCTTGCAGAGAGCTGGCACAGGTTCGATGGGCTGAATGGCCTCCTTCTGTGCTGTAACCATTCTATTCTATGATTCTATAATAACCAAGGGACAGTCTGCATTGCTACATATTGCACTCATTTGACTGACGCTGTTGATTTTTAACAATTAATTATCGGGATGTGAGCATTGCTGGCAAGGCCAGCATTTATTGCCATCCCCAGTTGTCTTAAGACGAAAAAGAGAAAGACTAATATAGTGCCTTTCATGACCTCAGGATGTCCCAAAGTGTTACAGCCAATGAAGGAAATGTTGCAGCCAATTTGTGCACAGCAAGCTCCCACAAACAGCAACATGATAACAACCAGATAATCTGTTTTTTGTTGTGTTGATTGAGAGATAAATATTGGCCAGGACACCGGGGAGCGCTCCCCTGCTCTTCTTCGAAATCATGCCATGCGCACTTTTATGTCCACCTGAGAGAGCAGACGGGGCCTCGGTTTAATGTCTCATCCGAAAGACGGCACCTCCGACAGTGCAGCGCTCCCTCAGCACTGCACTGGAGTGTCAGCCTAGATTTTTGCGTTCAAGTCTCTGGAGTGGGTCTGTGAACCCACAATACTTCTAGACTCAGAGGTGAGAGTGCTACCCACTGAGCCATGGCTGACACTGGCAGAGCAGGTGATGGTGGCCCTTCTTCTTGAACTGCTGCAGTCGCTAATGGGCCCTACATTATTTTCTTATCCTTGTTCTTTGTAGCGTTTTGACAAAACTGAGGGACTTGCTAGGCCACTGCAGAGGGCAGTTAGTGTCACCTATGAGTGTGGGACTGGAGTCACATAGAGGCCATACCAGGTAAGGAAGGCAAATTTCCTTCCCTAAAGAACATTAATAAACCAGTTGGGTTTTTACAACAAAGTAATAACTTCATGGTCACTTCTACTGATACCAGTTTTTTATTTCCCAATTTTTAAAAGTGATTTCAAATTCTCAAAACTGCCAGTTGAACTCATTTGCTCTGGATTATTAGCCCAGCAACATACCACTGCACTGCCTTATCCGTGTGTCTGTTTTTTGTGATTATTGTTGATGAGGTTCTTGCCCATTTGATTTTCAGTGTTTCTGGGACTTTTGTCCTTGTTGACAATGGGACCTGAATTCTACTGGATTTGTTTTCCTGCAATGTACAGGAAACTCTCGTTTAAAAGGCACCTAAATATCCGAAATTCTCTATTAACCGGCAAAATTCACACTCCGAAAACAACACCTCAATAACCGGAAATGTTGCCGGGTCCGAGTCTCCCGCGGTGGCCGAGTTAGTCAGTGGGGGTAGTTCTCCAAACTGCCACTACTCGGCTTCTTGGCGCTGTCGGAAGTCCGAACACCTCAATAACAGGAGTCTGACTCTTTGGCCTAGAAATTCGGTTGGCTTTGCGCCCAGTTTTCGCCCAAAGAGGGCTTTTGCGCCAATAGAGGAGTTCGCGCTGATATTCAGCGCTGCAGTAATGGCGGCGGTAGCCGGTAGCGCAGTGCTGGCACCGATGACGTCATCGGTGTGCGCAGTGCCCCGGTTCCGCCCCGATGCCGGCCCGAATCCCATATTCAGTTGCCGCCGCCTCCTCCGTGGCGGCCGCTACTTACATCCGGAGACCAGGGCCTTACTGCAGCCTTAGTGGGGCGCATAAAGGTGGAGGTGCGGCCGGCCGCTTTTTCGGCGGCCGCCTGCCCGCACCTCCTTCCCCGGCCTCCTCCACCACCCCCCCCGCGGCATTGCCAGCTGCTTTCCGCGAGCCCGGCACTTCTCCGTGGTGCCGGGCTCATTTGCCGGCACAATCCAGCGGCGATCTCCCCGTTGCAGGCACCTCCACCTTAAGAGAAGGAGGAGGCCTGCAGTACCGCAGCCTGCCGCACCGCATTGGGTGGCGCAGCGACGCCTACAGCGCTGAAATTCAGTTTCAGCGCCCCAAGCGGGGGCGGGCACACCCTGGAATAGCGCCCGGTTCCGACTTGGGGCGCAAAAACCGAATATCTGACGGGCGCAACTGGCTCCGCGCTGAGCGCTAACTTTTGGGCGCAAACCAGCTGGCGGGCCCAAACTGAATTTCTAGGCCTTTGTTTGTTAAAAATAGCCTCGGTAGCTAACCCTCTCCGTCATCCGGAATTTGTAATCAACCGGCACCATCCCGGTCCCGTCGGTGCCGGATACCAAAGAGTTTCCTGTATTCAGGAAACGGGGATACCTCTCCCCAAGGCCCAGGTGATCACCACCTGAAGCTTCACTGAGATGTATCCCAAATAGATAGGATCAGAGAGCGTTCACGAGCTCAACTCCAGCCTGATCACTGTGAGAGTGTTCTGGCTACAGGTACACAGGGGAGGGGAACCCCATTCATTTTATACTTCATCTATACTGCTCTCTTACCTTTAAATAATCGCTAGCACAATCTTTGATCTTACAGTACAATCTTCTAATGTGTCATTCTAGTGCATTGCAAGGCAGCTTCCTGCTATCAACTGTATTGACCCTATGCAATCCTGAATGAACCTGTTGCATGTAAAAATCTGGTTACCTGCAAACTTTTGCACAGGGACTTATTTTGAACCAATGGAATTTTATTGACTATTTCCCCTCTCTCGGCTGGAATGCATTCATTAACACACATTTTAAGCGTCCCAAGTAAATTTCAACAAACGTGTCCATCTTGAACCTCTTATAATCCCAATTTTGAGCCCATGTGTTCTTAATTGTAGTTTGTTTTATTCTGAGGGTGTAAAATTGTGCCTATAACTGATGGGACTGTATTTAAAAAAAAGTTGAGATACAGTTAAGGTACAGATCTGACTGAATGGAAGAACAGTTTCGAGGGGCTGAATGGCCTATTCCTGTTCCTAAGTGTTGTTAGATCAGCATCAGTGCTCAGTAAAGGATACCGGCACCAGCCTTTCTCTGGCTTTATTTCAGCTGATTGCACATTGCCCAGCCCTTGTGAAAGTATCGCTTTAAGATACTAAGAAGCTGCCCAATAAGCAGACGTGGACCTCTGCTCAGATTGGCTAACGGTCAGTGCAAGGGAAGAAGGATGACAACAAGATGAGTGTAGCATCAAGGAGCCCTCGTAAATCTGAAGTCAATGGGGATCGGGGGGGAGGGGGGAAACTCGCCACTGGCTGAAGTTATACCAAGCACAAAAGAAGATGGTTGTGGTGATTGAAGGTCAATCATCACAGCCCCAGGACATCGCTGCAGGAGTTCCTCAGGGCAGTGTCCTAGGCCCAACCATCTTCAGCTGCTTCATCAATGACCTTCCCTCCAATATAAGGTCAGAAATGGGGATGTTCGTTGGTGACTGCACAGTGTTCAGTGCCATTCACAATTCCTCAGATAATGAAGCAGTCCATGCCCGCATGAAACAAGACCTGGACGACGTTCAGGCTTGGGCTGATAAGTAGCAGGTAACATTCGCGCCACATAAGTGCCAGGCAATGACTATCTCCAACAAGCGAGAGTCTAACCGCCGCCCCTTGACATTCAATGGCATTACCATCACCGAATCCCCCACCATCAACATCCTGGCGGTCACTATTGACCAGAAACTTAACTGGACCAGCCACGTAAATACTGTGCAGCAAGAGCAGGTCAGGGGCTGGGTATTCTGTGGCGAGTGTCTCACCTCCTGACTCCCCAAAGCCTTTCCTCCATCTACAAGGCACAAGTAAGGAGTGTGATGGAATACTCTCCACTTGCCTGGATGAATGCAGCTCCAACACCACTCAAGAAGCTCGACACCATCCAGGACAAAGCAGCCCACTTGATTGGCACCCCATCTACCACCTTAAACATTCACTCCCTCCACCACTGGTGTACCGTGGCTGCAGTGTGTACCATCTACAAGATGCACTGCAGCAACTCACCAAGGCTTCTTCGGCAGCACCTCTCAAACCCGCAACCTCTTCCACCTAGAAGGACAAGGGAAGCAGGCACATAGGAACACCACCACCTCCAAGTTCCCCTCCAAGTCACACACCATCCTGACTTAGAAGTATATCACCAATCCTTCATCGTCGCTGGGTCAAAATTCTGGAACTCCCTCCCTAACAGCACTGTGGGAGTACCTTCACCACACGGACTGCAGCGGTTCAAAAAGGCGGCTCACCACCACCTTCTCAAGAGCAATTAGGGATGGGCAATAAATGCTGGCATTGCCAGTGACACCCACATATCATAAAAAAAGAATTAAAAAAAAGACAACCTGTAGTCTTGGGTCGACTGCCCCTGTTGATCTGATTCTACTGTCTCGGGTGGTGCTGGGCGATCTGGTGAACAACAGTGGAAAGGGAAGCTATACTGGGGACTGCCCCATCCCTGACCAGTCAGCTAGTCAATCCACATCAGCGTGGAAGTAGGGAGAAGCGAGACATTTATAATTGGGGTAGGTACCTGTAAAACACCGAGTGGAACATAAAGAAAATCGGCAAAGTATTCCAGTCCGCTGTGAAAAATATTGAAAACATGATACAATTAAATTGTCATTAAGACAGTCTTTTTTCCATCAAAACTGGTTAACTTTTGTAACTGTTTTGAATGTCTCCCAAAATATTTATGCTGTTGTCTATTTACAAACTTTTAGGAAGTATTTTACTCGGCAAGTATTATTTTTAGATTTTAAATATATCATGTTATTTATGAGAAAGAGGACATTGTAAATATTCCATCATACTTTAAAAAAAATAATTATTGGAGGACCATTGCTGTTTGGAAAGTTCTAAATGTCGCTGTTATAATTGCAAGGATTTACTCGAAATTATTGCTTTTATTAATCACAATTTTTAATACAAAAATATTAATGCCCATGGAATTTGCTTGGAATGGATGTAGCCACATATTAAATTCATATTTACTCTGTGCTGCAATACACAGGGGGTACGGATATTAAGTTGTAAACATATGATTATGAATTGAAATATTACTTTTTTCATGTGGTGATTTAAGGTGCATTTACTCCAGCCAGGCTCCAGCCAACTAGCACCAGGAGAAAGCTCACTCTCCGGGTAGAATTTAAATGTTTGGAGAGAAGACCGGGAGTGTCTTTCGCAGTCTCTAAATATTTTAATCTACCCTGCGCACGTATATATAGAAAGTGCTGAGGAAATACAGGGTGAATCCACTGTTAAACTGTGTTGACTCTGCACTGAAGTTATGCTCCATACGTCAAACCGGAGAGATGTGATTCCTTCAGAGAGGCAATCCTCAGGCCTTCCGGCTTCAGGACAGTTGAGACTCAGATTAGCAACTCGATTCCCGAATTGCACTTCGTGGTAACGCTCACCTGAAACCACTTTGTACACGCAGGACTGGAGAATTTTAGCTATGAGGAAAGGTTGGACAGGCTGGGGTTGTTTTCTTTGGAACAGAGGAGGCTGAGGGGAGACTTGATTGAGGTGTATAAAATTATATGGGGCCTAGATAGAGTGGATAGGAAGAACTTATTTCCCTTAGCAGAGAGGTCATTAACCAAGGGGCATAGATTTAAATTAATTAGTAGGAGGATTAGAGGGGAGTTGAGGAGAACTTTTTTCACCCAGAGGGTGGTGGGGGTCTGGAACTCACTGCCTGCAAGGGTGGTAGAGGCAGAAACCCTCATCAGTTTTAAAAAGTGCTTGGATAAGCACTTGAAGTGCCGTAAACCTACAGGGCTACGGACCAAGAGCTGCAAAGTGGGATTAGGCTGGATAGCTCTTTTTCGGCCGGCACAGACATGATGGGCTGAATGTCTTCCTTCTGTGCCGTAAATGATTCTATGGTTCTGTGATAAAAGTGAAAGTAGAATCGCCCACTTTCAGTGAAAGGATAATTGCTTTCTTTAAAACATAAGCACTGCTTGGCCGCTATGAGATCAGCGGAATAAGATGATGTAAGTGCTTATTCAAGATTAAAGTGGTAGCAAGTTGAGGTTATGACTGAGCAACGCTCCCCCTTCCTCAGTAACGCACAAGGATACTATTGAATAAGTGGATGGAAAGAATTAAAAGGAAAGCTCCTATTGAGACACATTTGCTTTCTATTTGCAGCATGCACACATGTACATTTGTAAAGTATAATGAAAGAAAAACAGTTATAAACTGGACTCTTGCTGGGTTATGGGTTCCACGGGCACTGGAGAGTGCTCTGGCACCTTGTCCAATTGTTCATTCTTCATGCACGAACCCAGATAGTTTCCACTTGGTCCTGTCCTTAATGAAGGCACTCTTGTAGCGGGGCGGGTTATTGAGCAGAAATCGGGAGATGGTCAGATCAGTATAAGATAAAAAAGCAAAATACTGCGGATGTTGGAATATCAGTTCTGACGAAGGGTCATCGACCTGAAACGTTAACACTGTTTCTCTCTCCACAGATGCTGTCTGACCTGCTGAGTATTTCCAGCATTTTCTGTTTTTATTTCAGTATAAGATAAAATGGGTTGGAGGACAAAATAAAACAACCTGAAGGCCTTCCTTTATGCAAGCCTGGCTCAGTGGGTAGCACCCTCACTTCTGGGTCAGAAGTTTGTGGGTTCATAGTCCCACTCCAGACACTTGAGCACAAATATCTAGGCTGACACTCCAGTGCAGTACTGAGGGAGTGCTGCACTGTTGGTGGTGCCGTCTTTCGGATGAGAACACACTAAGTCTCTCTCAGGTGAATGCAAAAGATCCCATGGCACTATTTCAAAGAAGAGCAGGGGAGTTATCCCCAGTGTCCTGGTCAATATTTATCCCTCAATCAACATCACTAAAACAGATTATCTGGTCATTGTCACTTTGTTGTTTGTGGGAGCTTGCTGTGCGCAAATTGGCTGCTGCAGTTCCCACATTACAACAGTGACTACGCTTCAAAAAGTACTTAATTGGCTGTAAAGCACTTTGGGATGTTCGGTGGTTGTGAAAGGCGCTATATAAATGCAAGTCTTTCTTTTCTATTCTGTCTTATGATTAAACTGTCTCACTGTTTGTCAGGCTGAAGCATTGGGCCCCCTTCCTGTATGTGCCTGGACGGTGCCACCTCCCCCCCCCAACCCCTCAATTGTTTTTTGGGACAAAGTACATGTAAAATTTACTAAGCAATGTTTGCAATATAAAAAAAACTACTCCAACAAACTTCAAGCACATGACAAGACCACTTCAGTACCTATACAAGGAGGACGGGTGAAAATGGGGGTGGGGTGGCGGGGTGGGAGGCCTTGAAACTTGTTCTTAATTGTATTTCTTTTGCCCCCATTACCATTAAAATCATCTGGAATAAAAACATAAAACATTCTGTAAATACCAAGCAGGCCAGTCAGATACTGAAATAAAAAGATAGGTCCGGTAGTATTGGGGAATTTAAATTCAGTTAATTAAATAAATCTGAACTAAAAAGCTAGTATCAGTAATGGTGACCATGAAACTATCGGATTGTTGTAAAAAGCCCATCTAGTTCACTAATGTCCTTCAGGGAAGGAAATCTGCCGTCCTTACCCGGTCTGGTCTATATGTGACTCCAGTCCCACAGCAATGTGGTTGACTCTTAACTGCCCTCTGGAATGGCCTAGCGAGCCACACAGTTGTAACAAAGGGCAATTAGGGACCGGCAATGAATGCTGGCATTGCCAACGACACCCACACCCTGTGAATTAATAAAAAAAACTGTTTCAGGCGTGACCGCTCACCGGAATGTACCTGCGAAGTTCACATCTATTTCTCTTTTAGATGCTGTGCTTCCCCGGAATTTGCTCATTCATCCTAGATTATCAACGTTGATTGTTTATCTGTATAGCTATACTGTAAACGAATGGTTTTAAGAGCAGGAAAAAGAAAATAATGTTAACATAAAAATAGTAAACAATTTATTTTATCCAAGAGCAGCTTTGTGTTGACATCAACAGAGATCTTTTAGGATGGTTTGGCTTGTACCTCAGTTAGATCTTCAACCATCTTACTATTACACAGGATTACATGTTTTTTTATTCGTTTATGGGATGTGAGCGTCGCTGGCAATGCCTTCATTTATTGCCCATCCCTAGTTGCCCTTGAGAAGGTGGTGGTGAGCCACCTTCTTGAACCGCTGCAGTCCGTGTGGTGAAGGTGCTCCCACAGTGCTGTTAGGGAGGGAGTTCCAGGATTTTGACCCAGCGACGATGAAGGATCAGCGATATACTTCTAAGTCAGGATGGTGTGTGACTTGGAGGGAACTAGGAGGTGGTGGTGTTCCCATGCGCCTGCTGCCCTTGTCCTTCTAGGTGGTAGAGGTCGCAGGTTTGGGAGGTGCTGCCGAAGAAGCCTTGGCGAATTGCTGCAGTGCATCTTGTAGATGGTACACACTGCAGCTGCAGTACGCCGGTGGTGGAGGGAGTGAATGTTTAAGGTGGTGGATGGGGTGCCAATCAAGCGGACTGCTTTGTCCTGGATGGTGTCAAGTTTCTTGAGTGTTGTTGGAGCTGCACTCATCCAGGCAAGTGGAAAGTATTCCAACACACTCCTTACTTGTGCCTTGTAGATGGTGGAAAGGCTTTGGGGAGTCAGGAGGTGAGACACTCGCCGCAGAATACCTAGCCTCTGACCTGCTCTTGTTACCACAGTATTTATGTGGCTGGTCCAGTTCAGTTTCTGGTCAATGGTGACCCCCAAGATGCTGATGGTGGGGGATTCGGTGATGGTAATGCTGTTGAATGTCAAGGGGAGGTAGTTAGACTCTCGCTTGTTGGAGATAGGATTACATAGGATATACGGCACAGAAACAGGCCATTTGGCCCAACCAGTCCATGCCAGCGTTTATGCTCCACTCGAGCCTCCTCCCGACTTTCCTCATCTAAATCTATCAGTGTAACTCTCTAACCCCTTCTCCCTCAGATGCTTGTCCAGCCTCCTCTTAAATGCATCTGTACTATTCGCCTCAACCACTCCCTGTGGTAGCGAGTTCCACATTCTCACCACTCTTTGGGTAAAGACATTTCTTTGAATTCCCTATTGGATTTCTTGGTGACTATCTTATTGATGGCCTCTAGTTATGCTCTTCCCCACAAATGGAAACATTCTCTCTGTATTCACTCTATCAAAACCTTTCATAATTTTAAAGGCCTCTATTAGATCACCCCTCAGCCTTTTTTCAAGAGAAAAGAGACCCAGCCTGTTCATCCTTTCCTGATATGTATACCCTCGCATTTTTGGTATCATCCTTGTAAATCTTATTAATCCAAGCCCTTCTCGTCAGGCTCAGTAACTCTTCAAAGCCAGTACTAATGGTCTCATCAACCTTATCCTTTAAAACAGCAACAAAAGACATGGTTAAAAAATCAGCACAAATAGACCAAAGAAAGTTAGAATTCATTCCAATCTTTTAAAACTTATTTTAAGAAAGTGGTACTTTTTCTTTAATAGTGACCCACCTACAATATTGATTTTATTATAACTTACTTAGTAAATAGTACGCGTTTCACTTAAGTTGCTTTAAACATATTGGCCCGGAATTTGTGGTGGGTTCGCTGTCATTACCCCTCTGAAACTCTCCGCAACTTCAGGATTTAGCGAATGAGCATCTAAACGCGGAAATTGTGGAGTTCCGGTCAGTCATTCACTGCTCCGACACAGACTGCACTGTGGAACTCCCCATAGCCGGCAATCAGTGAAACTGACGAAAACTTTTCCGCGTTAGTATCCCTGCTAAATACCCCGTTAAATGTTAAGCCTTGTTGGAATAGGTGTAACTGGGTTTTTAACAGCTTATTGACTGCTAAACAACCGTTCTGGCCCTGAAAAACAAATTTTTATATTTGTGGCATGTCAAATTTCTCCATTATGCTAAAAAAATGTTTTAAAGTTTGTTCATGATATTTCAGCTTCTACCTTAACCCCATGTCTATGTCCCAATCTTTGTTTTGCTCTCTGTAACTTTTTTTAAAGTACAGATAATCAGTGCTTTTCATTTCCTGGTTTGCTGTCTGTGAGAATTATTCAATGCGATTGGCTGCTTAGATGGCTTGATGACGTCACTACTGCACTGTGCTAGGAATCCCCTTTTCAAAGCGCATCAAGATCTCTGACCGCAAATTACGGGCCATTATATAACATATTAACCACGTTAGATTGGTTGAATCCATGACTGACATAGCTCACAGCATCCTTCAAGATCGTAAACGTTAAGCAGGCCAGCATTACTGGGTGCGTTATTTTCCAGGTGTCAGTTGTGCCTCAGTGGTAGCATTTTCACCTCTAAGTCCAAGTCCCACACTAGAAACTTGAGCACAAAATCTAGGTTGACACTTCAGTGCAGTGCTGATGGAGTGCTGCACTGTTGGAGGGTGCTGTCTTTTGGATGAGATGTTAAACCGAGTCTGCCTTCTCAGGTGGACATATGGCACTATTTCGAAGAAGAGCAGGGGAGTTCTCCCCGGTGTCCTGGCCAATATTTATCCCTCAACCAACGTCACTAAAACAGATGATCTGGTCATTACCTCATTGCCGTTTGCGGGAGCTTGCTGTGAGCAAATTGGCTGCCACATTTCCTACATTACAACAGTGACTACACTTCAAAAAGACTTCATTGGTTAGAAAACACTTTAGGACTTCCTGAGGTTGTAAAACGGGCTATAGAAATGCAAGTACTTTCTTTCTTTTTCTTATCCAACTCTTTGTTGTTTAGTGGTGATTAAGATTTTAAAAAACTGAAAATGCCAAAAATCAGAAGCAAAAACAGTAAATGTTGGAAAAGCACAGGACACAGGACCAGTCAAGAGAGAGAGAGAGAGAAAGAAAGAGAGAAAGAACGAAAGAGAGAAAGAGAGAAAGGGAGAAAGGGAGAAAGAGAAAGAGAGAAAGAGAGAAAGTCCTGTCATTTATACAGCACCTTTCACAACCCCAGGATGTCCCAAAGTGCTTTACAGCCAATGAAGTACTTTTTGAAGTGTAGTCGCTGCTGTAATGTAGGGATTAATAAACCTTTTCACATGCAGATGTGCATCTCCAGCATTTCTCAATTTTCTTTCTGACCTTCTTTGCTTGTTTGGCACATTATAATTTCCAAGATACATATTTACTGATTATGCTGCGCTCTTGCTTTGGATCGTAATAAAATTAATAATCTCAGGAATATGACTGTGTACTCTCTATTTATTTTTGGGTGCGTATTGCGGATGTTATTTTAGGACCTTAAACGAGCAACGTGACAGCAGTATCTTTTTTTAACAGGATGTCTTGCTCTCATTTCCTGCACTAAATCCAAGTTTGCTTTTATTATTCCAGTGTTTTCTTGAGAATTATCTGCCAAAAATCATTGGAATTCTGCTTGATCACAACAAACAGGCAGCAGCTGCCACTTTTGAGAACCTTTTCAACCCTCTGGTTAATTCTTTAAAAACTTCTGTTATTGACACAGCGCCACCATTACTCTCTTTATAGTGAGAAATAGCAGCCAGCAATCTCTCGTTTCCCTACACTCAGTACAAACAAATCCTGATAACTGAATAGCTAGTTTGCCAAGAGATATGTTTGTGGCTAAGGATTTTACTTGGACAAGGATTTCTATTAACCTCAGCTAAACGCAGCCAATTTGCATTTTTCGTAGCACAGTTTTAATCCTACGAACTGCAAATCAAAACCAAAAAAAACAAAATTTATGCAGACATGAAATCTGAGGAAAGAGCTTCCAGTTAGATAAATTACTTCATGTACTGATTATGAAATTCTGGAGAGCTGTACAACTTGTGGGTTTTGCTTAGGATTAGTGTCAGACGTGACTCAGTTGCCAGAACTCTCGCCTCTGAGTCAGAAGGTTTTGGGTTCAAGTTCCACTCCAGAGACTTGAGCACGATATCCAGGCTGACACTCCAGTGCAGTACTGAGGGAGTGCTGCTTTGTCGGAGGGGCCGTCTTTTGGATGAGACGTTAAACTGAGGCCTGTTCTACCCTCTCGGGTAGATGTAAAAGATTCCATGGCGCTCTTTCGAAAAATAGCAGGGGAGTTTTATCCCTGGTGTCCTGGCCAATTCCTCTACCAATATCTAAAACAAAAGCTTATCTGTTCGTTTTACATTGTTGGTTGCGTGACCTCACTGTGGGCAAATGCGCTACATTCACTACACTTAAAAAGTACTTCATTGGCTGTAAAACGCCTTGGGACGTATTGAAGTTGTGAACAGCATTATATAAATGCAAATCTTTCTTTCTTTTTAGGATGTTAAACTATGCTTAAATGGGGAATTCTGTACAATGATGATGACTGGGAAGTGATTCGGAATTGTGCAATTGAGTTAAAGTTATGTTTACATGATGTCAGAGGTGATCTGAAGATTTTAAAGTTCTCACCCTTCTTCTCAAATCCCTCCATGGCTTCACCCCTCCCTATCTCTGTCACCTCCTCACGCCCTACAACCCTCAGAGATCTCTGTGCTCCTCCATTTCTGGCCTCTTGCGCATTCCTGATTTAATCACTCCACCATTGGCGGCCGTGCCTTCAGCTGCCTGGGCTCTAAGCTCTGGAATTCCCTGCCTAAACCTCTCTGCCTCTCTACCTCTCTTTCCTCCTTTAAGATGCTCCTTAAAACCTACCTCTTTGACCAAGCTTTTACTCGTCTGTCGTAATATCTCCTTATGTGGCTCTGTGTCAAATTTTGCTTGATAATCGCTCCTGTGAAGCATTTCACTACATTAAAGGCGCTGTATGAATACACTTCGGTGAGATTTAAGGTGGTCATGGAAAAAGACAAGACGGCCCGGAAATAAGGGTTCTAAATTGGGGGAAGGCCGATTTTAATATGATAAGGCAGGATCTGGCCAAAGTGGACTGGGAGCAGCTACTTATAGGAAAATCCACATCAAGACAGTGGGAGACTTTCAGAAGGGAAATAGAGAGAGTACAACGCCAACATGTTCCTGTAAAGGTCAAGGGTGGGACCAACAAGCAAAGGGAACCTTGGATGACAAGGGATATACAAAAATGCATTAGAAATAAAAGGGGGGCTTTTGGCAGTTACAAAAGACTAAAGACGGAAGAAGCCCTAGAGGAGTATAAAAAGTGCAGGGGCATACTTAAAAAAGAAATTAGGAGGGCGAGGAGGGGCCATGAAATAACACTGGCGAGCAAAATAAAGGAAAATCCTAAGATGTTTTATAAGTATATTAAGGGCAAGAGGATAACCAGGGAAAGGGTAGGGCCCATTAGGGACCAAAGTGGCAATCTGTGTGTAGAGCCAGATGATGTAGGCGGGGTTCTAAATGAATTTTTTGCATCTGTGTTCACTATGGAGAGAGACGATGCAGACATAGAAATTGGGCAAGGGGACTGTGACATACTTGAACATATTAGCATCGAGAGGGAGGAGGTGCTAGCGGTTTTAGCAGGCCAAAAAGTGGATAAATCCCCAGGTCCGGACGAGATGTATCCCAGGCTGCTGTGGGAGGCAAAGGAGGAGATTGCAGGGGCTCTGACACAAATTTTCAGAACCTCTCTGGCCACAGGGGATGTACCAGAGGACTGGAGAACAGCTAATGTAGTACCACTATACAAGAAGGGTAGCAGGGATAAACCAGGGAATTACAGGCCAGTGAGCCTAACATCTGTGGTAGGGAAATTATTGGAAAAAATTCTGAGGGACAAAATTAGTCTCCACTTGGAGAGGCAAGGATTAATCGGGGATAGTCAGCATGGGTAAATCATGTCTGACAAATCTGATTGAATTTTTCGAGGGGGTGACTAGGGGGGTGGATGAGGGAAATGCTGTGGATGTGGTTTACATGGACTTCAGTAAAGCTTTTGACAAAGTCCCGCATAGGAGACTGGTCAAGAAGGTAAGAGCCCATGGGATCCAGGGTGCCTTGGCGCGTTGGATCCTAAACTGGCTGAGTGGCAGGAGGCAGAGGGTGATGGTCGAAGGATGCTTTTGTGACTGGAAGCCTGTGTCCAGTGGGGTACCTCAGGGATCGGTGCTGGGTCCCTTGTTGTTTGTGATCTACATAAATGATTTGGATGAGAATGTAAAAGGTATGATCAGTAAGTTCGCAGGTGACACGAAAATTGGTGGGGTGGTAAATTGCGAGGAGGAAAGCCTCAGGCTACAGGACGATATAAACGGGTTGGTCAGATGGGCGGAAAAGTGGCAAATGGAATTTAACCCTGAAAAGTGTGAGGTGATGCATTTTGGACGGACAAATAAGGCAAGGGAATACACAATGAGTGGTAGGACCCTAGGAAGTACAGAGGGTCAGAGGGACCTTGGTGTACATGTACATAGATCTCTGAAGGCAGCGGAACAGGTAGATAAGGTGGTTAAAAAGGCATATGGGATACTTGCCTTCATTAGCAGAGGCATAGAATATAAGAGCAGGGAGGTTATGATGGAGCTGTACAAAACGCTGGTGAGGCCACAGCTGGAGTACTGTGTGCAGTTCTGGTCGCCTCACTATAGGAAGGATGTGATTGCTTTGGAGAGGGTGCAGAGAAGATTCACCAGGATATTACCTGGGATGGAGCACCTCAGCTATGAAGAAAGACTAAACAGGCTGGAGTTGTTTTCCTTGGAGCAAAGAAGGCTGAGGGGGGACCTGATTGAGGTGTACAAAATGATGAGGGGCATAGATAGGGTAGATAAAGAGGAACTTTTCCCCTTAGTAGGGGGGTCAATAACAAGGGGGCATAGATTCAGGGTAAGGGGCAGGAGATTTAGAGGGGATTTGAGGAGGAACTTTTTCACCCAGAGGGTGGTTGGAATCTGGAACTCACTGCCTGAAAGGGTGGTAGAGGCAGGAACCCTCACAACATTCAAGAAGCATTTGGATGAGCACTTGAAATGCCATTGCATACAAGGCTATGGACCAAATGCTGGAAAATGGGATTAGACAGGACAGGGGTGGATGGGCGACGCGGACACGATGGGCCGAAGGGCCTCTTTCTGTGCTGTAAAACTCTATGACTCTATGACTTCATTGCTGGAGATTGCTGAAGCTAGCACTGTACTGCTATGTTAACGGACCTGAACCACCCAATCAACACAATGCAACCAAAAACAAAACAAAATTACACTTTTAACTGAACTGGCGTCAAATATATACAGATAACACTTGAGCAATTCGCCAAAACACAGTCCTCCGAAATTATCATGTGCAAGAGGTAGAAAGAGACGTAGAGACGTGAGGTTTGCAGCTGTTACTGCTGATGAGGTGTCCTGTTGCGAGCGATGGAATATCTTGTTGTACGTTTACTCCTAAGGCTACAGAGGACTAATCCGCAATTATTTTAATCCCATTCATCCTCGCCCATTCGCTACTTCTTCAAGGAGTTGAACTGACATTTTGATTGACATTACTGAGCACCATACTTTCCAGAAGAGTTGTCATGCCATTCGCTTAATAGCCTGGAGGTTTCAAGTGATTAAGCGTTGTAAAGTTTCTTTGATTTGCAGACATGCCTGAGGAAAGCATTCTAATTTGTAGCATTATAACATAATTCCGTCACCTGAATTCAAGATTGCCTTCCAGATTCCATCATTTACATAATTGGTTTCTGGTGGTTATATGTTTAGAGATGCCGGGGTGTTACTTAATGTTACAGAACTACAGACCTGTTAGCCTCACATCAGTAGTTGGGAAAATGCTGGAATCTATCTATCTATCTATCTATCTATATAAAGCGGTTCCTTACGTTTTGTCTGTCCGGCTATACGCTCGAAAGTTATACAGCGTACCTGCGCGCGCGTTACCTCCGAAGAAAGCTTACCCTTCCAGGACGGTCGTAAGTGTATTTACTTTTCGGTCGGACGAAAATTGTTCGCCAAAAACTTTTTATAAGTACTTTCACTTTCATCTTTGAAGGTATTAAAAGGTACAAATGTTGCCCGGCAGCAAATTCACAGAGGGACACAGAGACGGGCCCGAAAGCCTGGGACTCGATTTAAACCGCCCGGCCCAAAACAAGATTCAAGATTCAAGATTCAAGATAATTTTATTGCCATATGTAACTAGTACAATGGAATGCTTACTCCCCACTCACTCCCACAATACAAGCATATAATATAAAAGCAAAAAAATAAAAATAAGTATAAATAAAAACAATAAGCAAATAAGCAAAAGTATAGCAATAACAGTCCAAGATGCAGGATATGATGAATAGTACAAAAAAGCCTCAATTACCACTGGAAATAATAGTAATGTAATATGATAAATATATGGTAATATGAATATAATATATATATTTACATAAACTATAATATATGGGACAGTGCGATTAGCAGTTCAGTAGGCGCACTGCCTGTGGATAGAAACTGTTCTTAAACCTGCTGGTCCTGGTTTGGATGCTGCGGTACCGATGTCCGGACCGCAGGAGGGAGAACAGTTTGTGCCCAGGGTGATTGGAGTCCTGGATGATGGAGCGGGCCTTGTTCCGGCACCTGGTCTGGAAGATCTCCTCGATGGATGGAAGTGCGCACCCGATGATCTTTTCTGCCGTATTCACAACTCTCTGGATGGCTTTCTTGTTCTGTGCAGTGGTGTTACCATACCACACATTGACACCACTCGTCAAGACACTCTCTATGGTGCCGCGGTAAAAGTTCACAAGCCACTGTGTGCTTATGCTGCATTTCCTCAGGCACCGTAGAGGGTAAAGGCGCTGGTGTGCCTTCTTCAGCATAGCCTCAGTATTATGGTTCCAGGCCAGGTCATCAGAGATCTGCAGACCCAGGAATCGGAAGCAACTGACGACTTCCACTGGTGTCCCGTCTATGCTGATGGGGCGATGGTTCCCTCGGTGGCTTCTGAAGTCCATGATGAGCTCCTTAGTTTTGCCAACGTTCAGGGCAAGGTTGTTGTCATTGCACCATCTCATCAGCTGGACTATCTCATCTCTGTACTCCGTCTCGTCATCGTTGCTTATCAGGCCAATTACTGTGGTGTCGTCGGCAAACTTGATAATCCGGTTATTGCTGTGTATGGCTGTACAGTCATGTGTAAACAGAGAGTACAGCCAAGGACTGAGGCAGCAGCCTTGTGGCGCTCCGGTGTTGAGAACCAGAGTGGATGAGGTGTTGTTCCCTATTTTCACCACTTGAGGCCTACCAGTCAGGAAATCCAGAATCCAATTGCAGATGGGGGTGCCCAGGCCTAGGTCCCTCAGTTTCAGGACCAGCTTGGAGGGAATAATAGTATTAAATGCAGAACTGTAGTCAATGAACAACAGTCTGACGTAAGTGTCCCTCCTGTCTAGGTGTTCCAGGGCAGTGTGTAGTGTTAGGGAGATGGCATCGTCCACAGACCTGTTCGCCCTGTATGCGAGCTGGAACGGATCCAAGGAATCGGATATGATGCTGCTTATGTGTGTCATGACCAGCTTTTCCAGGCACTTCATGGCTATGGATGTTAGAGCCATGGGACGATAGTCATTGAGGCCTGTCACCTTGGTCTTCTTAGGTAACGGCACAATGGTTGTCTCCTTGAAGCACACTGGTACAACAGACTACTGCAATGAGATGTTAAAAATGTCCGTGAACACAGGAGCCAGCTGGTCTGCGCAGGTCTTGAAGACACGGGGTGAAACCCCGTCCGGGCCAGCTGCCTTCCATGCTTTCACCCTCCTGAAGGTTCTCCGGACCTCAGATTCAGTCAGCTGTAATGTGTAATCCTCTGGGTGGCTGGGGGTTTTGATGGCCGGCTCAGTGTTCTCCCTCTCAAAGCGAGCATAAAAAGTATTCAGTTCGTCTGGTAGGGAGGGATCGGTGTTGGTGACTCCCGCTGAGCTCCCCTTGTAGTTGGTGATGGCCCTTAGTCCCTGCCACATGCGTCTGGCGTCAGAGCCTGTAAGAGCCATAAAAGCTTAAGAAAATACTTTAAAATAGTGGTTAAATGGCATAATAGTTAATTTACCTGACCGACTTATTGTATTAAGAAACCCCCTATTTTCTTGCTCCAGTAGTATAGTCCGAGACACCCCCTTCATTCTTGCCACAATGGAACAGTCCCTAAGCCACACATGGGTGCAGCCATTTTACAGTTTAAACTGCACGTGGTTGAAGGAGGCAGAAGTTGTGAGGTTTGGAGCAGTACAGTTTTTGACCGTGTTCGTTTATACGTGTTTGCTTTGTAATTCCGTTTGTTAAGTGTTATAGTAAACAGTTTAAAAGACAAAGCTACGTTTGGGAACGTTTTATTTCGACACGTGTCTACTCGTTGTTAAAAACCCCACAGCTCAGTAGCTGCCTGTTTGGAAACTAAGAAGCGCCACTACAGAGCCCCTGCCATACTGAGACTCTAGTTTGTTCTTATAGTCTCTTTTTGCTGCTTTGATAGCCTTTCTGAGGTCATACTTGGCCTTCTTGTAGAGTTCGGTGTCCCCTGATTTGAAAGCGGTACGCCGTTCTCTTAGTTTGTTGCGGATGTCTGAGTTCATCCATGGTTTGCAGTTAGGAAATAAACGGACAGTCTTGGTAGGAATGCATTCATCCACCAGTCTGTTAATGTATCCAGTAACGTGACCTGCGTACACATCCAGGTCTGGGTTCTTGAAAACACTCCAGTCCGTTATTTCCAACCCGCCCTGCAGTTGTAATTCTGTGTCCGCTGTCCAGCTTCGCACCGTTTTTACTGTTGTGGGTGTGCTCTTTAACTTCTGTTTGTAAACAGGAAGTAGGAGTACGGAAATGTGGTCTGATTTGCCGAAGCCCGGCCGAGCAATGGCACGGTAGGCGTGCTTTATTGTTGTATAGCAGTGATCTAGAGTTTTTCCATTTCTTGTCGGACAGGAGATGTGTTGAAAGTATTTCGGCAATACTTTCTTTAAACTACAATGGTTGAAGTCTCCTGCAATGATAGGAACTGCCTCGGGATACCGGTTCTGAAGTTTACTGACCTCACTGTAAAGTTCACTCAGTGCAGCGTTTGCATCAGCTTGTGGCTGAATGTAGACTGCTGCCATGAGAATAGCAGAGATTTCCCTCGGTAAATAAAAAGGGCAACACTAAAACAGCCCTGGCTACGCTGGGCTCCCCCAGCTAGTATATGAATATAAATGAATACTTTGTATTCTGTGCACACGTAAAGCTGAGCCTAAGGAAGATCTTTTGGTTTCCTGCCTTTGTCATGTGCAGTTTTCAGAAGGTAGCTATTGCCTTTGACTCCCATGCAATATGTTTGTTAAGCCATGAAGACGTCATTTACATCACGTGATCAACACCTTCCTGTGGAATCAGTCAACCTGGAGATGGGACTGTTTGAGCAAACACTATTGTCTACTTGGAACTCACCATGCATTTTAGGCCGTTCAAAGTCTAATGGATCATCTGGGCCTTTGGGCTAGAGAGAGAGAGAGAGAGAGAGAGAAAGGCTGACCCACAAACCAGGGTTGGCCAGAATGAAACCGAACCAAAAGAAGTGCAGACGGATATCACACACTGTTGGTTTTCACTGGTACTGGAGTAGACTAAATTTAAAAGACATGGTTGCTTCTGTTGTCATTGTCCATAAGCTTGTGCTGTTCTGTATGTGTCCAATGTGTTAACGTTAATATTACATTTTTGGATCATTTCTGTCCTTATTCTAGCTGCTTTGGCTTCAGAATGTCAGATCACTCTCATAGGTGAGGTCTTGGCTCCTCACAGCCTTGAGAGTATCTTCATTGGCCCTGATATCTATTTATCTCCAGTAACATGGCCAGGATAATGAACAAAAAACCCTTTCTTTAAACATTTCTTCGGCTACTGGGCCTATCGCTTGCTTCCACGGAATCTTTTTTCATGCCTTTGAAGATCAGCAGAACATCACAACATCAGACCTTGTTTCAGAATATCAACTGAATTAATTGAACATAGATGAACAAGTGAATGATCAATGGTACAATACACGTCTATCTTTTAAAGACTTACCCAACAGTTATGGATTTGAATAACTAGCAACTGAATTCAAAAGTAACTTCCAGACATACAGATTTGGTATATTTGGTTTGAATGTGGCATGGCTCCTCCTGCTGTAGCTACCAAAACAACAACAACTTGGATTTATATAGCACCTTTAACGTAATAAAACATTCCAAAGTGTTTCACAGGAGCGTTCTGGAACAAAATTCAACAGCAAGTCACATAAGGAGATATTAGGACAGGTGACCAAAAGCTTGGTCAAAGAGGTAGGTTTTAAGGAGCGACTTAAAGGCGGAGAGAAGGGTTGAGTGTCAGAAAGGTTTAGGTAGAGAATTCCAGAGCTTAGGTCCCAGGCAGCTGCAGGCACGGCCGCCAATGGTGGAGCGATGGAAATCGGGGATGCACAAGAGGCCAGCATTGGAGCAGCGCGGAGACCTCGAAGGATTGTTGGGCTGGAGGAGGTCACAGAGATAGGGAGGGGGGTGAGGCCATGGAGGGACTTGAAAACAAGGATCAGAATTTAGAGAACGTTGCTGGACCAGAAGCCAATATAGGTCAGCGAGCACTGGGGTGATGGGTGAAGGGGACCTGAAGCGAGTTAGGATACAAAAGCAAAAAGTTGCATCATTTTGATCAAGTTAGGCTGAGGACATGGTCTTGAAAGCTGCTGCTTTCTTGTTTAACCTCTTATAAGATTCTGACTAATAAAGGAAACACTACCAAACCCAAACAAGAAATTTAAAAAACAGCCATCTAGGATTGTGTGAGTCTTAAAGTGTGCAAAGTCTCCGTAGTGCAAGAAAGAGAGCCTGGTCACAACTACCAGCTCATAGGGAATGTGAGGCTTGCTTACGAGAAATGTTCTGTTGTGACTGGGACAGTCCATTGGAATACTCTTAAATTAGACCACAGCGAGCTGGGAAAGATACCTGAACCATCACAAGCACGTTTCTTCTTTCAGATTGTGCAATCCAATCTGAATTTGTGGCAGCAATTTCTGCAACAATTATGTATAGCTTGGCGGAGAGATGGGTGGAAACACGGGAAACAGCTGTCTAGGGCTTACACTAATCTTCCACCGAAGTTGCAACGAGAGATTGGGAAAACCACCACAGAAATTAATGCCGCTTAATCTCTGTCATTCCATAGTGAGTGGGATAACACAGCACGAGACAACATTTCATCCAGTAAGAGGCCAATTGCCAGCAAGGTCGTGACCGAGCAGATGGCAGTGTGACCGATGATGGCAGTGTGACCGATGATGGCAGTGTGGCCGATGATGGCAGTGTGACCGAGCGGATGGTAGTGTGACCGATGATGGCAGTGTGGCCAATGATGTCAGTGTGACCGAGCGGATGGCAGTGTGACCGAGCAGATGGTAGTGTGACCGATGATGGCAGTGTGGCCGATGATGTCAGTGTGGCCGATGATGGCAGTGTGACCGATGATGGCAGTGTGGCCGATGATGGCAGAGTGACCGATGATGGCAGTGTGACCGAGCGGATGGCAGTGTGACTGAGCGGATGGCAGTGTGACCGATGATGGCAGTGTGACCGATGATGGCAGTGTGACTGAGCGGATGGCAGTGTGACCGATGATGGCAGTGTGACCGAACGGATGGCAGTGTGACCGATGATGACACTGTCACCGATGATGGCAGTGTGACCGATGATGGCAGTGTGACCGATGATGGCAGTGTGATCGAGCGGATGGCAGTGTGACCGATGATGACAGTGTGATGGACGATGGCCGTGTGACCGATGATGGCAGTGTGACCGATGATGGCAGTGTGACCGATGATGGCAGTGTGACCGAACGGATGGCAGTGTGACCGATGATGGCAGTGTGACCGATGATGGCAGTGTGACCGATGATGGCAGTGTGACCGAATGGATGGCAGTGTGACCGATGATGACACTGTCACCGATGATGGCAGTGTGACCGATGATGGCAGTGTGACCGATGATGGCAGTGTGACCCAGTGGATGGCAGTGTGACCGATGATGGCAGTGTGACCGAGCGGATGACAGTGTGACCGACAATGACAGTGTGACCGATGATGGCAATGTGACCGATGATGGCAGTGTGACCGATGATGGCAGTGTGACCGAGCGGATGGCAGTGTGACCGATGATGGCAGTGTGACCGATGATGGCAGTGTGACCGATGATGGCAGTGTGACCGAGCGGATGGCAGTGTGACCGATGATGGCAGTGTGACCGATGATGGCAGTGTGACCGAGCGGATGGCAGTGTGACCGATGATGGCAGTGTGACCGATGATGGCAATGTGACCGATGATGGCAGTGTGACCGATGATGGCAGTGTGACCGAGCGGATGGCAGTGTGACCAATGATGGCAGTGTGACCGATGATGGCAGTGTGACCGAGCGGATGGCAGTGTGACCGATGATGGCAGTGTGACCGATGATGGCAGTGTGACCGAGCGGATGGCAGTGTGACCGATGATGGCAGTGTGACCGATGATGGCAGTTGTTGAGTCTGTGTTTACAAGTGCAGTTATTATGAATAACACGACACAAACAACAGAGAGTAACTAAACAGGTCTTTAGTGATTGAGGGTCAGAGCGGGAACTGAGATACATATTGCTCCACAGGGTTTATATACCGGTGTGGTCACTACCGATACTACAATGTACAGGAGCTGTTAAAAAGTAGTCCTTCACCTTAAGGTATCCTCTTAAGGTAGTACAGGTTACATACACTACAATTCCTCCCCTTTTAGCTTAACAGTGGACACCCCATTAATACAGTACATGAATATATATACATATATACAATTTACACACGATGAATATTCAAAGGTTCAGTCTCTGAGGAGGCTTCCGGATCCGTGTAGGATAATGCCTTTCAGGGATCTCTTGTTCCCCTTGCTGGGGTGACTCATTCAATTGATCTTCTATGGATTCAACATCATCTAATACAGCCGAGTCTGAGGTAGATGCTACAGGCTCAATAAATTCTTCAACTGGTGTCTCTGCCGCAGACATGGGGTTGACCCTTGTTCTTGATCCCACAAGTTGGTCAGCATGACGTCGTATTACATTCTCCCCAGTGCCTACCGTGTACATCAAAGGCCCCTGCCGTGCACAAATTGTTCCAGGTTGCCATTTATCATTTCTATAGTCCCTGGCCAACACTGGTTGACCTATTTCAAAACTCCGAGTGGCCTTTTCATTTATGTGTTGGAATTGCTTGTGTTCAACTTCCCGTCTCACATTGGGTTTTAACAAATCCAACCGGGACCGCAACCTTCTGTTATAGAACATGATGGCAGGGCTTTGATTTGTCACTGCATGCATGGCGTTTCGATATGCCATTAGGAAATTGTCCACCTTGTGTTGTAGTGGAATATGATCTTCACACATGGCCTTTATTGCCTTTTTGAATGTTTGTACAAATCTCTCGGCCAACCCATTTGTAGCCGGATGGTATGGGGCAGATGTATAGTGTTTCACCCCATTCTTTTTCATGAATTTCTGGAATTCTTCTGACACGAACTGTGGTCCATTGTCTGAACAAATTTGCTCGGGCAATCTATTCCTCGCAAATATAGTTCTGAAGACTGCAATCGTCTTCTCAGTGGTAGTGGTCGACATCTTGATCACTTCTGGCCATTTAGAGTGTGCGTGTACTGCTATCAAAAACATGGAATCCATGAATGGACCTGCAAAGTCAATATGCACGCGTTGCCATGGAGCTGAAGGCCATTCCCACGGATGCAGCGGTGCAATTGGAGGTGCATTCTGAACTTTTTGACACCCTGAGCAGCTTTTTGTCAGGCCCTCTATTTGTTTGTCTATACCTGGCCACCACACATAAGCCCTAGCAAGGCTTTTCATCTTGACTCCCCCCAGATGACCTTCATGCAATACTTTTAAGACTCTCTCCCGTAATTTAGGAGGAATAACCACCCTTGTTCCATACATCAGTGTTCCTTGACATACGGACAGCTGTTCTCGTCTGGCTGAGAATGCTGGTAACAGTGGTTCGCCATGTGCTGGCCATCCCTTTACCGTCAAATCGTAGACCCGAGACAGTGTCGGGTCATTTCGGGTCTCTCTCTCAATACCTGCATTGGGGACTGACAAGCATTCGATGATGGTCGAGTGGAATATCTTGACAGGATCAACTGCCGGTGCCTCTTCCGCTATAGGTAGTGTCAGGCGCGACAGCCCATCAGCATTACCATGTTGCTTTGTACCTTTGAACTCAATATCGTATTGATGTGCCCCTAGGAAAAGGGACCATCTCTGAAGCCTCTGTGCCATCATTACCGGAACACCCTTCTTAGGATTGAATATGGAAACCAATGGTTGATGATCTGTCAGCAGTGTAAACTGTTGTCCGTGCAGGTAGTGGTTAAATTTCTTCACTCCCCACACGAGGCTGAGGGCCTCCCTATCTATCTGAGCATAGTTGTGCTCAGCGGAGGTCAATGATCTGGATGCAAAAGCGACTGGCCTTTCTGAGCCATCTGGAAACCTATGTGAGAGCACCGCCCCGATACCATACGGAGATGCATCACAAGCCAACCGAATAGGTAGCGTTGGGTTAAAGTGAGCCAACACTTCCTTAGACGTGATCAACGCCTTGCTCTTCTGAAAAGCCCGCTTACAGTCATCGCTCCACTTCCATGGTATTCCTGTTTGCAAGAGGGTGTTTAGTGGGTGTAACACCGTAGATAAATTTGGTAAAAACTTGTGGTAGTAGTTAACCAGCCCGAGGAACGACCTCAACTGTGACACATTTTCCGGTGCTGGAGCCTTGACTACTGCCTCAATCTTGTCAGGGGACTCATGTAACCCCTCCTTGTCAATAACGTGGCCGCAGTACGAAATTTGCTTCTGAAAAAACTCGCATTTCTGACGATTAGCTCTTAGCCCATATTCTTTCAATCTGATGAGCACCTGTTCCAAATTCACGAGGTGATCACTATCGTTATCTCCTGTAACCAGGATGTCATCCAAGTAACACTGTGTCCCTGGAATTCCCTGCAAGACCTGTTCCATGGCCCATTGCCAAATAGCCGGAGCCGATGCCACTCCAAAAACCAGCCTATTATACTGATATAAGCCCTTATGCGTGTTGATCGTGAGATACTGTCTCGACACTTCATCAACTTCCATCTGCAGGTACGCCTGCGCCAGGTCTATCTTGGTGAAGTGCTTGCCGCCAGATAGCGAAGCGAAGATATCTTCAATCCGCGGAAGCGGATATTGCACTGTGTGAAGAACTGGATTAACAGTGACTTTGAAATCACCACAGATGCGAACCTTCCTAGGTTCACCAGGCGTGTTGCTCAACGATCGCTTCATGACAGGAACAATGGGTGTAGCCCACTCGCTCCAGTCCACTTTGGACAGTACTCCTGAACGTTCTAACCCTTCCAGCTCTGCTTCCACAGCAGGTCGTATCGCATAAGGCACCGGTCTGGCTTTGAAAAATTTTGGGCTTGCATTTTCTTCAACCTTGATGGTTGCAGTAATTGCTTTCAGTGTCCCAAGTCCCTGTTGGAACACCTCCTTAGCATCGTCGAAGATTTTGGACAGTTGTCCAGGTTTGACGTCGTCCTCCTTACTGGCATCCACAGTCAGTGCTCGTATGGAATGCCAATCCAGTTGTATTTTCCAGATCCATTCACGTCCTAGTAGTGGCGGACCTCCCTCAGGTAACACATATAAGTCCATTTTCTGACTTTCTTTACCATTGTAGACCACGTTTACTTTTATTTTTCCTTTGGGGTATACTTTTTGCCCCGTGTATGTTTTCAATACAATCTTCGTATCCCTCAGGGGAATGTGCGAGAATAACCTTTTGTAGTCTCGCTTATTTATGACCGTTAAGGCCGATCCTGTGTCCAATTCCATCTTCACTTGGACTCCTGCTATCTTGAGCATGACCCAGATAGTTTGGTTGCCCACATTATGTATCTTCAGACAACCCAGTTCCTTGCTGCTGGAGTCTGAATCAGTCTTCTGTTCATCCGAACTGTTCTCTGTCACTTTATGTACTTTTTTGTACTTCTCCTGCGGTGACTTTTTGCTGTTGGTCTTCTTTCCTGACCGGCAGACTCTCGCTATGTGACCAAGTTTGCCACATTGCCTGCATGCTTTGTCTTTGAACCAGCACTGGTTCTGGTCATGCGTTGTCCTACCGCAACGATAGCACTTTACTGCACCCAATGCCATTTCATTGGTGCTGAATTCAGGTGGCTTTTGCTGTATTTCCGCAGCTCCCCGTGCTGCTGCTTCGTACGATACGGCCACGCTGAAAGCCTTGTCCAGTGTCAACTCTTTCTCTGAGAGTAGCCTTTTCTGGGTTCCTTCACTCAGGAGACCGCAGACGAATTTGTCCCGTAGGGAATCTGCCAGTCCTGCTCCGAACTGACAGTGCTTTGATAGCTTGCGTAATTCCGTAAGGTAATCAGCGTTACTCTCATCTTTATGCTGATTCCTCTTGTAGAATTTAAATCGTTCTGCTATCAGCAGCGGTGTAGGGTTTAGGTGCTCCTGCAGGATAGCAACAATATCCGTGAAACTTTTTTCTACTGGTTTATCTGGGGTTATCAGGTTCCTCAATAACCCGTACGTCTTCGCACCCATCAAGTTTAATAGGGTTAGTGCTTTCTTATCATCCGGCACTTCATTCGCTCTACAATAAACTTCGATGCGTTCCACATAAGTGGACCAATCTTCCACATCGTTGTCGAATGCAGTAATGTTGCCTGTTTTTGGCATCCTAGCTGAGTTTTTTCTTTCCCTTCGGATATTATTATTATTTTTTTTTTTTTAATTTAAGATGGCGGCTCCCGCGCTCGTCTTCTTCTCCGCTGGCTCAAGATGGCGTCTTTGCCCGCGCTGCTGCTGCCCGCGCCTCACAGCGGTCCTTCCTGCACTTGTTTTTCCCTGTATGTGCGCTTCCTTGAGCTGCTGTTGTTGTTGTTGTTGTTGCCACGCCGCTTTATGCGGTCCTCGTGGCAATGGAGCGCCTTTCTGGCTGCTGCGCGTCTCTGCCCCGCGATTGCATGTCCGGCCCCTGACACCGGCTGCGGTCTTGTTCTCCGCCCTCTATGCTTTCCTCCCCTTCTCCCTCCAACAAGCTCGGCCGTCTTCCCCCGCGCCGCTCGATCGGGCTTACCCGCCGCTGCCTTAGAAGGATTGCGCACTACCTGTAGCCAGCCCTTATGCTGGACTTCGTGGCCAGGAAACCAAGCCCAGTTCTCGATGGCCTCCCTTGCGATGCACCGCTCTGCAGGATGCTGAGGGCGGATGCCCTTGGTCGGCGCCCGTGTTCCAGGACGCAGCCTCCTTCCAATGTACCCCAGATTCAGTACTGGGGGAGGTGATGCAAAACTGCTGCTAGGTTCGATCAGACTCGTCACCACTGTTGAGTCTGTGTTTACAAGTGCAGTTATTATGAATAACATGACACAGACAACAGAGAGTAACTAAACAGGTCTTTAGTGATTGAGGGTCAGAGCGGGAACTGAGATACATATTACTCCACAGGGTTTATATACCGGTGTGGTCACTACCGGTACTACAATGTACAGGAGCTGTTAAAAAGTAGTCCTTCACCTTAAGGTATCCTCTTAAGGTAGTACAGGTTACATACACTACAGCAGTGTGACCGATGATGGCAGTGTGACCGATGATGGCAGTGTGACCGATGATGGCAGTGTGACGGACGATGGGAGTGTGGCCGATGATGGCAGTGTGACCGATGATGGCCGTGTGACTGATGATGGCAGTGTGACCGATGATGGCAGTGTGACCGATGATGGCAGTGTGACCGAGCGGATGGCAGTGTGACCGATGATGGCAGTGTGACCGATGATGGCAGTGTGACCGAGTGGATGGCAGTGTGACCGATGATGGCAGTGTGACCGATGATGGCAGTGTGACCGAGCGGATGGCAGTGTGACCGAACAGATGGCAGTGTGACCGATGATGGCAGTGTGACCGATGATGGCAGTGTGACCGAGCGGATGGCAGTGTGACCGATGATGGCAGTGTGACCGAGCGGATGGCAGTGTGACCGAGCGGATGGCAGTGTGACCGATGATGGAAGTGTGACTGAGTGGATGGCAGCATTAAAAAAACAAGCCTGAAGGCTTTGTGTCTTAATGCGAGGAGCATTTGTAATAAGGTGGATGAATTGGCTGCGCAAATAGTGGTAAATGAATACGATTTGGTTGGGAATACGGAAACATGGCTCAAGGATAGCCAAGACTGGGAACTCAACATCCAGGGGTATTCGATGTTCAGGAAAGATAGGCAAAAAGGAAAGGGAGGTGGGATAGCATTACTGGTTAAAGAAGGGATTAACACAATTGTAATGAAGGATATTAGCTCTGATGATGTGGAATCTGTATGGGTAGAATTGAGAAATACTAAGGGGAAAAAAACATTAGTGGAAGTGGTATATAGACCTCCAAACAGTAAGGCGGAGGTTGGGGATGGAATTAAAAGGGAAATTAAAGAAGCGTGCAATAAGGGCACAGCAGTCATCATGGGTGACTTTAATCTACATATAGATTGGGCCAACCAAATTAGTAACAATACTACGGAGGAGGAATTCCTGGAGTGTTTACGGGATGGTTTCCTGGACCAATATGTCGAGGAACCAACCAGAGATCAGGCCATCTTAGACTGGGTATTATGTAACGAGAAAGGATTAATTAGCAATCTTGTTGTACGAGGCCCCTTGGGTCGGAGCGATCATAATATGATCGAATTCTTCATTAAGATGGAGAATGAAGTAGTTGAATCAGAGACTAGGGTCCTCAATTTAAATAAAGGAAACTACGATGGTCTGAGGAGCGAGTTGGGTCGATAGGCAATGGCAAACATTCAAAGACCAAATGGATGAGCTACAGAATTTGTTCATCCCAGTTTGGAATAAAAATAAAACAAAAAAGGTGACTCAACCTTGGCTAATGAGGGAAATTAGGGATAGCATAAGATCCAAGGAGAGAACATATAAATTGGCCAGAAAAAGCAATAATCCTGAGGATTGGGAGCAGTTTAGGATTCAACAAAGGAGGACAAAGGGATTAATTAAGAAAGGGAAAATAGAATATGAGAGTAAGCTTTCAGGGAACATAAAAACTGACTGTAAAAGCTTTTATAGATATGTGAAGAGAAAAAGATTGGTGAAGTCAAGCGTAGGTCCCTTGCAGTCAGAATCAGGGGAATTTATAATGGGGAACAAAGAAATGGCAGACCAACTAAATACATATTTTGGTTCTGTCTTCACAAAGGAGGACATAAATAACCTCCCAGAAATACTGCGGAACATAGGGTCTGATGAAAGGGTGGAACTGAAAGAAATCAGTATTTGTAGGGAAATGGTGCTAACAAAAATTGATGGGACTGAAGGCCGATAAATCCCCAGGCCCTGATAATCTACATCCCAGGGTACTTAAGGAAGTGGCCCTAGAAATAGTAGATGCATTGCTGGTCATCTTCAAGAACTCGATAGACTCTGGAACAGTACCCATGGATTGGAGGGTAGCTAATGTTACCCCACTATTCAAAAAAGGTGGTAGAGAAAAAGCGGGGAATTATAGACCAGTAAGCCTGACATCGGTAGTGGGGAAAATGCTAGAGTCCATTATAAAAGATGTAATAGCAGAGCACTTGGAAAGCAGTGACTGCATCGGAAAAAGTCAACATGGATTTACAAAAGGTAAATCATGCTTGACTAATCTACTGGAATTTTTTGAGGATGTAACTGGTAAAATAGATAAGGGAGAACCAGTGGATGTGGTGTATTTGGACTTTCAGAAGGCTTTCGATAAGGTCCCGCATAAGAGATTAGCGTGTAAAGTTAAGGCACATGGGATTGGGGGCAAGGTATTGAGTTGGATAGGGAACTGGTTGGCGGACAGAAAGCAAAGAGTTGGAATAAACGGGTCGTTTTCCAAGTGGCAGGCATTGACTAGTGGGGTACCGCAGGGATCGGTCCTTGGGCCCCAGCTATTCACAATATATATTAATGATCTGGGCGAGGGAATTGGATGTAATATCTCCAAATTTGCAGATGACACAAAGCTGGGTGGGAGGGTATGCTGTGAGGAGGATGTCGTGAAACTCCAGTACGATTTGGACAGGTTGGGTGATTGGGCAAAAACGTGGCAAATGCACTATAATGTGGATAAATGTGATGTTATCCACTTTGGTGGCAAAAACAGGAAGGCAGGTTATTATTTGAATGGCAATAGATTGGGAGAAGGGGAAGTGCAACGAGACCTGGGTGTTAATGTGCACCAGTCGCTGAAGGTAAGCAGGCAGGTGCAGCAGGCGGTTAAGAAGGCAAATGGTATGTTGCCCTTCGTACCAAGAGGGTTTGAGTACAGGAACAAGGATGTCTTGCTACGGTTGTACAGGGCCTTGGTGAGACCGCACCTTGAGTATTGTGTGCAGTTTTGGTCGCCTTACCTGAGGAAGGATGTTCTTGCCATGGAAGGAGTGCAGCGAAGATTCACCAGGCTGATACCTGGGATGGCAGGAATGATGTATGAGGAGAGATTGTGTCGATTGGTCTTATACTCACTGGAGTTTAGAAGATTGAGAGGGGATCTCATCGAAACCTATAAAATTCTGTCAGGCCTGGACAGACTAGATGCAGGAAGGATGTTTCTGATGGCCGGGGAGTCCAGAACCAGGGGTCATAGTCTAAGGATAGATATACCTATCAATTCATCCAATGAAAAGCGACGAGTTAAGAAAGTAACTATAGGTTTTTATTGGCTAAATAACAGAGCCCACCCTCGTGGGTGATCGGATCCAACAAGGAGGAATGCCAGCCAGTCGACCACCTTTATACCTGGGCAGGTAGGTGGAGCCATGGGCGGGTTCAGCAGTGGTCAGCCAAGGTATAACAGCATGACAAGAGGCGACCTCGTATAGTGATACAACAGTGTGAACAGTGATAACCATAGAGTAATGATATAACAGTGATAACTATAGTGTAACGATAGTGAACGATAAAAGTGGTTTACCACATTCACCCCTTGTTTAGATTTGAGTCCGGCGGGGTGAAGTGTACTACCAGTTCTGGTATGTCAGTCTGTCCGGAGGCCCCGTAAGCCTTTCTGATCGTCGCAGCGACGGTGTTGCGTTATCCGGTGTTAATGCTGGTGTCTGCATGGTCGGCGAAGGCTCGTGGGGTTCCGGCATGCCGTCTACCTGGGCTGGAATTGGGGGGGTGGTGGGGGGGGGTAACGGTGGTGTCTCCGGAATGCCCGAGGGTGCGAGGTCTCGTAAGGAGACTGTGTCCTCCCGCCCGTCTGGGTATGCCACATAGGCGTACTGGGGGTTGGCGTGCAGGAGGTTCACCCTCTCGACCAGGGGGTCTGTTTTATGGGCCCTCACGTGCTTTCGCAGCAAGACGGGCCCCGGAGAGGTCAGCCAGGTTGGTAGCGTGGTTCCCGTAGTCGACTTCCTGGGGAAAACAAACATTCGTTCATGGGGGGTGGCGTTAATGGCAGTGCAAAGTAGTGACCGGATGGAATGCAGCGCTGCCAGGAGGACTTCCTGCCAGCGGGAGGTTGGGAGGCCCTTAGACTTTAAGGCTAAGAGGACGGCCTTCCATACAGTCGCATTCTCTCTTTCCACCTGGCCGTTCCCTCGGGGGTTGTAGCTGGTGGTCCTGCTTGCAGCAATACCTCTCGCTAGTAGGAACTGACGGAGTTCCTCGCTCATGAAGGAGGAGCCCCGGTCGCTATGTATATAGTTTGGGAACCCGAACAAGGCGAAGAGGTCGTTCAGGCATTTAATGACCGTGGTACTGGTCATGTCTGGGCAGGGGAAGGCAAAGGGGAAACGGGAGTACTCATCAACAATGTTGAGGAAGTACACATTACGGTCAGAGGACGGGAGGGGCCCCTTAAAATCGATGCTCAAGCGCTCGAAGGGGCGGGTGGCCTTGATCAGGCTTGCTCTGTCCGGCCTAAAGAAGTGCGGTTTGCTCTCGGCACAGGTCTGGCAGTTCCTGGTCATGGTCCTGACCTCCTCGATGGAGTAGGGCAGGTTGCGGGCCTTAATGAAGTGGTAAAGTCTGGTGACCCCGGGGTGGCAGAGGTCGTTGTGGAGGGTCTGAAGTCTATCAATTTGCGCGTTGGCGCATGTAATTCGTGATAGAGCATCAGGGGGTTCGTTCAGCTTACCTGGCCGGTACAAGATATCATAATCGTAGGTGGAGAGCTCGATTCTCCACCTCAAAATCTTGTCGTTCTTGATTTTGCCCCTCAGCTTGTTATTAAACATAAAAGCGACCGAACGCTGGTCGGTGAGGAGGGTAAATCGTTTGCCTGCCAGGTAATGCCTCCAGCGTCGTACAGCCTCCACGATCGCCTGGGCCTCCTTCTCGACCGACGAGTGTCGGATCTCAGGGCCCTGTAGGGTCCTTGAGAAGAAGGCCACCGGTCTCCCCTCCTGGTTAAGGGTAGCGGCTAGGGCGAAGTCGGATGCATCGCTCTCCACTTGGAAAGGGATGGACTCATCCACCGCGTGCATTGTGGCCTTAGCAATGTCTCCCTTAATGAGGGAGAAGGCTGCGCACGCTTCCTCCGTAAGGGGGAAGGATGTGGACTTCATGAGGGGTCTGGCTTTGTCCGCATAATTGGGCACCCATTGGGCATAGTAGGCGAAGAGCCCCAGGGTTCTCTTCAGCGCCTTTGGACAGTGGGGGAGGGGTAACTCCATGAGGGGGCGCATTCTTTCGGGATCGGGGCCGATGACTCTGTTCTCTACTACGCAGCTGAGGATGGCAAGGCGCGAGGTGTTAAACACACATTTCTCCTTATTGTAGGTGAGGTTCAGCCGTTGGGTCGTACGGAGGAATCTTTCCAGATTAACATCATGGTCCTGCCGGTCGCGGCCGCAGATGGTGACGTTATCTAGATAGGGGAACGTGGCGTGCAGCCCGTTCTGGTCAACCATCCGGTCCATCTCCCTTTGGAAGACCGAAACCCCGTTGGTGACGCCGAAGGGAACCCTAAGGAAGTGGTAGAGGCGGCCATTCGCCTCGAAGGCGGTATACTGGCGGTCCTCGGGGCGGATAGGGAGTTGGTGGTAGGCCGACTTAAGGTCGATGGTAGAGAATACTCAGTATTGTGCAATCTGATTGAACATATCAGATATGCGGGGAAGGGGGTATGCGTCCAGCTGGGTGTACCGGTTTATGGTTTGGCTGTAGTCGATGACTGTGGTAAACCACTGTTTGTATTCCACTGTGTACATGCCTGGACATGCCTCAGCTGACTCCTCCCACAAGTCCCAGTTAAAGGTGACTGCTCCCCAGCCCTTTGTATTTCTGGACCGGTCGACCACTCGAGGCAGACCTTCATTCTTTTGTTAATAAAAGCCTTTAGTTACTCTCTTAACTCTCAGTCTTTTATGAGTAATTGATAGCGCATCAATTTTATTAACAACATTTTTATAATGGAGAAGACCTCCGGAGAGACTCCAATACACTAACTTTTAATACACCTCACCCCGCCGGACTCAATTTTAAACAAGGGGTGAATGTGGTAAACCACTGTTTGTATTCCACTGTGTACATGCCTGGACATGCCTCGGCTGACTCCTCCCACAAGTCCTAGTATAAAGGTGACTGCTCCCCAGCCCTTTGTATTTCTGGACCGGTCGACCACTCGAGGCAGACCTTCATTCTTTTGTTAATAAAAGCCTTTAGTTACTCTCTTAACTCTCAGTCTTTTATGAGTAATTGATAGTGCATCAATGACCAGGCGGTTTTTATTGCCGGTCTTAACGACTACAACCTGGGCACGCCAGGGGCTGGTGCTCCCCTCGATGATGCCCTCCTTCAGGAGACGCTGCACCTCAGAGCTAATGAAAGCTCTGTCCCCGGCGCTGTACCGCCTGCTCTTGGTAGCGACGGGTTTGCAGTCGGGGGTGAGGTTAGCAAACAGGGAAGGTGGCGGGACCTTGAGGGTGGATAGGCCGCAGGTGTTACGCGGTGGGCGTTTTAAAAGCTGCTGGTCGTCGACTGTGAGTGGGGGGAGGGGTCCACCGTATGCTAGAGTGACACTTTGGAGGTGGGATTGGAAGTCCAGCCCTAGTAGGACGGCAGCGCAGAGCTGGGGCAGGACGAGGAGTTTAAAATTTTTATACTCCGTGCCCTTAACCGACAGGGTCACAACACAGTAGCCACTGATGTCTGTGGCGTGGGACCTCGATGCCATCGAGATCCAGTTGCGCGTTGGCCGGACAGTGAGGGAGTAGTGGCTCACCGTGTCTGGGTGGATGAAACTCTCCGTGCTTCCGCTGTCGAACAAGCAGGTCGTGGCGCGGCCGTTTACTTTGATGTCCATCATGGACTTGGACAGGTGATGCGGGTGGGCTTGGTCCAGTGTGACGGAGGCTAGTGTATGGCTGAGCGAGCTGCTGTAGTCTGCGGGTGAGGCGGTGGTCGGGTCTGGAGGCAAGGTGGCGGTCGAGTGTGGTGGGTAAAATGGCGGCGCCCACGAGGTTGGACAAAATGGCGGAGAAGATGGCTGCCCCCACAACTCACATGAGGCACTGCTGGTGTCGGTTGCCTGGATCAAAGATGGCCGCCCCCATAACTCACACGTGGGGATGCTGGCATCTGTGGCCTTGATGGAAGATGGCCACCCCCACAACTCGCATGAGGCACTGCTGGCCTCTGTTGATCTCCCTCTGCAGGCCTTAGCAAAGTGGCCTTTCTTCAGGCAGCTTGAGCACGTCGCGTTTCTCGCTGGGCAGCGCGCCCTCGGGTGTTTCGCCTGGCCGCAGAAGAAGCAGCCGGCGGCCCGATCGCGGGGCTCCGATGTCGCAGCCGGTACCGGGGGTGGCGGTCCCGATCGGGTCCGGGACGCCGACGCTGAGGTAGGTCCCAGGGGCGGCGCTGCGAGGGGTATTGCGGTCGGGGTTGGTCCCGAGTCCCAGGGTCGCGAATTACAGTACCTGGAGTGCGCCTCGAGGTCCCGATGGGCCACTTCTAGGGAGCGAGCAAGGGCTGCAGCTGTGTTCAGGTCGAGGTCCTTTGCTTCAAGCAGTCTTTGCCGTGAGTAGTCGGACCGCAGGCCTTTCACGAAGGCATCGCGGATATTATCTTCAGTATTTTCTGCCGCCGTTACCGCTTTAAAGTCACAGTCCCTGCCGAGTGTTTGTAGCGCCCGTAAAAATTAATCTACAGACTCTCCTGGCTGTTGCGGGCGGGATCTTAGGAGATGTCTGGCATACATGGAATTTACCGGGCTCTGGTACTGTTGTTTCAGCAGGTTGATGGCGGCCTCGTATGTAGTAAGGTCCCGGATGAGTGCGAATACTTTAGGGCTCACTTGGGCGGTCAGAACTCTTAGCTTGGATCTCTGAGGCACGCCGGATTCTCCCAGGTAGGATTCGAAACAGCTCAGCCAGTGTTCGAAGTCGAGGGCTGAGTTTGCTGCCTGTGGGTTTAGATCCAGGTACGGTGGTCGGAGGGCTCGCAGCCAGGCCGGCTGCCGTGGCTGTTGTAGCTGGGCATCTGGCTGGTCGTTTGGCTGGTCGTTTGGCTGCTCAAGTAACGACATTTTAAAATTTAGCCAATAAAATTGATATACCTATCAATTCATCCAATGAAAAGCGACGAGTTAAGAAAGTAACTATAGGTTTTTATTGGCTAAATAACAGAGCCCACCCTCGTGGGTGATCGGATCCAACAAGGAGGAATGCCAGCCAGTCGACCACCTTTATACCTGGGCAGGTAGGTGGAGCCATGGGCGGGGTCAGCAGTGGTCAGCCCAGGTATAACAGCGTGACAAGAGGCGACCTCGTATAGTGATACAACAGTGTGAACAGTGATAACCATAGAGTAACGATATAACAGTGATAACTATAGTGTAACGATAGTGAACGATAAAAGTGGTTTACCACAAGGATAAGGGGTAAGCCATTGAGGACTGAAATGAGGAGGAATTTCTTCACCCAGAGAGTGCTGAACCTGTGGAATTCTCTGCCACAGAGGGCAGTGGAGGCCAGTTCATTAAATATATTCAAGAAAGAGTTGGATATATTTCTTCAGGCTAAAGGGATCAAGGGATATGGGGAGAAAGCAGGGACAGGGTACTGAATTTGGATGATCAGCCATGATCTCATTGAATGGCGGAGCAGGCTCGAAGGGCTGAATGGCCTACTCCTGCTCCTATCTTCTATTTTTCTATGTTTCTATGTCACCGATGATGGCAGTGTGACCGATGATGGCAGTGTGACCGAGCGGATGGCAGTGTGACCGATGATGGCAGTGTGGCTGATGATGTCAGTGTGACCGATGATGGTACTGTGACCAAGTGGATGGCAGTGTGACCGATGATGGAAGTGTGACCGAGCGGATGGCAATGTGACCGAGTGGATGGCAGTGTGACTGATGATGGCAGTGTGACTGAACGGATGGCAGTGTGACCGAGCGGATGGCAGTGTGACTGATGATGGAAGTGTGACCGATGATGGCAGTGTGACACGAACGGATGGCAATGTGACCGAGTGGATGGCAGTGTGACTGATGATGGCAGTGTGACTGAACGGATGGCAGTGTGACCGAGCGGATGGCAGTGTGACCGATGATGGCAGTGTGACCGATCGGATGGCAGTGTGACCGATGATGGCAGTGTGACCGATGATGGCAGTGTGACCAATGATGGCAGTGTGACCGAGCGGATGGCAGTGTGACCGATGATGGCAGCGTGAGCAATGATGGCAGTGAGACCGAGCGTATGGCAGTGTGACCGATGATGGCAGTGTGACCGAGCGGATGGCAGTGTGACCGATGATGGCAGTGTGACCGATGATGGCAGTGTGACCAATGATGGCAGTGTGACCGAGCGGATGGCAGTGTGACTGATGATGGCAGTGTGACCGAGCGGATGGCAGTGTGACCAAGCGGATGGCAGTGTGACCGATGATGGCAGTGTGACCGATGATGGCAGTGTGACGGAGTGGATGGCAGTGTGGCCGATGATTGCAGTGTGATCGATGATAGCAGTGTGACCGATGATGGCAGTGTGACCGATGATGGCAGTGTGACGGACAATGGCAGTGTGACCGATGATGGCAGTGTGATGGTCGATGGCAGTGTGACCGATGATGGCCGTGTGACCGATGTTGGCAGTGTGATCGATGATGGCAGTGTGACCGATGATGGCAGTGTGATCGATGATGGCAGTGTGATCGATGATGGCAGTGTGACGGACAATGGCAGTGTGACCGATGATGGCAGTGTGACCGATGATGGCAGTGTGATCGATGATGGCAGTGTGATCGATGATGGCAGTGTGACCGATGATGGCAGTGTGACGGACAATGGCAGTGTGACCGATGATGGCAGTGTGACGGACGATGGCAGTATGACGGACGATGGCAGTATGACCGATGATGGCAGTGTGACGGACGATGGCAGTGTGACCGATGATGGCAGTGTGGCTGATGATGTCAGTGTGACCGATGATGGTACTGTGACCGAGCGGATGGCAGTGTGACCGATGATGGCAGTGTGACCGAGCGGATGGCAGTGTGACCGATGATGGCAGTGTGACCGATGATGGTACTGTGACCGAGCGGATGGCAGTGTGCCCGATGATGGCAGTGTGACCGATGATGGCAGTGTGACTGAGCGGATGGCAGTGTGACCAATGATGGCAGTGTGACCGATGATGGTACTGTGACCGAGCGGATGGCAGTGTGCCCGATGATGGCAGTGTGACCGATGATGGCAGTGTGACCAAGCGGATGGCAGTGTGACCGATGATGGCAGTGTGACCGAGCGGATGGCAGTGTGGCTGATGGTGGCAGTGTGGCCGATGATAGCAGTGTGACCGATGATGGCAGTGTGACTGAGCGGATGGCAGTGTGACCGATGATGGCAGTGTGACTGATGATGGCAGTGTGGCTGATGATGGCAGTGTGACCGAGCGGATGGCAGTGTGACGGATGATGGCAGTGTGACCGATGATGGCCGTGTGACGGACGATGGCAGTGTGACCGATGATGGCAGTGTGACGGATGATGGCAGTGTGACCGAGTGGATGTCAGTGTGACCGATGATGGCAGTGTGACCGATGATGGCAGTGTGACCGATGATGGCAGTGTGGCCGATGATGGCAGTGTGACCGAGCGGATGGCAGTGTGACGGATGATGGCAGTGTGGCCGATGATGGCAGTGTGACCGATGATGGCCGTGTGACGGACGATGGCAGTGTGACCGATGATGGCAGTGTGACGGATGATGGCAGTGTGACCGAGTGGATGTCAGTGTGACCGATGATGGCAGTGTGACCGATGATGGCAGTGTGGCCGATGATGGCAGTGTGACCGAGCGGATGGCAGTGTGACCGAGCAGATGGCAGTGTGACCGATGATGGCAGTGTGACCGAGCGGATGGCAGTGTGACCGAGCAGATGGCAGTGTGACCGAGCGGATGGCAGTGTGACCGAGCAGATGGCAGTGTGACCGATGATGGCAGTGTGGCCGATGATGGCAGTGTGACCGATGAGGGCAGTGTGACCGATGATGGCAGTGTGTCCGATAATGGCAGTGTGACCGAAGGGATGGCAGTGTGACCGATGATGGCAGTGTGGCCGATGATGGCAGTGTGACCGATGATGGCAGTGTGACCAATGATGGCAGTGTGACCGAGTGGATGGCAGTGTGACCGATGATGGCAGTGTGGCCGATGATGGCAGTGTGACCGATGATGGCAGTGTGGCCGATGATGGCAGTGTGACCGATGATGGCAGTGTGACCGATGATGGCAGTGTGGCCGATGATGGCAGTGTGACCGATGATGGCAGTGTGACCGATGATGGCAGTGTGACCGATGATGGCAGTGTGGCCGATGATGGCAGTGTGACCGATGATGGCAGTGTGGCCGATGATGGCAGTGTGACCGATGATGGCAGTGTGGCCGATGATGGCAGTGTGACCGATGATGGCAGTGTGGCCGATGATGGCAGTGTGGCCGATGATGGCAGTGTGACCGATGATGGCAGTGTGACCGATGATGGCAGTGTGATCAATGATGGCAGTGTGACCGAGCGGACGGGAGTGTGACCGATGATGCCAGTGTGACCGAGTGGATGGCAGTGTGACCGATGATGGCAGTGTGACCGAGCGGATGGCAATGTGACCGAGCAGATGGCAGTGTGACCGATGATGGCAGTGTGACCGATGATGGCAGTGTGACCAAGCGGATGGCAGTGTGACCAAGCAGATGGCAATGTGACCGATGATGGCAGTGTGACCGATGATGGCAGTGTGACCGATGATGGCAGTGTGACCGATGATGGCAGTGTGACCGATGATGGCAGTGTGGCCGATGATGGCAGTGTGACCGATGATGGCAGTGTGGCCGATGATGGCAGTGTGACCGATGATGGCAGTGTGACCGATGATGGCAGTGTGATCAATGATGGCAGTGTGACCGAGCGGACGGGAGTGTGACCGATGATGGCAGTGTGACCGATGATGGCAGTGTGACCGATGATGGCAGTGTGACCAAGCGGATGGCAGTGTGACCAAGCAGATGGCAATGTGACTGATGATGGCAGTGTGACCGATGATGGAAGTGTGACCAAGCAGATGGCAGTGTGACCAATGATGACAGTGTGACCGATGATGGCAGTGTGACCGATGATGGCAGTGTGGCCGATGATGGCAGTGTGCCCGATGATTGCAGTGTGACCGATGAGGCAGTGTGACCGATGATGGCAGTGTGACCGATGATGACAGTGTGACCGATGAGGCAGTGTGACCGATGATGACAGTGTGACCGATGAGGCAGTGTGGCCGATGAGGCAGTGTGACGGACGATGTCAGTGTGACTGATGATGGCAGTGTGACTGATGATGGCAGTGTGACCGATGATGGCAGTGTGACCGATGATGGCAGTGTGGCCGATGATGGCAGTGTGACCGATGATTGCAGTGTGACCGATGAGGCAGTGTGACCGATGATGACAGTGTGACCGATGATGGCAGTGTGACCGATGATTGCAGTGTGGCCGATGATGGCAGTGTGACCGATGATGGCAGTGTGACCGATGATTGCAGTGTGGCCGATGATGGCAGTGTGACCGATGATGACAGTGTGACCGATGAGGCAGTGTGACCGATGAGGCAGTGTGACGGACGATGTCAGTGTGACTGATGATGGCAGTGTGACCGATGATGGCAGTGTGACCGATGATGGCAGTGTGACCGATGATGGCAGTGTGACCGATGATTGCAGTGTGACCGATGAGGCAGTGTGACCGATGATGGCAGTGTGACCGATGAGGCAGTGTGACCGATGATGGCAGTGTGACCGATGATGGCAGTGTGACTGATGATGGCAGTGTGACTGATGATGGCAGTGTGACCGATGATGGCAGTGTGACCGATGATGGCAGTGTGACCGATGATGGTAGTGTGGCTGAGCGGATGGCAGTATGACAGGTGGTACTAAGACGCTAGACTTAGGCTCCAGTCTCTTCGGGGGCGTGGATTCCAATTCCACCGCTGCCGTAGTTTGTGTTTATTTGTTATGCTGATAGATTTAGATGAGAAAAGACGGGAGGAGGCTAGTGTGGAGCATAAACGCCGGCATGGACTGTTTGGGTCGAATGGCCTATTTCTGTGCTGTATATCCCATGTAATCCTATGTAAAGGTCAATTTTAATCCTCAGATCATACAACTCTACAAGTGCAGATTAGCACAATCGTAGATCATAGGGAAGCAAAATCTGCTTGCAGGAATTAATGTTGAACCATTCCGAGAGAACATGATTCTATAATATAAAAGGAAATATTTGTATTTATATAAAAACTAATGAAAGGTCATTGACCTAAAACTTTAGAATCCCAACCTGAACCTGCCTACAACCCAGGTGGGATGGGGGATGGGACAGGGGGTGGGACAGGGGCGGGGTGGGAGCCGGGACAGGGAGATGGGGCTGGGGCGGGGACGGGATGGGGGCGGGATGGGGTGGGACGGAGTCAGGGACAGGAGGCGGGACGGGGGTGGGGGCAGGACGGGGCGGCGGGAGTGGGGGCGGGGACAGGGGCGGGGGCAGGATGGGGCGGGACGGGGCATGGACAGGAGGCGGGACGGGGGTGGGGGCAGGACAGGGGGGGCGGGAGTGGGGGCGGGTGAGGCGGGGGGTATGGGATGCGGGACAGAGTCAGGACCGGGGGGGCGGGACGAGGCAGAATGGGGGCGGGGGCAGGGGCAGGGACGGAGGTGGGACGGGGCGGGATGGGGCAGGGGCGGGGACGGGAGGCAGGACAGGGGCGGGGTGGGGGCAGGGCGGGGACAGGAGGTGGGATGGGGCGGGGCGGGGGCGGGGACAGGAGGCGGGACGGGGGGCGGAGGCAGGGACGGGAGGCGGGCCTGGGATGTGGACGGGACGGGGGGGCGGGAGTAGGGGCGGGGGGGTACGGGAGGCAGGACGGGGCGGGACGGGGGTGGGGATGGGAGGCGGGCCGGAAGGCAGGACGGGGGTGGGGCAGGGACGGGAGGCGGGATGGGGCGGGGCGGGGGAGGGACGCGGGCTGGACGGGGGCGAGACAGGGCAGGCAGCCATCCCGCTGTCAGGAGGAGACACGTCAATTTAATTATTTTAATGAGGTTGGAAGCCTCTTCAACTTCCATTTTGAGTTTAACTGTACACACTTTGTAAAACCTGACAGTTACAGCAAGGCGGCGACTGCTGCATCTTGGAGGTAAATGTCATTACACCTATCCCCTGGATCCAGGGTACCTGATTAACCCACCCCCTCCCCCGCGATTGGAGACCCCCTCAGACTTCCCAGACTCCCTCCCATCCCCCTGTAACATCCATGTGTAATTGAGACACGGACTGCAGGAGTTGGTTATAACAGGTGTTTACTGAATGGAGACAAAACTGGAACTACTATACAAAGTTACTTCACAGGCTTATATACCGGGTTGGTCACTACTGGTACTGCAGTATACAGGGGCTGCAGAATATAGTTCCTTCTTCAAAGTACATACAATACAATTCCTCCCCTTTTAGCTAAACAGTACATAACATTCGATTAATAATTAAATAACATATTTACATTTACAGTTGCTATATACATTAGCTGAAGTTAAGCAATTATAAATTCAGTCTTTGAGGAGGCTTCCTGATTCTGTCCGGATAACGCCTCTTTGGGGTATCAGGTTCTTCTGGCAAAGTTGATTCGGGATCAACGTCGTTGTTTGGTTCGTCTGCTTCCAATATCACCGAGTCTGCGGTAGATGCAATTGGTACTTCAGTTTAATCGCCAGGTGTATCGGATCGTGGTGTGGATTTGACGTTTTCCAGTGACTCTAGAATCTGGTCAGCATGGCGCCTTACAATGCTCTCTCCAACGTCCACGGTATACATTAGAGGCCCTTGCCGTGTGCAGCTCGTTCCTGGCTGCCATTTCTCTGTGCGGTAGTCCCGGGCCAAAACTGGTTGACCTATCTTAAAACTCCTGGTAGGCCTTTCATTCATATTCTGAAACTGCCTGTTCTCCACATCTCTTCTGATGTTTGGCTTAACCAAATCCAAGCGGCATCTTAGTCTTCGATTGAAGAACATCATGGCTGGAGTTTGGTTGGTAACCGCATGTGTCGCATTCCGGTAGGCAAACAAGAAGTTATCCACCTTGTGTTGTAGGGGTATGTCTTCATTACACATTGCCTTGATAGCCTTCTTGAATGTTTGAACGAACCTCTCAGCCAATCCATTGGTGGCTGGATGATATGGGGTGGATGTGTAATGCTTAACACCATTGTTCTTTAAGAACCTCCGGAACTCTTCAGACACAAACTGTGGTCCATTGTCGGAGCAAATCTGCTCAGGCAGCCCATTTCTGGCGAATATGGTTCGTAAGACTGTGATGGTTTTTTCTGTGGTGGTTGAGGACATTTTTATTACCTCTGGCCACTTTGAATGTGCATCCACCGCAATTAAAAACATCGAGTCCATAAATGGACCAGCAAAATCAATGTGTACCCTTTGCCATGGAGGTGAGGGCCACTCCCATGGATGTAGAGGGGCTTGTGGTGGGGCGTTTTGGACCTTCTGGCATCCTGTACAGCTCTTGGTCATCTCTTCGATTTCTCTATCAATTCCCGGCCACCACACAAACGCTCTGGCTAAGTTTTTCATTTTTACCCCTCCCAGATGATCCTCATGAAGCTCATTGAGCACTCTATCCTTCAATTTGGGTGGAATTACTACTCTGGATCCACACATCAAGGTTCCTCGGCACACTGACAGCTGTTCTCTTCTCAGTGAGAATGCTGGCAACAGTGGTTCGCCATGTGCTGGCCATCCCTTCACCGTTAAATTATAGATCCTGGAGAGTGTCGGGTCATTTCGTGTTTCCTTTTCTATGTTTGCATTCGTCACAGGTAGACATTTGACTATGGTCGAGTGGAATATCTCCACAGGATCCACTGCAGGTGCTTCTTCCACCATCGGCAACGGTAGGCACGACAATCCATCAGCATTCCCATGCTGTTTAGTTCCTTTGTACTCGATGTCATATTGGTGTGCCCCTAGGAAAAGGGACCACCTCTGTAGCCGTTGTGCTGTCATTATCGGGACGCCCTTCTTAGGGTAGAAAATGGAGACAAGAGGTTGATGATCCGTTAGTAGAGTAAATTTCTGTCCGTGCAAGTAGTGATTGAATTTCTTCACCCCCCACACCAGGCTGAGGGCCTCGCTGTCAATCTGGGCGTAGTTACGCTCGGCTGCAGTTAACGAGCGTGACGCAAAAGCTATCGGCCTCTCTGAACCATCAAGGGATTTATGTGACAGTACCGCTCCAACGCCGTAGGGAGACGCATCACACGCCAGTCTTATCGGTAGTGATGGGTTGTAGTGAGCCAATACTTCTCTTGAAGTGATCAGGCCTTTACACTTTTGAAAGGCCCGCTTACATTCATCGCCCCATTTCCATGCTACTCCAGTTTGTAGCAGGGCGTTCAGTGGGTGCAGAATTGTGGACAAATTCGGCAAAAACTTATGGTAGTAATTCACCAATCCGAGGAATGACCTCAGTTGCGACACATTTTCAGGCGCTGGAGCCTTAACTACTGCTTCAATTTTGTCAGGGGACTTATGTAACCCCTCTTCATCAATCACGTGGCCACAATACGATATTTGTTTCTTAAAAAACTCGCACTTGGGGCGATTGGCTCGTAGCCCATGTTCTGTTAGTCTAGTGAGCACCTGCTCTAGGTTGGCAAGGTGTTCACTGTCATTTTCACCTGTCACTAGGATGTCGTCCAAGTAACACTGAGTCCCCGGAATCCCTTGCAGGACTTGTTCCATCGCTCTTTGCCATATAGCCGGAGCTGATGCAACTCCGAATACCAGTCGATTATACTGGTAAAGACCTTCGTGAGTGTTTATCGTGAGATATTTCCTAGAGGATTCTTCAACCTCCATCTGCAAATATGCTTGCGCTCGGTCAATTTTTGTAAAACGTTTCCCTCCAGATAGTGAGGCGAAATATCTTCTATCCTCGGAAGAGGATACTGTACTGTGTGAAGGACTGGGTTCACAGTCATCTTGAAGTCCTCACAGATGCGAACCTTCCTTGGCTCCTCAGACTTATTGTTTAACGTTTTCTTCATGACAGGAACGATGGGTGTCACCCACTCGCTCCAGTCTACCTTAGTTAGCACGCCTGCATTCTCCAGATTCTCCAGCTCTGCCTCGACGGCTGGGCGAATTGCATACGGTACCGGTCTTGCTTTGAAAAACTTCGGAATTGCATTCTCTTCTATTTTTATCGAGGCGGTTACGCCTTTAAGAGTGCCCAGTTCTTGTTGAAATACCTCTTTAGCGTTAGCCAAGATTTTTGACAATCGTCCAGGCGTGACGTCATCATCCTTTTTACCAGCCACCGTCAGTGCCTGAATGGAGTGCCAGTCTAAACTTATCTTTCTGATCCATTCACGTCCCAATAACGGTGGTCCACCATCTTGCAGTATGTACAGATACAATTTCTGTATTTCCTTGCCGTTGTATTCGACAGGCACCCTTATTTTCCCTCTGGGGTATACTTTCTGCCCCGTATATGTCTTCAAGACAATGGATGTGTCTTTCAAGGGTATGTGTGAGAATAGCCGCTCGTAGTCTCGTCGATTCATGATGGTCAGGGCTGATCCTGTATCCAATTCCATTTTGACTTGGGACCCTGCTATCGTGAGGGTGACCCAAATGGTTCGGTGATCCTCTTTTGTGATTACGCTGTGTAGTTTGAGACAGCTTAGTCTCTTGTTCCCGGATTCACTATCGCTCTTCTGGTCTTCGGAACTACTGTCCGTCATCTTTTGTACTTTCCTGTACTTTTCCTTAGTAGTCTTTTTGTTGTCGTTAGTCTTCTTCCCGGACCTGCAAACTCGTGCAATGTGTCCCATCTTTCCGCATTGCCTGCATGTTTTGTCCTTGGACCAGCAGTCCTTCTGGTCATGGGTTGTTCTGCCGCAGCGATAACATTTTTCAAATCCCCGTGTCATTTCATGGGTGCCGTATTCCTGTGGCTTTTGCTGTATTTCCGCAGCTCCCCTTGCTGCTGCTTCGTACGATACTGCCACGCTGAAAGCCTTATCTAGCGTCAGCTCTTTCTCTGAGAGTAACCTCTTCTGGGTTCCTTCACTCAGGAGTCCACAGACAAATTTGTCCCATAGGGTATCTGCCAGTCCTGCTCCGAACTGGCAGTGCTTTGATAGCTTGCATAGTTCCGTAAGGTAATCAGCATTGCTCTCATCTTTATGCTGATTTCTCTTGTGGAATTTAAATCTTTCTGCTATCAGCAGCGGTGTAGGATTTAGGTGTTCCTGTAGGATATCAACAGTTTCGTTAAAACTCTTCACCATCGGTTTGACTGGAGTGATCAGGTTCTGCAATAGGCCGTACGTTCTTGTGCCCATTAAGTTTAGTAGTACCGATGCCTTTTTCTCATCGGCTACCTCATTTGCCTTGCAATATACTTCGACTCTTTCCACATACGTGGTCCAGTCTTCTATTGCATTATCGAAGGCAGTGATATTGCCAGTCTTCGGCATCTTGGAGATCTAAGATGGCGCCTCCCGCGCTTTGCCTTCTTCCCCGATTGAACAAAATGGCGCCTCCCGCGCTTTGCCTTCTTCCCCGCTGGATTAAGATGGCGCCTCCCGCGCTTTCTGTCTTTTCTGCCGCTGCTAGCGCTGTTGCTGGCGTTTTTATGCCTTGATGGCGACGCCCTATGGCCTTTGCGCACTTCCCCCCCGCGCTGCTGCCAACGCCGCTCTCCGCGGTCCCCGTGGCAAACTGCAGCTCCTCGCGGCTTTCTGCGCTTCTAATTTCTTTTATTTTAATTACTGTTCCCGTCGTCAGAGCAGACCCTATGGGACACTTTCCTCCCTCTTCTTGGGTCTGTACGCTGCCCTGCTTCGTAGCACCGGCCGCGCCCTGTGTGCTCCACCCTCTCTCTCTCTCTCCTCTTCCCGACAACGCTGCTCGGCCCCGTTGAAAAGCCACCCGATCGAGCTCTAGCCCGCCGCAGCCCAGGAAGGATCAGTGTACTACCTGCCACCAGCCCGATTAGCTGGAACACCATAGACTGGATAACCAAGCCCAGCTCTCGACAGCCTCTCCTGCAAATCTTCGAATTCGATGAATCAGAGAGCGGTTGCCCACGGTCGACGCCCGTTTCTTCAGTTTGTTTTTTTTCTTTTTGGATTTCTTCCTTCTGGCCTCGACCTCTAACAACTTCGCTTCAGGGATGGATCCCCGTGAGGTGGTGCAGAACTGTAGGTAAGTTCGGATCTGTTCGTCGCCAGTGTAACGTCCGTGTGTAATTGAGACACGGACTGCAGGAGTTGGTTATAACAGGTGTTTACTGAATGGAGACAAAACTGGAACTACTATACTACTATCTGAACTGGGCTGGCTGCTTGTGGGGAAACAGAAGCCTTGAATACAAATCATGCCCTGGCGTTAGAGTCGGCTTGGCCTGCGGGAAACCTGGCCTCCCGGGTTTCCCAACCACCTCGGAAACCGCCCCCCCCCCCCCCCGACCGCCCCCAACCCGCCTTCCCCATGAAAATCCAGCCCACGAACTGTTTCTCTCTCCACAGGTGCTGCCCGACCTGCTGAGTATTTCCAGCATTTTCTGTTTTTACTTTAGGTTTCCTGCATCTGCAGTATTTCGCTTTTCGACTTGGATTTGCCCTTCATGTCCTTGCGATGCCCCAAAAGAAACAAGAAAGCAAGAAAGCTGCCCAATTAGTCCCACTCCCCCATCTCTTTCCCCACAGCCCGACAAATGTTTCCTTTTGATGGTGATTGTGTGGGCAGGGGGTTGTGGAGGTAGGATTTAGATGCTGCAATAGTTATAGCATCAACTGGTCCTTGTCAACTATGTGAACTGTGTGGACTTTCAGCTCAGCAGATAGTCCTGGAGCCGGTCTGGTTGAGGGAGTTTGCAGTGGGTGGGAGGCTCGTTTGCACGAAGAGGCCGCATACCTCCCAATGTTTATCTATCTCCGTGCACGGCCTGTACATCACTCGCTTCTGAAATTTGGTGCTCTCGCCTCTCAAAAGGCTGTTGACGCTGAGGGTCAATTGAAAATGTCAAAACTGAGATTGACAGGTTTTTGATGGGCAAGGGGATTAAGGGTTATGGAACCAAAGGCAGGTGAAAGGAGTTAAGAAACAAATCAGCCATAATCTAATTGAATGGCGGAACAGACTCGAGGGGCTGAATGGCCTACTCCTGTTCCTGTGTTCTTGTGACTGGCAAATGTCCACATAGAAAGCATTTCTATAGCGTCTTTCACGACCACAGCAATCCCAAAGCGCTTTACACCCAATGAAGTGCTTTTGAAGTGTGGTCACTGTTGTGATGTAGGAAACATGGCAGCCAATTTGCGCACAGCAAGCTCCCACAAACAGCAGTGTGATAATGACCAGATCATCTGTTTCTATTGACGTTTGCTGAGGGATTAATATTGGCCCAGGACACCAGTGAGAACTCCCCTGCTCTTCTTCGAAATAGTGCCAAGGGGTCGCTTACATCAACCTGAAAGGTCAGGCCGGACCTCAGATTAACGCCTCATCTGAAAGACATCGCCTAAACACTTCACAGCCAATGAATTAATTTTTGAAGTTTGGTAATCGTTGTTTTTGTAGGAAAACATTGGCAGCCAAATGACAGCAAACCATAACTGTTAGCAGATGCAGCGTAATATTTTTCCTGATGTACGTTTCTACTAGTTACATTTCCCGGCATTTAGCTCTCAAAAGCACCTGATATTTATTCGGCACAACAATTAACCCTTAACTTCTGCACATGGATCTCGACAGGGTGAAGGATAATTTCAAAGGGGGAGAAATTCATTATCGCCCAGGAGTGTGCGCTAACTTTGGAAAAGTTTGAGATTCAGCGCCAGGCGCTAATGAATCTCGCTGCACGCAAAATTCAGTGTCATCGCTCCAAGAAAGGATGGGGGTGCTAAATCAAGCGCTAACAGCCTAGTTCAGTGGCGTTAGACTCCAAGCGCAAGCCAATATCAGTTGCAGTCTAATCGCAAGTCATCAGTGCCACAGGGTCTTTCCAGTTCTTAAAGGGGAGGTTCATTGATGCTGCAGAACCTCATTCTCGGCATTGCTGCCTGTGCACTTGTGTCAGCGAGCAGGAGCAGGCCAAGCCCAAGGGGTCGAATGACTCAACCAGCTGTACTCATGGCAGATTCACACCCCAGGGAGAGAGCCCGCAGATATTCGGACCAAGCATTGGAGGAGTTGATGTCCGCTGTGGAGAAACGAAGGGCGGTGCGCTACCCGGCAAGTGGCAGGAGGCCCTCACCGTGAGTCTTCCACGCCATGTGGAGGGAAGTTGCCCATCTGGTCTCGGGTAGCACTGTGGTCCCCAGGACCCACACACAGTGCAGGAATAAATTTAACAACCTTACTCAGGTGGTCAGGGTCAGTAAATGCCTCAACAAATGCTACATACCACCATCTGAACATCAGTCTGCACACACTGCCCAAAGCACCACACCCCCAGCATTCACCCACCAACAATCTCCACCTACCAACACTCACACCCACATCTTACACCTTGCACATAATGACAGCTATTCAACTATGGCAGTCACATCACCCAAACACATTGCTCCACACTCACTCATAAACTTTCCTTTCTCTTGCAGGCCAAGGTGGCTCACAACAGGAGGGAGCAGGAGCGCACAGGCGGGGGACAAGCTGACACCCAATCACTGTCTGAGCTGGAGAATAGAGTGCTGCAGATTATTGGATGTCAGATGGTGGGTGCCGTGGCCACTGGTGGCGTTGACCCCCTTGGGGCCAACAACGGTATATTCATCCCTACTCTTTCTTCTCACATCCCACTTCCCCCTCACCCCACAAGCCTTTCGCACTTTCCAGCCAATCATGCTGTACACATGCATTTCTCCCTTCCTGCCCCCCTCCCCTCACCTTAACCCGACTCTTGTGCCTTTATGCTTTAAGATAATGAGCAAACAGCTGAGCAGCCTGTCCCTGAGGGCACCGTAGAGAGCGAGGGGGGAGAAGAGGAGGAGGAACACACCGCGTCACTGCATGTCTCACCCACAGGCACCATGCGTTCTTTAGAAGCTTGTATATTAGCGGGATCTGCACAGGGTGAGGCATCGGGGATGAGTGGGCTGCAGCAAGGCCAGGGGGAAAGGGTAGCTCAGGGGCCAGCTCCCCGGAGGGCGAGTTCTGCTGCACAGGACTCAGATGAGGACCTCGATGGGGAGACCTTTAGAGGAAGGGTGATGGGCATGCACACGGAGATGATAGGTGCAATGGCAAGGGTGCCTGAGAGCCTCTTGGCAATGGTAAGGAGCATGGAGGAGTCCGCCTCCAACATTGCACAGAGATCTGCACACACCATGGAGCCCTTCATTTCCAGCCTGCAAAGGATGGTAGACTCCCAGAGAGACCGTGGCAACCTAGACTTGATGCCGCGTGTGATGGGCAATCTGGCAGCTTCCATTGCAGCATAGGCGGAAGTGATGTAATGTCTCAGTACTGTAATGCAGACTATGGTTGGTGCCATTCAATCTCAGACTGCTCTCATGCAGTCTCAGCTTGATGCCATGCAATCTCTGACTGCTGCCATCGTGGCTGGGTCGACCACCGTCCACCGGGGTTTTCACGGTGTCGCAGCAGGCCAGCAATCCGTGCTCCAACAGATTGCTAGGGATGCTGAGGTGCTGCCCCGGGGGAGTGGCAGTGGGTCAGTGGAGCAGGAAGCTGCTGTCCTCTCTCAGGATGACAGCCTTCCTGCTCCCACCACTGCCACTCCGCCATTGCCCTTGTCGCTGCCTGTCATCCAGCCAGCCCAGACTGCTGCCGCCTATGATGAGGTGGTGCAGTCTACAGCCGGGCTTTCCAGGCCCAGAGCTGGTCGAGGGCGTCCTGCAAGACCATCTGAAGTCTCCCGCATGGACACTCAGCAGCCTTCCACCAGCCGTGCTGCAGCCACTGGGCCAACACTTCGTAGGAGCACTAGAGTAGGCAAAGGCACAGTAACCGAGGGCACTAAGGGATTGCAAAAGGGTGAATAGCTAATATTGTTGTTGTAAAGATGTGTTCACTGATTATTGATAAGTTTATTAATTCACTTTGGATAATTTTGTACTGTCTCTCATTTCAGCTGTGCGCTGTGATATGGCCTGCGACAGGGATGGAATGATGGGGATGTGGTGAGCAACGGGGATCTGGGTTGAATTTACTGGAACCACAGTCTGATGAGACGGTCACGGACCGCCCTTACGGAAGGCCAATTGAGTGGCTGCCTCCTCCCTCACTCCTGTTCCTCCTCCTCCTTGTCCTCCTCATCGTCCTCGTCGTCCTCCTCTCCCTCTTCCTCCTCCTGAAGTGGTCCCGCAATCCCTGCTGGCAATGGCTGGGCCCTCATGATGGCCACATTGTGGAGCGTGCAGCAGACCACGAAAAGATACACCCGCTCTGGCGAGTACCGAGTGGTCAAGGCAGCGGACCCGTTGCTTGAGCACTCCAATGGTCTACTTGATGATGTTCCTGGTGGCAGCATGGCTCTCATTGTACGAGTGCTGGGCATGAGTGTTGGGGTTGCGGAGGGGAGTCATGAGCCAGGTGGAGAGCGGATAGCCCTTGTCTCCGAGCAGCCAGCCGCGAGCTTGACATGGCATCTGTAAGCGTGTTGGCACAGGATGAAGGCATCATGGATGCTGCCAGGATAGCGGGCATTGACATTGAGGATTCGTTGTGTGTGGTCACACACCAACTGGATATTAAGTGAGTGATAGCCTTTGCTGTTGCGGAAGATCTCAGGATTGTTAGGCGGTGCCCGCAAAGCCACGTGGGTGCAGTCAATGGCACCCTGCACCATGGGGAATCCTGCTATCCTGGCAAACCCACATGACACCGAGCCACATAAGAAGAAATTAGGACAGAGCTTGGTCAAAGTGGTAGGTTTTAAGGAGCGTCTTAAAGGAGGCAAGAGAGGTAGAGAGGCGGAGGGTTTAGGCAGGGAGTTCCAGAGCTTAGGGACTAGGCAACAGAAGGCATGGCCACCAAAGATTGAGTGATTATAATCAGGGATGCTCAAGAAGGCAGAATTTGAGGAGCGCAGATATCTAGAGGGAGTTGTGGGGCTGAAAGAGATTACAGAGATAGGGAGGGGTGAGGATATGGAGGGATTTGAAAACAAGGATGAGAATTTTGAAATCGAAGCGTTGCTTAACCGAGTTAGGACACGGGCAGCCGAGTTTTGGATGACCTCAAGTTTACGTAGGGTAGAATCTGGGAGGCCAGCCAGGAGTGCATTGGAATAGTCAAGTCTAGGGGTAACATAGGCATGGTTGAGGGTTTCAGCAGCAGATGAGCTGAGGCAAGGGTGGAGACAGGCAATGTTACGGAGGTGGAAATAGGCAGTCTTAGTTATGCTGCGGATATGTGGTCGGAAGCTCATTTCAGGGTCAAATATGACACCAAGGTTGCGAACAGTCTGGTCCAGCCTCAAACAGATGCTAGGGAGAGGGATGGAGTCGGTGGCTAGGGAACGGAGTTTGTGGCGGGGACCAAAGAAAATGTCACACTCGCCTCTGAGTCAGAAGGTTGTGGGTTCAAGTCTCACTCCAGGGACTTGAGCACATAAAGCTAGGCTGACACTCCAGTGCGGTGCTGAGGGAGTGCTGCACTGGCGGAGGTGCCGTCTTCTGGATGAGACATTAAACCGAGGCCCCGCCTGCTCTCTCAGGTGGACATAAAAGATCCCATGGCACTATTTCAAAGAAGAGCAGGGGAGTTCGCCCCGGTATCATGGCCAATATTTATCCCTCAATCAACATGACGATCAAATCTCCAGCCCACCTGCCCGGGTTCCAACCAGTGGGGGAGGGTGCAGCCAACGACAGCTCATTCTGGGGGTCGGATTTCCAAAGAATCTTCCTCCCATTCATTCCCATTGTGTAGAAGTCCCAGCATTTCAACCATACATTCACTTTCTCAGCTCCCCTTGCCCTCTCTCTGCTGAATTCATTACCCTCCAGTCCTCCCTAAACCTCTCCCTCTGTATAAACTCTCCTACCTATATTCATGGTCATGCCCTTGACTTCACCATCTCCTATGGGTCAATCTAACTCCAGTGGTCTCCTTCAATGAAGAGGCCAATTCTGACCACTTCCCACATATCGCCCACCACCTACAGTCCACCAGCCCCTTCCAACCACACTTCCTTCTGTGTACGCCCCTGGAAAACACTCTCCTCCAAGTCACTTTCAATTGCATTTTCAAACTCTGAACGGCTTTGCCTTTGGCCCTCCATTCACTGCAATACCTCTACAGCTGTCGATTTGCTCAACCACCTCCCCACCTCCACCCACATTAAAGGCACTATATAAATACAAGCTGTCATTGTTGAAACACCTTCTCAATCAACCGAGGTCCAAATTTGGGTAATTAGAAAATGTAAAATACAAAACTATTGCGAAGGAATTCGAGAAAACATTAAAGAACATATTTACATGGCTTCTTCAGAACATAAATAGGTTATTCAGCTCTATATATTGTCACCAAGTTCTTCACCTTCCAACCCTATTACACTGTTTAGTTGAGTGACAGTCAGAAAGAAAGAACTTCCATTTATATTGCCCTCAGGCGTGCCAAAGTGCTTCATGAGTGGATGTGGCAGGACTGCAGAGCTTTGATCTGATCCATTGATTGTGGGATCGCTAAGCCCTGTCTATAGCATGCTGCTTCCACTTTTTAGCATGCCTGTGTTGCAGCTTCCCCAGGTTGGCACCTCATTTTTAGGTATGCCTGGAGCTGCTTCTGGCATACCTTCTGGCTACACTTCTTATTGAACCAGGGTTGGTCCCCTGGCTTGATGGTAATGGTAGAGTGAGGGATATGCCGGGCCATGAGGTTACAGATTGTGGTGGAATACAATTCTGCTGCTGCTGATGGCCCACGGTGCCTCATGGATGCCCCGTTTTGAGCTGCTAGATCTGTTCTGAATCTATCCCATTTAGTACAGTGGGAGTGCCACACAACATGATGGAGGGTGTCCTCAGTGTGAAGACGGGACTTTGTCTCCACAGGGACTGTGAGGTGATCACTCCTACCAATACTGTCATGGACAGATGCATCTGCAACGGGTAGATTGGTGAGTCAAGTAAGTTTTTCCTTCATGTTGGTTCTCTCACTACCTGCCACAAGCCCAGTCTAGCAGCTATGTGTTTCGGGACTTGGCCAGCTCAGTCAGTAGTGGTGCTACCGAGCCACTCTTGGTGATGGACATTGAAGTCCCCCACCCAGAGTACATTCTGTGCCCTTGCTACTCTCAGTGCTTCTTCCAAGTGGTGTTCAGCATGGAGGAGCACTGATTCATCAGCTGAGGGAGGGCGGTAGGTGGTAATCAGCAGGCGGTTACCATGAGACTTCATGGGGTCCGGAGTCAATGTTGAGGACTCCCAGGGCCACTCCCTTGCAACTGTATACCACTGTGCTGCCATCTCTGCCGGTGGGACAGGACATACCCAGTGATGGTGATGGAGGAGTTTGGGATGTTGGCTGAAAGGTATGATTCTGTGTGTATGACTATGTCAGGCTGTTGCTTGACTAGTCTGTGGGACAGCTCTCCCAATTTTGGCACAAGTCCCCAGATGTTGGTGAGGAGGACTTTGCTTCTGAATTACTAGTCCAGTGAGGAGGTCCAGGCCTCTGGATTACTAGTCCAGTAACATAACCACTATGCTACTGTTCCTTGCAGTATTAGAAGCATCACATCTTGCCTATCACATCACGACCACTGTTTGAGTGAGTGTCCTTCAATGTACTCGTACATTGGAAAAAAAAACGTTTTCAGTCTACATGCAGTTCCAGGTATTGACCACCATGTGGCATTAGAGAGCAATTTTAATTAAACAAATGAAGGAATGTATAAATAAATATGTGTCTTTGTTTCTTTCTTTTTCTCTTCTTTGTCAACCCACATGCAGGTTATATTCTTACTCAAAATTGACATTTGGCTAAATATGATCTTCCGACCAGTTAGAACCATAGATTCATAGAGATTTACGGCACAGAAGGAGGCCATTCGGCCCATCGTGTCCGTGCCGGCCAGAAGAGAGCTCTCCGGCCTAATCCCACTTTCCAGCTCTTGGTCCGTAGCCCTGTAGGTTGCGGTACTTCAAGTGCATATCCAAGTACTTTTTAAATGTGATGAGGGATTCTGCCTCTACCACACTTTCAGGCAGTGAGTTCCAGACCCCCACCACCCTCTGGGTGAAAAAAGTTCTCCTCAACTCCCCTTTAAACCTCCGAACAATTACTTTAAATCTATGCCCCCTGGTTATTGACCTCTCTGCTAAAGGAAATAGGTCCTTCCTATCCACTCTATCTAGGCCTCTCAGAATTTTATACACCTCAATCTAGTCTCCCTTCAGCTTTGTCTTACATAGAAACATAGAAGATAGGAGCAGGAGTCGGCCATTCGGCCCTTCGAGCCTGCTCCACCATTCAATGAGATCATGGCTGACCATCCAAATTCAGTACCCTGTCCCTGCTTTCTCCCCATATCCCTTGATCCCTTTAGCCTCAAGAAATATATCCAACTCTTTCTTGAATATATTTAATGAATTGGCCTCCACCGCCCTCTCTGGCAGAGAATTCCACAGGTTCACCACTCTCTGGGTGAAGAAATTCCTCCTCATTTCAGTCCTAAATGGCTTACCCCTTATCCTTAGACTATGACCCCTGGTTCTGGACTCCCCAGCCATCAGAAACATCCTTTCTGCATCTAGTCTGTCCAGACCTGACAGAATTTTATAGGTTTCGATGAGATCCCCTCTCAATCTTCTAAACTCCAGCAAGTATAAGCCCAATTGACACAATCTCTCCTCGTACGTCATTCCTGCCATCCCAGGTATCAGCCTGGTGAATCTTCGCTGCACTCCCTCCATGGCAAGAACGTCCTTCCTCAGGTAAGGTGACCAAAACTGCACACAATACTCAAGATGTGGTCTCACCAAGGCCCTGTACAACTGCAGCAAGGCATCCTTGTTCTTGTACTCGAACCCTCTTGCTACGAAGGCCAGCATACCATTTGCCTTCTTAACCGCCTGCTGCACCTGCATGCTTACCTTCAGCGACTGGTGCACAAGGACACCCAGGTCTCGTTGCACTTCCCCTTCTCCAAATCTATTGCCATTCAAATAATAATCTGCCTTCCTGTTTTTGCCACCAAAGTGGATAACCTCACATTTATCCACATTATAGTGCATTTGCCATGTTTCTGCCCAATCACCCAACCTGTCCAAATCGTACTGGAGTTTCACGACATCCTCCTCACAGCTTACCCTCCCACCCAGCTTTGTGTCGTCTGCAAATTTGGAGATATTACATCCAATTCCCTCGTCCAGAACAGCTGGGGTCCTAGGACCGATCCTTGCGGTACCCCACTAGTCACTGCCTGCCACTCGGAAAACGACCCGTTTATTCCAACCCGTCTTTTTTTATGATTCATTCACGGGATGTGGGCGTCGCTTGCAAGGCCAGCATTTATTGCCTATTCTTATTGCCCTTGAGAAAATGGTGGTGAGCCACAGTCTTGAACCGCTGCAGTCCATCGTAGCAGTTTTTTTTGGTACGACAGAGTGGCTTGCTAGTGGCCATTTCAGAGGACAGTTAAGAGTCAACCACATTGCTGTGGGTCTGGAGTCACAAATAGGTCAGACCGGGTAAGGACGGCAGATTACCTTCCCTAAAGGAAAGTAGTGAACCAGATGGGTTTTTACAACCATCCTGATAATAGCTTTTTATTCCAGATTTATTTAATTAACTGAATTTAAATTCCCCAACTCACGTCTCCAGATTATTACGATAGCAAAATACTGCAGATGTTGGAAATCCGAAATAACAACAGAAAATGCTGGAAAAACTCAGCAGGTCAGGCAACATCCGTGGAGAGAAATTTGAGTTGACGTTTCGGGTTGAACCCTTCTTCAAAACTGGCCAGTTTTGAAGAAGGGTTCAACCCGAAACGTCAACTCAAATTTCTCTCCACGGATGTTGCCTGACCTGCTGAGTTTTTCCAGCATTTTCTGTTGTTATTTCTCCGGATTATTAGTCCAGGCCCCTGGATTACTAGTCCAGTAACATAAACACTGTGCTACCGTACCTGCGAGTTCCAAAGAAAACAACCCCAGCCTCTCAGTTCTGTAGAAGGGTTTCGACCCGAAACGTTGACTCTATTTCTCTCTCCACGGATGTTGCACTGGCCTGCTGAGTTTTTCCAGCATTTTCTGTTGTTATTCCAGCCTATCCCATCTTTCCTCATAGCTAAAATTCTCCAGTTCTGACAACACCCTCGTAAATCTCCTCTGTACCCTGTCTAGTGCAATCACATCTTTCCTGTAATACGGTGACTAGCACTGGACGCAGTTGGTCTCACCTCTGAGATTAGGGCCTGTAAATTTGGCCACACATCACCTGGTGTTTTTTGGGGGGGACGCTAACTGGCCTACTAAGTCCTCAATATGGCGGGCAGGAAGTGCGAGCACATTTCCGTCCAGAATTGTTCCAGCCGCCTGTAAGATCTTAACGATCTCTGAGTTCTTGGACAAGACACCAATAGGCAGCAGCCAGTATGTTTGAGCAATAGATCAAGATTTATTAAGCATACAACATAATATACTTAATATTAGGCGATAGTTTTAACGAGTAGCTTGCAGCCTTTGGTCTCTGGAACCTCTTGGACACAGATGACGTCGTCTTAAGCCTGTTCCTTTGTCCTCGCAGTACGTCTGTGTGAAGTTGTTCTTTGAGTATCGAGGTTTTAACCCTTTTCTTATCAACAGTTTGTTTGGCCATTGCCAATATATGGTCTTCAACAAAATCACCTTTTTTAATTGGTTCTAATGGCCAAAATACCATTGTCACTCAGACTAAGGTAGCATCCCGCCTTGCCAGTATTTTTCCACCAACTTTGCCATGCTCAGTGTTATCTTGTTTATACTTTTTCACCCCATTGGAATTTACTTTATCTCTTTCATTTCTAGCCTCCCTGGTACAAGGCCTTTACACCAAGGGCCCATATCAGCGCTGTCTCACTGGTCTTGAGGTATCCAAACTATCTCACTTTAATCTACCAGATAAATACCTTATCTCCATGATCTCTTTCATTTTATGTCCTTATACTAATTATTTTTAAAATATCATTGCAATTAGTTTTGTTAAGCGAATTCTAAGTTCTATACAGCATTATAATATGTTATTTAATGATTTAACCTTCACTCGCAGTCTGTGGCTGGTTGTTATCAAAACTTAGTCAAAACTGCTTTTGACTGTCTGCAGCTACATTTTGAACAAGTCTTAGCTTTTTAGTTACCCAGGAGTAATTATGGGTAATATTATTTGGTCAATGGCTACACTTGAAGTTATACATATATGATTCTCATCTGCTAAATATCTCTAAATATCAGCCTTTTGTACAGCCATATTGGAAAAGGATGACAAAATAAGCGCCCCGGGCCCACGGCTGCAGCAGGAGTTAGCCTCTTTGCCGATGCAAATAAGGGGCCTAACACCTTTTGGAGGCCCCCCACTTCAAGACTGGTTTGTCCTGAGGCACCGGCTGCACTCGGTAACACCAGACCCTCTGGCAGACAAGATACGTTTCTCACAGTTACTTACCTGGATGTGGAGGCCGGAGGAGCAGGCGCGTTCCACCCAACCCTACATTTAACAAAAGCTCACCGCCACTCCCGACCCCCCCCGCCGCCCCCCCTGCCTCCTATTCCTATAATCCCGACCTCCTCTCTGCCTCCACTATCCTGGAAGGAGAAGACAAACTTGCATTTATATCCCACCTGGATTCCAGACCTTGGTCACCCTTTCGATGAAAAAGAACATTCTGACATTGGTCCTAAATTTACTGGTTGCCAGTTTGAATCCATGTCCTGGCCACCTTGTCTAGTTTCTTGGATTATCTTGACTGAGGCAACCTATCCTAAACAAACCTCCACGAATTTCCATGAGCTGCATTGGGAAAACCCACCAAAAGATAGAAAACCCTCCTTATTACTTAGGATACTTCTGGGGGGATGGGGGAAGATCTGGAGACAGGCCTCAGATCGTAGCACATTGTTGGTTTTTGTGATATCCGAGTAGTAAGGTCCGAAACTGAGATAAGCAAGATCTTAGGAACCAAACCCAACTGTTTAATTATACGGTGTAGCAGAGACACATCTCTTACAGGCTGCAAGCAAGACACAGTGGCCTAGAAATTCAGTAAGGTGCTGCCAGCTTTGCGCCCAGTTACCGCCTAAAGAGGGCTTCTGCGCCAATACAGGAGTTTGCGCTGATATTCAGCGCAGCGGTAATGGCGGCGGTAGCCGTTAGCGCTGCGCCGGCACCGATGACGTCATCGGTGTACGCAGTGCCCCGGTTCCGCCCCGATACTGGCCCGATCCCCATATTTAGTTGCGGCCGCCTCTTCCGCAGCGGCCGCAAACAGCGACCAGAAAACGGGGCCGTACTGTAGCCTTAGTGGGGCGCTTTAAGGTGGAAGTGCGGCCGGCCGCTTTTTCGGCGGCCGCCTGCCCGCACCTCCTTCCCCGGCCTCCTCCACCACCCCCCCCCCGCGGCATTGCCGGCTGCTTTCCGCGAACCCGGCACTTCTCCGTGGTGCCGGGCTCATTTGCCGGCACTATCCAGCGGCGATCTCCCCGTTGCAGGCGCCTCCACCTTAAGAGAAGGAGGAGGCCTGCAGTACCGCAGCCTGCCGCTCCGCAGCGGGTGGCGCAGCAGCGCCTAGAGTGCTGCAATTCAGTTTCAGCGCCCCAAGCGGGGGCGGGCACACCCTGGAATAGCGCCCAGTTCCGACTTGGGGTGCAAAAAGTGAATATCTGACGGTCGCAAATGGCTCCGCGCCCAGCGCTAACTTTTGGGCGCTAGCCAGCTGGCGGGGCCATAGTGAATTTCTAGGCCAGTATTTCTAACTGCACGAGCCAAGATGGAGGGTTCAACTCTGAGTCATACCCATAATGCAATGCCACATTACCTTAATAACTGGTGTACCATGACCCATTACCTTAAACACTGGTGAATGTGATACTTTAATCTTTGGCTCCATCTGGTGGATAACTTAAACATTACATCCCAGATTACTATATCCCCCCCCCTCTTAAGTTTACATTAATTTCTTAACAACATTCTTAAAAAGTCCCATAAGGAACTCCTTTAACGATAGTCCATACTGAATGAATCTAGCAGGTCGTTATCAATCTCTCTGGCAGCTTGCGAGCCCTTGGTGAGCGTCTTACAGTCAAGTCCCTGCTTGGTTGTGGTAGAGCTACCTGCTGCTCCTGAGCAGTACTCAGAGTATCTGACTCTGCTACGATGGTTTCCTCTTGACGAAGGGGTCCAGGTGGAACTGGCTCTCTTCATGGTGTTGGTACCACCGATGCATTTGAATAACTGGGGGCCAACTTGTCCTCCGACATCTCCTCTGGAACCTCCAGTTCGATTTCCCCTTGTCTGGTCAGTATCTGATCTACATGTCTGCGTACTACCTGACCAGTTCCCACCATGACTGTATATGATACTGGACCGGTCATTGAGTCTATGACGCCAGGAATCCATTTTGGACCATAACTGAAATTCCTGGTAAGGACCGCATCTCCTTCTCCAAAACTGCGGCTCTTTGTCCTTCTGTCATGGTTCTCCTTTTGTTTGATTTGTCGGTTTTCCACCTTCCTTTTTAGGTCTGGGTGAACCAGGTCAAGAGTGGAGCGTAGTCGACGTCCTAACAACAGCTCAGCAGGAGAGAGTCCTGTGATAGATTGAGGTGTTATTCTGTAGCTGAACAGAACTCGTGACACCTTGGTTGCCAAACTCCCTTCCGCACATTTTTTTCATCATCTCCTTAAATGTTTGTACGGCTCGCTCCGCAAATCCATTTGAAGACGGATGATATGGAGCTGAGGTCACGTGCACTATGCCATTGTTTCTCATGAACTCTTTTGTTTCTGTACTCACAAAACACGTGGCATTGTCACTTACTATGATCTCCGGTAGCCCTTGATTACTAAAACTCCTACGCAGGCAGTCTATAGTAACAGTAGATGAAGCAGAATTTACAGGATACACATCCATCCATTTGGAATGTGCATCAATGATTATGAGGAACATCTTTCCCATGAATGGACCCGCATAATCTACATGTAATCTTCTCCATGGTTTATCCGGCCACTCCCAGGGGTGGAGAGGAGCCGCTGCTGGTGCCTTCCTGTGTACTTGACAAGTGCTGCATGTCTTGACTAGATTTTCTATCTCCTCATCTAGCTTTGGCCACCACAAGTAACTCCTTGCCAAGGCTTTCATACGCGAAACTCCAGGATGACACTGATATAGTTGCCCTAGGATAGACTGTCGTGCTGGCTGTGGAATAATCACTCATGCTCCCCACAACACGCAACCATCCTGCACACTCAGCTCTGTCTTCCTGACACTGTGTGTGAAATCAGTCCCTTCCAGATGCTGTGGCCAAACCCTCATCACATATTCTCGGACTCTAGACAGTACTGGATCTTTACCGGTCCATGTCCTTACTTGTTCTGCGGTCACAATTGCCATGTCCGTGTCCTCCAACATCAAAACTCTGTCCTCTGGAGCTGCACGGATAGGTGTACCTGGCAGTGGAAGACGGCTCAAGGCATCTGCGTTCCCATGGTACTTGCCCGCCTTGTAAACGATGACATACTCATATGCCCTCAATGTCACTGCCCACCTCTGGACCCGGGGTGACACCATCTGTGGTACTGCTTTCATTTCATTAAAAAGAGATAGAAGAGGTTTATGATCGGTGCATATGGTGAACTTCCTGCCATATATGTACTTGTGAAACCTCTGTAACCCAAACATTACTGCTAACCCCTCTTTATCTAACCGGGAATAGTTTTTTTCCGCTGGTGTCAGAGTTCGAGACATAAACCCTATTGGTCTTTCTGTGCCATCTTCCAAGCTGTGTGAAAGAACCGCCCCCACCCCGTAAGGTGAAGCATCACAAGAGAGAATGATGTCTTTCTCTGCATTGTAGTGAACCAGTACATCTGAGGACAGCATCAGTTTCTTGGACTGTTCAAATGAAACCCTCTGTTCCTCTTCCCACTGCCACTGTGTCTCCTTACGCAGAAGTTTGTGAAGAGGTGCTAACACTATTGCCAAGTTAGGTAAAAATCTGTTATAATAGTTTAGCAGTCCCAGGTAAGCATTTAACTCAGTCACATTGGTAGGAGCTGGGGCCTCCTGCAGTGTTTGTACCTTCTCCTTGATTGGATGGAGCCCTGTGGCATCCACTCTGTGTCCCAGGAACACTGCCTCATTCCCCAAGAAAGTGCACTTACTCCTCTTGAGCCATAACCCAGCCTTATCCAATCTTTGTAGTACCTCTCTCAGAGTGCTCAGATGCTCCTGGTCAGTTTGTCCCATCACCAGAATATCATCCAGATAGATTGAAACATGTGGGATCCCTTGCAGTACCCCCTCGATAGTCCTCTGGAAAATAGCTGGACTAGATGAGACACCGAATGGTAAGCGGTTATAGGTAAACAAACCCTTGTGTGTATTTATGGTTACATACTTCTTGGATTCCTCATCTAGTGTAATCTGCAAGTATGCATGACTCATATCCAGCTTCGTGAATTTCTTCCCTCCAGCCAGGTTCGCAAAGAGATCCTCTGTTTTGGGAATAGGATACTGTTCCAGTTTAGACACCCTATTTACTGTCAATTTATAATCTCAATTCAATTCAATTCAATTTTATTTGTCATATATGCAGCAGACGTGTGTACTGCACAATGAAATGTTGATTTTTACGAGTCCTCCCAACATTGGAATAAATATGGCATAACAATGATAAAAAATACTAATAGAAATACTAATAGAAAGACAGTAATAATAAATAAAACAACAGTAATAAATAATAATAAATTAATCGTTCATGAGTCTTATGGCCTGGGGGTAGAAGCTGTTTCAAAACCTGTTGGTACGAGACCGTATGCTTTGGTATCTCTTACCGGACGGGAGCAGGGCGAAGAGGTTGTGGCTGGGGTGACTCGCGTCTTTAATGATTCTCAGGGCCTTCCCCCGGCACCTCTCGGGGTAGATATCCTGCACAGCAGGTAGTTTAATTCCTATAGTGTGTTGTGCAGCTTTCACTACCATCTGTAGAGCCTTGCGGTCTGTGGCGGTGCAGTTGCCATACCAGGTAGTGATGCAGCCAGACAGGATACTCTCGATGGTGCACCGGTAGAAGTTGGTGAGAATCTGGGGGGCCATTCCAAATTTCTTCAGTCTCCTGAGGAAGAACAGGTGTTGGCATGCCTTCTTGGTTACAACGTTGATGTGATGGGACCACGTTAAGTCCTCCGTAATGAATACACCCAGGAATTTTAAGCTGCTGACCCTCTCCACCTCAGCCCCTTCGATGTAGATTGGGGTGTGTCCCTCCCCCTGCCGCTTCCTGTAATCCACGATCATCTCCTTTGTTTTGCTGATGTTGAGGGAGAGGTTGTTGTACTTGCACCATTCTCCTAGGGCTCTTACCTCCTCCCTGTAGCCTGTCTCATCGCCATCTGTGATCAGGCCTACGACGGTAGTGTCATCAGCAAACTTGATGATGGAGTTGAAGTTGTGCGTGGCCACGCAGTCGTGAGTAAACAGGGAGTACAGAAGGGGGCTGAGCACACAACCCTGGGGAGCTCCCGTGTTCAGGATCAGTGTGGAGGAGGTGTTTCTGCCTATTTTCACCACCTGGGGTCTTCCCGTCAGGAAGTCCAGGATCCAGTTGCATAGGGAGGTGTTAAGTCCTAGCTCACTGAGCTTGTTGACAAGCTTGGAGGGGATAATGGTATTGAATGCTGAACTATAATCAATGAACAACATTCTCACATAGGTGTTCCTCTTATCCAGGTGTGATAAGGCAGTGTGCAGTACAGTGGTGATGGCATCATCCCTAGATCTGTTTGGGCGGTAGGCAAATTGGAGTGGGTCCAGTGTGTCAGGTAGTAACGAGTTGATGTGGGTTTTGACCAGCCTCTCAAAGCACTTCATGATGACAGAAGTGAGTGCTATGGGGCGGTAGTCATTTAAACAGGTTAATTTTGTTTTTTTGGGGACTGGAATAACCGATGTCATCTTGAAGCGGGTGGGGACTACAGACTGGTACAGTGAATGGTTGAATATATCCATAAACACGGCTGCCAGCTGGTCAGCGCATGCTCTAAGGACACGCCCAGGGATTCCATCTGGACCGGGTTCTTTGTGGGTGTTCACTCTCTTAAAGGTCTTGCTCATGTCAGCCACGGAGATTGAGAAGACCCGGTCGTCCTGAGCCGCGGGCGCCCTTGTAACAGGCCAGTTGTTGTTGGCCTCAAACCGGGCGTAAAAAGTGTTAAGCTCATCTGGGAGAGAGGCATTGCTGGGCATGACACAGTTGGGTTTCCCTTTGTAGTCTGTAATAGATTGTAGTCCACTCCACATCCTTCGCGAATCTGAGCTATGATAGTGTGACTCCACTTTGTCCGTGTATTGTCTTTTTGCATTTTTGATGGTTTTTCTGAGGTCGTACCTTGATTTCTTGTACTCATCCATGTCCCCAGAGTTGAATGCGATGGACCGTGCTTTTAGCATAGCACGGATATTGCCATTTACCCATGGTTTCTGGTTGGGAAATGTTCATACAACAATCCTCGGAACAACGTCGTCTATGCACTTGTTTATGAAACTAATGACTGAATCTATATATGTGTTGATGTCATTGTCCGAGGCATTCCGAAACATATCCCAGTCAGTGGAATCAAAACAGTCTTGTAACATAGCGTCTGATTGATCCGACCATAGATACATAGATACATAGAAGATAGGAGCAGGAGTAGGCCATTCGGCCCTTCGTGCCTGCTCCGCCATTTAATGAGATCATGGCTGATCCTTTAATTCAGTATCCCGTCCCCGCCTTCTCTCCGTAACCCTTAACCCCTTTTGCCCGTAGAAATATATCTAATTCCCTCTTAAATATATTTAATGAGCTGGCGTACACTGCCCTCTGTGGCAATGAGTTCCACAGGTTCACCACTCTCTGAGTGAAGAAATTCCCCCTCATCTCTGTCCTAAATGGTTTAGCCCTTATCCTTAAATTATGTCCTCTAGTTCTGTTCTCACCCGCCAAGGGAAACATTCCTTCTGCATCCAGTCTGTCTAGACCTGTCAGAATTTTATACACTTCTATGAGGTCCCCTCTCAATCTTCTAAACTCCAGTGTGTACATCCCTAAACTACATAGTCTCTCCTCATAGGTCATTCCCGCCATTCCTGGTATCAGCCTGGTGAATCGCCGCTGCACCCCCTCCATGGCAAGAACATCCTTCCTCAGATGAGGCGACCAAAACTGTACACAGTACTCGAGGTGTGGTCTCACCAGTGCCCTGTACAGCTGCAGCAAGGTATCCCTGTTCCTGTATTCTAACCCTTTTGCTATGAAGGCCAGCATACCGTTTGCCTTCTTGACCGCCTGTTGCACCTGCATGCTCGCCTTCAGTGACTGGTGTACAAGAACACCCAGGTCTCTCTGTACTTCCCCCTCTCCCAATCTATTGCCATTTAAATAATAATTTGCCCTCCCGTTCCTGCACCCAAGGTGGATAACTTCGCACTTGTCCACATTATAGTGCATCTGCCATTTATCCGCCCAATCGCCCAGTCTGTCCAAATCGCTCTGGAGCTTCCTGGTCTCTTCCTCTGAGCCCACCCCACCTCCTAGTTTAGTGTCGTCTGCAAATTTGGAAATGCTGCATCCGACTCCCTGATCCAGGTCATTAATGTAAATTGTGAACAGCTGGGGGCCCAGGACAGATCCCTGTGGTACCCCACTTGTTACTGCCTGCCATTCAGAAAATGAGCCGTTTATTCCAACTCTCTGTTTTCTATCTGACAGCCAGTTCCCTATCCACGCCAAAACTTTCCCCTTTATCCCATGAGCCTCAATTTTCCATGCTAATCTTTTATGTGGGACCTTATCGAAGGCCTTTTGGAAGTCCAGGTACACCACATCTACTGGCTCTCCCCCATCTATTCTACCAGTTACTCCCTCAAAAAATTCCAATAGATTAGTCAAGCACGATTTACCCTTTGTAAATCCATGTTGACTCTGTCCTATCCTGTCCCCATTTGCTAAGTGCTCCGCTATTTCATCCTTAATGATGGACTCCAGCATTTTGCCCACAACTGATGTAAGGCTTACAGGTCTGTAATTACCTGCTTTTTCCCTACCCCCCTTTTTGAATAGTGGGGTAACGTTAGCTACCCTCCAATCCATCGGCACTGTTCCCGAGTCTAATGAATTCTGAAAAATCATCCTTAGTGCATCCGCTATCTCTAGGGCCACCTCCTTCAGTACCCTAGGATGCATGTTATCAGGCCCTGGGGATTTGTCCACCTTCAATCCCTTTAGCTTCCTTAACACCATATCCTTAGAGATATTGATTTGCGTCAGTTCCTCCTTTGCCAATGTCCCTATTTTTCCCGATATCCCAGGGAGGTTTTTTGTGTCTTCCTTCGTAAAGACTGACCCAAAGTATGCATTTAGTTGATCTGCCATTTCCTTATTTCCCATTATATATTCCCCCGTATCTGACTGCAATGGACCAACTTTGGTTTTCACCAGTCTTTTCCTTTTGATATATTTATAAAAGCTTTTGGAGTTAGTTTTTATATTTTCCGCCAGCTTGTTTTCGTAAGCTATTTTGCCCCTCTTGATCATGCCCTTTGCCCTCCTTTGCTCTATCTTAAACTGTTCCCAATCTTCCGCTCTGGCGCTTTTTTTGGCTATTTTATACGCCCTATCTTTGGATTTTATGCTGTCTCTAATTTCCCCTGTTATCCACGGTTGAGTCACCTTTTTAGATTTCCTTTTATGCCAGATTGGTATAAACAATTTTTGCAATTTTGTCATTCTATCTTTAAATGTTTGCCATTGTTTATCTACCTCCAGTCCTCTCAGGAACGTTGTCCAATCAGACCTACTCAGTTCCCGTCTCATGGCATCATAATTCCCCTTGTTTAAATTCAGGACCTTAGTCTCTGAGTCAATTTCTTCGCTCTCCATTTCGAGTGAGAAATCGATCATGTTATGATCGCTCTGACCCAAGGGTCCCCGTACAACAAGATTACTGATTAGTCCCTTCTCATTGCACAGTACCCAGTCCAATATAGCCTGTTCCCGAGTTGGTTCCTCGACATATTGATCCAGATAACCATCCCTTAAACACTCAAGGAATTCCTCCTCCTCATTATTTTTACTGATTAGGCTAGTCCAATCTATATGTAAGTTAAAGTCACCTATGATGACAGCTGTGCTCTTATTGCACGCTTCTCTAATTTCCCTCGTGATGCCCTCCCTAACCTCTATTTTACTATTTGGAGGCCTATATACCACTCCTATTAATGTTTTTCGCCCCTCGCTATTTCTTAGCTCCACCCATATAGATTCTGTATTAACTGAGTTAATATCCTTCCTTTCAATTGCATTTATCCCCTCTTTTACTAGCAATGCTACCCCTCCTCCCTTTCTTTTTTGTCGATCCTTCCTAAATACTGAATACCCCTGTATGTTAAGCTCCCAGCCCTGCTCACCCTGCAACCAGTGTTGTAGAGATCTCATCACAGGCTTTTCCTGTTTTAGTTTCTGCCTATAGGTGGGTAGCAGCAGGATGGTGTCGTGATCTGATTTGCCAAAGGGAGGGCGGGGGAGGGCCTTGTATCCATCCCGGAACGGAGTGTAAACGTGATCTAGTGTGTTCTTGGCTCGCGTTGGGCAGGTGATATGCTGATGGTATTTAGGCAGTACTTTCTTTAGATTGGCTTTGCTGAAATCGCCAGCCACAATGAATGCAGCCTCTGGATGGGAAGTTTCAAGCCTGCTAATGATCCCATACAGCTCGTTTAGTGCCCTATTTGCGTCGGCCTGTGGTGGAATATACACCACTGTAATGATCATGGATGAGAACTCTCTCGGGAGGTAGAAGGGTCGGCATTTGATCATCAGGTGTTCAAGATCAGGTGAACAAGAAGATGTAAGTAGTTCCACGTCGGAACACCAAGAATTGTTGATAATAAAGCATACTCCAGCCCCTCTATTTTTCCCCGAGTCCTTTGTTCGGTCTAGCCGGTGAATGTTGAATCCCTCTGGTTGAATGGCCGAAGCTGGTGTCGATGGATCAAGCCAAGTCTCAGTAAAAATCAAGACATTGCAGTTCTTAATGTCTCGCTGGAAGGTGAGCCTCCCTCTGAGTTCGTCCAGCTTATTGTCCAGTGACTGCACATTCGCCAGGAGAATACTCGGAAGGGGGGGCTGGTTTTCACGTCGCCTCAGCTTCACTAATGCACCTGCTCGTCTGCCCCGCTTGCACTGTCGTCGCGTCCTGATCACAGGAATGAAGTCAGGTAAGCAGGTGGGAGGGTAGATGGTAGTAGCAGCAGAATCCCAGTTCGAAAAATTGGGGGTAGGTCCTATATCTCCGGACGATCTTATGTCCAGAAGTGATTGACGGTTGTAGCGGATAAGTGAAAAAACAGTACTTACAAAATTGTTTAATAATAACAATAAAATAATAAATAAAGTGGAAAGTTGTGGACGAGCTCGTAAAACAGTGGCTACCCTCACAAGCCATACAGGTCGGTTAAACAGTAGAATATTTTTTAAAAAACAACTAAACTACTAATACTAAAACTAGAATGCTAAATACTAAACAGTAGAATACTAAAAAAACTAACAGTACGATATATTAAAATACAACATTAAATACATTAAATACAACATTAAAATACCAGTTGGGGAGCTCATAAAACAGCAGCCATACAGGTCGGTTAAACAGTAGAATATTTTTTTAAAAACAACTAAATTACTAATACTAAAACTAGAGTGCTAAATACTAAACAGTAGAATACTAAAAACTAACAGTACGATATATTAAAATACAATATTAAATACATTAAATACAAATAAATAAATTAAATACAACATTAAAATACCAGTTGGGGAGGAGCTCGTAAAACAGCAGCCATACAGGTCGGCACTGATGTCATAATCTCCACAGAGTCTTACCGAATTGTCCAGTTTTAAAACAGGTACAATGGGAGCTGCCCATTCTGAACATTTCACGGGTTCCAGAATGTTCTCTCTCAAAAGACGGTCAAGCTCAGCCTCTACCTTCGGTTTCATGGCATACGGCACAGGTCGTTGTTTAAAAAACCTTGGCAGTGCCTCCTTGTCTGCATAAATCTTAGCTGGGGGGCCATTAAATGTGCCAAGTTCTTCCTTGAACACGTTCTCATGTTCAATCAACACTTCTTGCAAAGACAATTGTTTGCCTCCCTCTAGTTGATTCATTGCTCCCCAATCTAATTTAAGTTCTTGTATCCAGCCCCGACCTAACAAGTTTGGTCCAGAACCCGATACCACAACTACAGGTAGCTGTTCCACAGTGTCCCTGTGTTGCACAGTTACAGTAGCTGTACCCAATGTCGCCACTCGTTCACCGGTATATGTTTTAAGCTGCATAGAGCAAGACTTTAACTCTGGAACTTTTGCACGGTTCCACAATTTTGAGTACTCCTCCCTGTTCATTATGGTCACTCCACATCCTGTATCCACTTCAAAGTTGACCTTAGAGTCATTTACTGTCAGTTGCAAAGTGATAGGATCCACTTTTGGAATGTTCTCTACCATACTATGCATTATGAACATGTCATCTTCTTTCTCAGCTTCTCCGCTGATGTGATGTGCTCCCTGTTTTTCACTTCTCTTCCTAGGTTTTGCTTTCCTCCCCCTTTTGGATTGTATTCCTCCACAGTTGCTTTTGCCTGACATGCACGTTTTATATGTCCTTTTTTCCCACACTTGTGGCACTTTTCCTCCAGGAACCTGCATTCCCTCACCAGGTGATCACCATTGCATCTAGAACATGCCTTTAAATGATCACGTTGTGGTTTCTGATGCATATTCAACGTGTGCACAAAAACCTGACTTCCAACTTGCTTTGTAGTAGCCCAGTCTGAACCTTGTATTTCTTTTACATCTCGGTTCGCTGTCTCTATGGCTTGAGCAAGCTCCAATGCTTTTTCATACGTAAGCCCAGTCTCGGACAATAATCTCCTCTGCATTCGATTATCCATTATGCCGCAAACCAGCCTATCTCTCAGCATGTCTTTCAGGTTGTTCCTGTAATTGCAATCATGTGCCAATTTTCTCAACACCGCTACATAATCCAATACAGTCTCTCCCGGTTTTCTGTTCCGTGAATTAAATTTGAAACGCTGTACAATCTCACTCGGTCTGGGATTGAAATGATCCTTCAGCAAGGCCACTAAGTTAGCAAATGTTCTGTCTCCAGGCTTTTCAGGACTGCATAAGTTTCTCATTAAACTATACGTCTGACTTCCCACGGAAGTGAGCAAAATAGCTCTCCTTTTTCCGACATCATCTATATCATTTGCTTCAAAGAAATGCATCAGCACCTCGCAGTACTCATCCCAGGTCTGAGTCTGAACATCAAAAGCAGAGATCTTTCCTACCATAGCAGCCATGATCGGTTATTCAGCGCTCTTTTATTTCTCTTCTTCAAGATGTGATCTGTTGACCCTCGTCGCCAATATGTGATATCCGAGTGGTAAGGTCCGAAACTGAAATAAGCGAGATCTTAGGAACCAAACCCAACTGTTTAATTATACAGTGTAGCAGAGAAACATCTCTTACAGGCTGCAAGCAAAACACAGTATTTCTAACTGCACGAGCCAAGATGGAGGATTCACCTCTGAGTCATACCCATAATGCAATGCCACATTACCTTAATAACTGGTGTACCAGGACATTGACTACATGACCCATTACCTTAAACACTGGTGAATGTGATACCTTAATCTTTGGCTCCATCTGGTGGATAACTTAAACATTACATCCCAGATTACTATAGTTTTCATTAAATTGTTTGCTCCACCATCACCTGCTGGGCAAATAAGAACATAAGAAATAGGAGCAGGAGTAGGACATTTGGCCCCTTGAGCCTGCTCCGCCATTCAATAAGATCATAGCTGATCTTCGACCTCATCTCCACTTTCCCGCCTGATCCCCATATCCCTTAATTCACCTGAAATCCAAAAATCTATCGATCTCTGTCTTGAATATACTCAACAGCTGAGCCTCCACAGCCCTCTGGGGTAGAGAATTCCAAAGATTCTCAACCCTCCGAGTGAAGAAATTTCTACTCATCTCAGTCCTAAATGGCCGACCCCTTATTCTGAGACTGTGACCTCTGGTTCTAGAATCCCCAGCCAGAGGAAACATCCTCCCTGCATTTACCCTGTCAAGCCGTGTAAGAATTTTGTATGTTTCAATGAGATCACCTATCATTCTTCTAAACTCTAGCGAATATAGACCTAGTCTACTCAATCTCTCCTCATAGGACAATTCCCCCATCCCAGCAATCATTCTATTTTATTATGACACATTTTATTATATATTTTCAGTGACACCTCAAAAGAATTGATGTACGAAACATTCAGATCAGTCCATTTTACTAAACCTGTCTTGGTGCCAAGCACTCTTTTTAAATTGATTAAATCAAGGGTGCCCAGACTTTTTGCCTTCATGGGCCAGGTAGATGCACATCATGAAGCCCCTACTGGCCACATATAACAAAAAACACCAACCCACCATTACTAAAGTAAATTGAGCTTAGAATCATGGAACGATACTGCACAGAGGGAGGCCATTCGACCCATCGTGCCTGTGCCGGCTCTTTGAAAGAGCTCTCCAATTAGCCCCACTCCCTCCCTGCTCTCTCCCCATAGCTCTGCAAATTTTTCCTCTTCTTGTGGGAACTAGGTTAGACACGAGCCTTTCATCTCTGGGAATTGGATTCAAATCTAGCCCAGGCTGATGTGATGGAAAGAATCCACTGCTGCTGTGAAATTTGGTTTGGGCTGTCGCAATTCAGGTCCTAGCGGACAAGAGTTGACAGCACAAAACTACCCCTCTCACTCAAGACAGGCATCAGGACGGGGCCTGAGAAACATCTCTGAGGCAAAGCAGAAGGAGCTTTATTGTGCCTCCAATTGTGAGATACCTGATCAGAAACTGCCCAATACAAACAATAAGCACCTGAAAAGGAAAGTGTTCCATTCTCCCAGCACTTTTTTCCATTTTTATTCATGGGATGTGGGCGTCGCTGGCAAGGCCAGCATTTATTGCCCACCCCTAATTGCCTTGGAGAAGGTGGTGGTGAGCCGCTGCTGTATACCTCTATGTAGCGGTTTGGTACAACTGAGTGGCTTGCTGGGCCATTTCAGAGGGCTGTTAAGAGTCAACCACACTGCTGTGGGTCTGGAGTCACACATAGGCCAGACTGGGTAAGGATGGCAGATTTCCTTTCCTAAAGGACATTAGTGAACCAGATGGGTTTTTACGACAAGATTAATTAAGAAAGGGAAGACAGATTATGAAAGTAAACTAGCAAAAAATATAAAAACAGATAGCAAGAGTTTCTACAGTTATATAAAAAGAAAAAGGGTGGCTAAAGTGAATGTTGGTCCCTTAGAGGACGAGACCGGGAAATTAGTAGTGGGGAACATGGAGATGGCAAATACGCTGAACAAATATTTTGTATCAGTCTTTACAGTAGAGGACACTAAAAATATCCCAACACTGGACAAACAGGGGGCTGAGCTAAACACGATTAAAATCACTAAGGAGATGGTACTCGGTAAGATAATGGGACTTAAGGTGAATAAATCCCCTGGACCTGATGGCTTACATCCTAGGGTCTTGAGAGAAGTAGCGGTAGGGAATGCGGATGCATCGGTGGTAATTTTCCAAAACTCCCTGGATTCAGGAAAGGTCCCAGCAGATTGGAAAACTGCTAATGTAACGCCCTTATTTAAAAAGGGAGTTAGACAAAAGGCTGGAAACTATAGACCAGTTAGCCTAACATCTGTGGTTGGTAAAATGTTGGAGTCCATTATTAAGGAAGCAGTAACAGGACATTTGGAAAAGCATAATTTAATCGGACAGAGTCAGCATGGTTTTATGGAGGGGAAGTCATGTTTGACAAATTTGCTTGAATTCTTTGAGGACGTAACAAACAGGGTGGATAAAGGGGTACCAGTGGATGTGGTGTATTTGGACTTCCAAAAGGCATTTGACAAGGTGCCACACAAAAGATTACTGCACAAGATAAAAAATCACGGGATTGGGGGTAATATACTGGCATGGGTGGAAGATTGGCTATCTAACAGAAAACAGAGAGTTGGGATAAGTGGTTCATTCTCGGGTTGGCAATCAGTAACCAGTGGTGTTCCGCAGGGGTCAGTGCTGGGACCCCAACTCTTTACAATCTATATTAATGATTTGGAGGAGGGGACCAAGTGCAACGTATCCAAGTTTGCCGATGATACAAAGATGGGAGGGAAAGCAGTGAGTGAGGAGGACATAAATAACCTGCAAAAGGACATAGACAGGCTAAGTGAGTGGGCAGAAATTTGGCAGATGGAATATAATGTTCGAAAGTGTGAGGTTATGCACTTTGGCAGAAAAAATCAAAGAGCAAGTTATTATCTAAATGGAGAGAAACTGCAAAGTGCTACAGTACAAAGGGATCTGGGGTCCTGGTGCATGAAACACAGAAGGTTAGTATGCAGGTACAGCAGGTGATCAGGAAGGCCAATGGAATCTTGGCTTTTATTGCAAGGGGGATGGAGTATAAAAGCAGGGAAGTCTTGCTTCAGTTATACAGGGTACTGGTGAGGCCACACCTGGAATACTGCGTACAGTTTTGGTTTCCATATTTAAGAAAAGATATACTTGCTCTCGAGGCAGTTCAGAGAAGATTCACTCGGTTGATTCCGGAGATTAGGGGGTTGACTTATGAGGAAAGGTTGAGTAGGTTGGGCCTCTACTCATTGGAATTCAGAAGAATGAGAGGCGATCTTATCGAAACATATAAGATTGTGAGGGGGCTTGATCGGGTGGATGCGGGGAGGATGTTTCCACTGATGGGTGAGACTAGAACTAGGGGGCATAATCTTAGAATAAGGGGCTGCCCTTTCAAAGCTGAGATGAGGAGAAACTTCTTCACTCATAGGGTAGTAAATCTATGGAATTTGCTACCTCAGAGAGCTGTGGAAGCTGCGACATTAAATAAATTTAAAACGGAGATAGAGAGTTTCCTAGCTGATAAGGGAATTAAGGGTTACGGGGAGAGGGCAGGGAAGTGGACATGAGTCTAGGTTCGGATCAGCCATGATCCTATTGAATGGTGGAGCAGGCCCGAGGGGCCTTATGGCCTACTCCTGCTCATACTTCTTATGTTATGTTCTTATGTAATCAAATAGTTCCATGGTCCCCAGTACTGAGACTTGTAAAGTATGTGTCTATACTTAATCCAATAATGAAGAGACAGCTTGGAAGATTCAATGTAGGTCTTTACTTAATACCAACAGGCGGGAAACTGAGGGGAGATCAGTACCCACAGTACTATTTATACCCTTATGGCCAGGAGTGGTACTATGGTATCACTACGCCCTACAAAGTAGTGCTGCCCTGGCCATAGGTTTAAAGTAACATACCTATTACATACACAACATTCCTCCCCTTTTAATTAAAACATACCCGTGCAATTAAGTCAACAGATGCCCCATAACTAGGGCTAATAACATTTGGTAACACAATATACATAACATATTTACATCAAGAGTTGCCTACTTATATATATATATAAACAGAAACATGTTATAGATTCAGTCTCTGAGGAGGCCTCCTATCTCGACTAGGATAACGTCTTTCTCTAGTCGGTCTCGGTGTAGGCGGCAGTACTTCCATCACCTTCATCGCTGGACTCGTTGGTGTCTGATGGCACATCCTGTGCCGTGGAGATCACTGGAGTGCTGAACTCCTCGCAATCCTGAGACCTCTGTAACGACGAGCTGGGCCGTGATTCTGCTGTAACAATGTGCTGAGACGTTTGAGGTAGTGAATCAGTTGGGTTTCTGGACTCCACAAGTTGATCAGCATGTCGTCTGATTATGCCTTCCCCTGTCTCAACTGTGTACATCAAGGGTCCCTGGCGGGCCTTTATCGTACCAGACCGCCACTTTTCATTCCGATAATCACGGGCCAATACTTGCTGCCCCACCTCAAAGCTCCATGTCTGTCTGTCAGGAGCCCTACGAAATACTCGGTTTTCCACATCTCTCCGAATGTTTGGTCTGAGCAATTCAAGGCGAGACCTTAACCTTCTATTAAAGAACATGACAGCAGGGGCCTGGTTGGTCACCGTATGTGCAGCATTACGGTATGCGAATAGGAAGTTGTCCACCTTGTGTTGTAGTGGCAACCTTTCCTCCCCCATCGCCTTGATGGCCTTTTTAAAAGTCTGTACAAAGCGCTCTGCCAGCCCATTTGTAGCCAGATGATATGGTGCAGACGTATAATGTCGCACTCCATTCCTTTTTAGGAATGCTTGAAATTCTTCTGCCACAAATTGTGGCCCATTGTCCGAACAGACTTGCTCGGGCACCCCGTTTCGAGCAAAAATGGTCCTTAAGACTGCGACCGTCTTTTCGGCTGTCGTTGATGACATCTTTATGACCTCCAGCCATTTTGAATGGGCGTCCACTACAATAAGGAACATCGCATCCAGGAAGGGGCCAGCGAAGTCCACGTGGATCCTTTGCCACGGCGTTGAGGGCCACTCCCACGGACGTAGTGGGGCTTGTGGTGGTACGTTCTGTACCATCTGGCACCCTTGGCACGCTTTTGCTACTTCCTCAATGTCCCTGTCAATGCCGGGCCACCAGACGTAGGCTCTGGCGAGGCTTTTCATTTTGACACCCCCCAGATGACCTTCGTGTAAGTCCTGCAACACTTTATGTTGTAATTTTTGAGGGACCACCACCCTGGCTCCGCACATCAATGTGCCCCGGCAGATGGACAACTGGTCCTTCCTTGCCGAAAACGCCGGCAATGATGCGTCACCCTGCGCCGGCCAGCCTTTCACGGTTAACTCGTAAACCCTTGCCAATGTCGGGTCGTTCCGTGTTTCCCGCTCGATACATTGGCTGGTGATGGGCAAGTGTTCCATAACAGCCGTATGATATATTTCCACGGGGTCCTGTACTATCTCTTCGATCTCGGCAGGCAAGGGTAGCCGCGACAGGCCATCCGCATTGCCATGCTGTTTGGTACCCTTATATTCGATAAGGTACTGGTGTGCTCCTAAGAACAGTGACCATCTCTGTAGCCTTTGGGCCGTCATCAGGGGCACCCCTTTTGTTGGATTAAATATCGACACCAACGGTTGATGATCCGTCAGTAGTGTGAAACGTTGCCCATGCAGGTAGTGGTGGAATTTTTTTACACCCCACACCAGACTGAGGGCCTCCCTGTCGATTTGCGCATAGTTTCTTTCGGCTGTAGTTAACGACCTTGAGGCAAATGCTATTGGCCTCTCCGTCCCGTTGGGAAATTTGTGTGACAACACTGCCCCTATACCATACGGGGAGGCGTCACATGCCAACCTCATTGGCATTTTTGGGTCAAAGTGTGCGAGCACTTCCTTTGATGTAATGAGTTGTTTACCCTTTTTAAAAGCAGCCTCACACGCTTCGTCCCAATTCCAGGAGACTCCCTTTTGCAGCAATGAATTTAGTGGATGTAAAATGGACGATAAGTTCAGGAGGAACTTATGGTAATAGTTTATAAGGCCTAAGAATGATCGTAACTGAGATACATTCTCAGGGGGCGGGGCCTTCACTACTGCCTCGATCTTTTCCGGGGACTTATGCAGGCCTTCCTTATCTATAATGTGACCACAGTATGAGATACGTTCCTGGAAAAACTCACATTTCTGCTTGTTCGCCCTGAGTCCGTATTGTTGCAACCGCAGAAGTACTCGCTCCAGGTTAGCGAGGTGGTCGTTATCCGTTTGTCCTGTCACCAGGATGTCATCCAGGTAGCACTGCGTTCCTGGAATGCCCTATAGGACCTGTTCCATGGTCCTCTGCCATATTGCCGGGGCGGACGCCACACCAAATACCAGGCGATTGTACTGGTACAATCCCTTGTGTGTGTTAATCGTTAGGAGCTTTTTCGAGTCCTGTTCCACCGCCATCTGTAAATAAGCTTGACAAAGGTCAATCTTCGTAAAGTGTCTACCCCCAGCTAACGTTGCGAATATGTCCTCGATCCGCGGCAGTGGATACTGTACCGTGTGCAGGACTGGGTTAATAGTTATCTTAAAATCCCCGCAAATGCGAACCTTCTTCGGTTCCCCCGGTGTGTTATTTGCAGATTTCTTTATAACTGGGATGATGGGTGTGGCCCACTCACTCCACTCAATCTTTGTAAGGACACCTGCACTCTCTAAGGCATCCAGTTCTGCTTCCACAGCTGGCCGAATGGCTTAAGGCACCGGTCTGGCCTTACAAAACTTGGGGTTTGCGTCTTGAGCAATAGTTATTTTTGCTGTAATGTCCTTTAAGGTCCCCAGCCCTTGTTGGAACACCTCTGGCGTTTTTGCCAATATTTTCGACAGCCTGCTTGTAATGGTTGTATCATCCTTGGTGGTCTCTACTTTTAACTCGTGTATCGACTTCCAGTCGAAATGGATTTTTCTTATCCATTCCCTACCCAAAAGTGGTGGTCCACCGTTTGGTAGGACGTATAAATAAAGTCCTGGCACTTTTCTGCCGTTGTATTTGTCGTGTCCGTGTGTAGATAAAGACACTGAAGACAGGAGTTGGTTCATAGGTATTTACTAAGCAAGTCTGGGGGGGGTTCTAAAGGATATAAACAATACACAGGCTTATATAACCCAAGTGGCAATTACCGGCATTACGCACACCTGGGGCTCTTAAAGGCACATACACCACAATTGCACTTAAAGGCACATACACCACAATTCCTCCCCTTCTAGCTAACTAGTACATCATATTTTAAGTAATTATTAATTACATGTTATATGCAAAATAATATACATTGCTGTATTAATTCATTATAAGTTAGTCTCTCAGGAGGCTTCCTGACTCGGTCCAGATAACGCCTCGGGGGTGTAGTAGTTTCTGGTGGTGTAGTAGGTTCTTCTGGCAAGTCTGATTCGGCTTGTAGGCCAGTGTCGGGTTCATCGGGTTCCAGTATCACCGGATCGGAGGTAGATATGGGTATCTCTACTTCATCGTTAGATGTATAGCGTGGTGGTGTAGGTTGTCCCTTTTCGGATGACTTGATGATTTGGTCAGCATGGCGCCTTATTATGCTTTCTCCGATGTCCACGGTATACATCAGTGGTCCTAGTCCTGTGCAGATAGTTCCAGGCTGCCATTTCTCGGTACGGTAGTCCCGGGCCAAAACCGGTTGGCCTATCTGGAAGGCCTTAGTTGGCCTTTCATTCATGCCCTGAAACTGACGGTTCTCCACGTCCCTTCGGATGTTGGGCTTGACCAAATCCAGCCGGCATCTTAGGTTTCTATTGTAGAACATCATGGCGGGAGTTTGGTTTGTAACCATATGTGTTGCATTCCTATATGCAAATAAGAAGTTATCCACCTTGTGCTGAAGTTTTATGTCTTCATTACCCATGGCCTTTATGGCCTTCTTAAAGGTCTGGACAAACCTTTCAGCCAATCCATTGGTGGCGGGATGGTATGGGGCGGACGTGTAGTGCTTTACTCCATTGTTCTTTAAGAACTTTCTGAATTCTTCGGACACAAATTGCGGTCCATTATCAGAACATATCTGTTCCGGCAGCCCATTCCTGGCAAATATGGTCCTTAATACTGTGATTGTTTTTTCCGTGGTGGTGGAGGACATCTTTATTACCTCCGGCCACTTGGAGTGTGCATCAACTGCGATTAAGAACATTGAATCCATAAATGGACCAGCAAAGTCGATGTGCACCCTTTGCCAGGGAGATGAGGGCCACTCCCATGGATGTAGAGGGGCCTGTGGCGGAGCATTTTGGACCTTCTGGCATCCTAGGCAGCTCTTGGTCATGTCTTCGATGTCTCCATCGATACCTGGCCACCATACAAACGCCCTAGCTAGGTTCTTCATTTTCACTCCACCCAGATGCCCCTCGTGAAGCTCCTTTAGCACTTTATCCTGGAGTTTGGGTGGAATCACCACTCTGGATCCACACATCAAGGTTCCTCGGCACACTGACAGCTGTTCTCTTCTTTGTGAGAATGCTGGCAACAGTGGTTCGCCATGTGCTGGCCATCCCTTCATTGTTAAATCGTAGACCCGTGAGAGAGTCGGGTCATTTCTGGTCTCCCTTTCAATGGCAGAATTTGTCACCGGTAGACATTCCACTATGGTAGAGTGGAATATCTCTACTGGGTCTACTGTAGGTGCCTCTTCTATCGTTGGCAACGGCAGGCGCGATAAACCGTCAGCATTCCCATGCTGTTTTGACCCTTTGTATTCAATGTTGTATTGGTGTGCCCCTAGAAAAAGGGACCACCTCTGTAGTCTTTGCGCCATCATAATGGGGACACCTTTCTTAGGGTTGAATATGGAGATGAGGGGTTGATGGTCAGTCAGCAAGGTAAATTTTTGTCCGTGTAGGTAATGGTTGAATTTCTTCACTCCCCATACCAGGCTGAGTGCTTCCCTGTCTATCTGGGAATAGTTACGCTCAGCTGAGTTCAATGAGCGTGACGCAAAAGCTATCGGCCGTTCCGAGCCATCAGGGAATCTATGGGACAATACCGCTCCTATGCCGTAAGGGGATGCATCGCACGCCAGTCTGATTGGTAGTGATGGGTTGTAATGAGCCAAAACTTTCTCGGATGTGATTAAGTCTTTACATTTATGGAAGGCACGTTTACAGTCTTCGTTCCATTTCCAAATCACTCCTGTGTGTAGAAGATCATTAAGAGGGTGTAGAATAGTTGATAAGTTCGGTAAAAATTTATGATAGTAATTTATTAATCCCAGGAATGACCTCAATTGTGAAACATTTTCAGGTGCTGGGGCTTTTATAACTGCTTCAATTTTTTCAGGTGACTTATGCAACCCTTCCTTATTAATTATGTGGCCACAATATGATATCTGATTTTGGAAAAATTCGCACTTGGGGCGATTTGCTCGTAGGCCCCGTTCTTTCAGCCTAGTGAGCACCTGCTCCAAATTGGCAAGGTGCTCGTTGTCGTTTTCTCCTGTTATAAGGATGTCGTCTAGGTAACACTGAGTCCCCGGAATCCCTTGCAGGACTTGCTCCATAGCTCTTTGCCAGATAGCTGGAGCTGATGCTACTCCAAAAACCAATCGATTGTACTGGTACAGGCCTTTGTGTGTGTTTATTGTGAGATACTTTTTAGAGGTCTCCTCAACCTCCATCTGTAGATATGCCTGTGCCAAGTCAATTTTTGTGAAACGTTTTCCTCCGGATAGTGAGGCGAAAATATCTTCTATCCTCGGAAGAGGATACTGTACCGTGTGAAGGACCGGGTTTACAGTCACCTTAAAGTCCCCACAGATGCGAATTTTTTTCTGTTCCTCAGAGTTATTTTTCAATGCTTTTTTCATGACTGGAACGATGGGTGTTGCCCATTCGCTCCAATCTATTTTGGATAATACGCCTGCCTTTTCCAAATTCTCCAGCTCTGCCTCGACTGCCGGACGTATTGCGTATGGCACCGGTCTTGCCTTAAAAAATTTTGGAATTGCTGCATCTTCCACTTTTATTGAGGCGGTGATGCCTTTCAAGGTTCCTAGTTTCTCTTGAAACACTTCTTTGGCGTTGGCCAAGATGTCTTTTAATCGTTCAGGTATGATGTCATCATTGTTTTTTTCCTTACTGGTCAGTGCCTGAATGGAGTGCCAGTCTAAACGTATCTTCCTTATCCATTCACGTCCCAACAACGGTGGACCACCATCTTGTAGAATGTATAAATACAACTTTTGTATTTCTTTGCCGTTGTATACCACAGGCACCTTTATTTTTCCTTTGGGGTATACTTTCTGCCCCGTATATGTTTTTAAGATAATGGATGTGTCTTTTAGAGGTATATGCAAAAATAGCCTCTCGTAATCTCGTCGATTTATTACGGTTAGAGCTGATCCTGTATCTAGCTCCATTTTAACTGGGGACCCTGCTATTATGAGGGTAACCCAAATGGTCTGGTAATCTTCATTGGCAATTACATTATGTAATTTGAGAGAGCTTAGTCTCTTGTTTCCGGAGTCGCTATCGCTCTTCTGGTCTTTGGAGCTACTGTCCGTCATCATTTGTACCTTTCTGTGCTTTTCCTTATTGATTCTTTTCCCGTTAGTGGATTTTTTATTTTCAGATCGGCATACACGTGGAATGTGTCCCATCTTTCCGCATCGCCTGCATGCTTTTTCTTTGAACCAACAATCCCTCTGGTCATGGCTGGATCTGCCGCAGCGATAACATCTCTCGAAACCCCGTGTCATTTCATGGGTGCCGAAGTCCTGTGGCCTTTGCTGTATCTTTGCCGCTCCTATTGCACTGAAAGCCTTGTCCAGTGTTAAATCTTTTCCAGAAGATACCTTTTTTTGTGTTTCTACACTTAGGGGATCGCAGATGAATTTGTCTTGCAGAGAATCTGCCAGTCCTGCCTCGAATTGGCAGTGTAGGGTATCAACAATCTCCTCAAAATTCTTGTCCATCGGTTCGGCTGGAGTGATTAAGTTGCGTAACAGCTTGTATGTTTCTGCGCCCATTAGATCCAGAAGCACTGAAGCTTTTTTTTCATCTTCTATTCCATTTGCGGTGCAAAACACCTCCACTCTTTCTACATATGTGGTCCAATCCTCTATCTTGTTATCAAAAACATCAATATTGCCAAAGTTAGGCTCTGTTTCGTTATCAAAAGCATCAATATTGCCAGACGTAGGCATTTCAAAAAAAGATATGGCGCTTCCCGCGCTTTTTTTTTTTTTTTCTCTCTGTAGCAACGATATGGCGCTTCCTGCGCTTTCCCGCCGCTGCTACCGATAACAACGCTGTTTTACTGTGGTTTCCGTTTATTCACTGTTGGAGACTCGTTCCCGACGGAGGTCTAAACGCTGACCTGCTTGCCGCACCGGCCGTCTCCCGAGTGCACCCTCCCAGTCCGTTATTGCTTGCCTCCGATTTCGCTGCCTGTCTCAGCTGTAGAGCCCGCCGCTGGAGCCCCAGCCTGACGCCCAGGAAGGATTAGCGCAGTACCTGCCACCAGCTTGGCCAGCTGGTGAAACCACAGTTTCTATTACTTCCTTGAGTCTTCTGGACGCTGGAGGAATCGATGTCCTTGAGGTGCTGCCGAATTGCAGGTAAGTCCGTTTCCACTTCGTCGCCACTGTAGTGTCCGTGTGTAGATAAAGACACTGAAGACAGGAGTTGGTTCATAGGTATTTACTAAGCAAGTCTGGGGGGGGTTCTAAAGGATATACACAATACACAGGCTTATATAGCCCAAGTGGCAATTACCGGCATTACGCACACCTGGGGCTCTTAAAGGCACATACACCACAATTGCACTTAAAGGCACATACACCACAGTATTTAACTGTTACTTGCATTTTCCCCTTCGGGTAAACTTTTTGTCCCGTATATGTTTTAAATTTAATTTCCGTATCCTTTAAGGGAATGCGTTTGAACAGCCTGTTATAATCTTGTTCATTAATTACTGATAGGGCTGAACCCGTGTCCAGCTCCATATTAACTTCGACGCCTGCTACCTTCATTTTAACCCACATTGTGCTGTGGTCCTCCGTTTTGTCTACACCATATAACTTGAGACATCCCAGACCTTTAGGCTCTGCTTTTGTGCCTTCCTGTGACTCGTCTGAGCTACTGTCAGACATCTTATGTATTTTTGTCCTTGCCTTGGTACTGCTCGGACTGCCCCCAATATTGGGTTTCATACCCGACCGACAAACTTTCGCTATATGCCCCTTTTTCCCACACTGCCGGCGTATTTTATCATGAAACCAACAATTACTTTGGTCGTGGGTGGTTTTGCCACAACGGTAGCATTTACCTTTGTGAAATGTCACCTCATGGGTGTCATAGCAGGTTGTGTTTTGTCATATTTGAGCAGCACCCTGTGCTGCTGCTTCGTGGACCGATGCTATTTCAATCGCCTGATCTAGGCTGAGCTGTTTCTTGGCTAGCAACCATTTTCGCGTACTCTCATTTAACATGCCACAGACAAATCTGTCTCTGATCGCGTCCGCCAAAAAGGCTCCAAACTGGCAATGTTTGGACAACCTTCTGAGCTCAGCTAAATAGGCTGCCTGCGACTCATCATTCCTTTGGTCGCGTCTGTAGAAGCGGTACCTTTCCGCTATAAATGGTGGCTTAGGGTTTAAATGTTCCTTTAACGTATCAACAATTTGGGCATACGTTTTGTCTGCTGGCTTTTCTGGAGTAAGGAGATTCCTCAGCAGACCGTATGTTTTTGCCCCCATACAATTTAATAAGGTTGCTACCTTTTTGTCATCCTCCACCTTGTTTACTATGCAATAAAGTTCATGCCTTTCAATATAGGCATCCAACTCTTCTGTGTCCTCAACAAATGCTGACAACCACCCTTCTTTAGACATTTTAAACTGCTGAAGAACTTTTCCCGCCTTTCTCCACTAGATGGCGTTTTTGGTTTTTTTAATTATTTTAAACTGAAGAGAAAAAAACTTTTCCCCTTTTGTCCACTAGATGGCGTTTTTCCCGCCTTTTCTCCTGCTGCTGCTAACGACCTCTCTCCAGCTTCGTTATTTTTGGCCCTTGCAGCTCCCGTTATTGCCACCGCTGCTATTAACAACGACCTTCCCCTCTCGTGGCTTGCTAGTCCTCGTGGCTCCGTTTGTTCCCCAGATCGTCTGCCCGTTCTGGCCCTTGCAGCTCCCGTTCCCCGGGAAGGATTTCAGTTTACCTGGCCCTGGGTGGACTTTTGCCCCGTGGCTGGAGCGCCCATTCAGCCTCTTCTCTCAGCTGCTGCAGCCTCCGCTGGAAACCTCTCTCTCTCACTCCGTTGCTGCCGCTCCTCCCGAACCCGGAGTGCTGGGCGGCCTCCTTCGGTCGACGCTGGACTCTGCAGGCTGGCTGGTAAGAAGCCTCTCTCCTTCTCTCTCCGTACTGCTGCCATTCCTTTGTTGCACCATGTACTGGTGAGTTCGAACCTTACTCGTCGCCAGTGTAAAGTATGTGTCTATACTTAATCCAATAATGAAGAGACAGCTTGGAAGATTCAACGTAGGTCTTTACTTAATACCAACAGGTGGGAAACTGAGGGGAGATCAGTACCCACAGTACTATTTATACCCCTATGGCCAGGAGTGGTGCTACGGTATCACTACGCCCTACAAAGTAGTGCTGCCCTGGCCATAGGTTTAAAGTAACATACCTATTACATACACAACAAGACTAGCTCTTTATTCCAGATTTATTTAATTAACTGAATTTAAATTCCACAGCTGCCGTGGTGGGATTTGAACTCACGTCTCCGGATCATTAGCCCAGGTCTCTGGATTAACTAGTCCAGTAATATAACCACTATGCTACCGTACACCATATAATCCTCACTTTGCTGAGTAGTTAAAAAAAAAATTATTTTGCATGATTAAAATCACACGATAGCACTCTACCCAAACTAAAGCCCCGACTCCAACTCGGGGCGAACGGTGAGCATGGGGGCCGGGAGAGGAAAACGTCAATCTCGCACTGGTTTGCCGTCAGGCTCAGCCCATTTTTACTCCCAGGGTTCAATTAAATAGACGAGGCCCAAAGCCAGCATCAAAGGCATCTGGTTGCAAAGTGGCAATCGGGCGAGGGAATGCTTGCCAGCAAGGTAGGTGAAGTGGGGGGGGGGGCGCTCCCAGGTGGTTGTGGGATGCTCAAAGCAGGAGACACCAAAGGATTCCTTGAGAATCACTGGACAGTATTAGTACAATCACAGTGCAGTATTAGCACAATCACAGCGCAGTATTAGCAGAATCACAGTGCAGTATTAGCACAATCACAGTACAGTATTAGCACAATCACTGTGCAGTATTAGCACAATCACTGTGCAGTATTAGCACAATCACTGTGCAGTATTAGCACAATCAATGTACAGCATTAGCACAATCACAGTGCAGTATTAGCACAATCACTGTACAGTATTAGTACAATCACTGTACAGTATTAGCACAATCACTGTACAGTATTAGCACAATCACTGTGCAGTATTAGCACAATCACTGTACAGTATTAGCACAATCACTGTACAGTATTAGCACAATCACAGTGCAGTATTAGCACAATCACAGTGCAGTATTAGCAAAATCACAGTGCAGTATTAGCACAATCACAGTACAGTATTAGCACAAACACTGTACAGTATTAACGTAATCACAGTACAGTATTAGCACAATCACAGTGCAGTATTAGCACAATCACAGTACAGTATTAGCGCAATCACAGTGCAGTATTAGCACAGAGTACAGCATTAGCACAATCACAGTGCAGTATTAGCACAATCACTGTACAGTATTAGCACAATCACAGTGCAGTATTAGCACAATCACAGTGCAGTATTAGCACAATCACTGTGCAGTATTAGCACAATCACAGTGCAGTATTACCACAATCACAGTACAGTATTAGCACAAACACTGTGCAGTATTAGCACAATCACAGTACAGTATTAGCGCAATCTCAGTGCAGTATTAGCACAATCACAGTACAGTATTAGCACAATCACTGCAGTATTAGCACAATCACAGTACAGTATTAGCGCAATCACAGTGCAGTATTAGCATAATCACAGTACAGTATTAGGACAATCACAGCACAGTATTAGCACAATCACAGTACAGTATTAGCACAATCACAGTGCAGTATTAGCACAATCACTGTACAGTATTAGCACAATCACAGTGCAGTATCAGCACAATCACAGTGCTGTATTAGCACAATCACTGTGCAGTATTAGCACAATCACAGTGCACTATTAGCACAATCACAGTGCAGTATTAGCACAATCACTGTACAGTATTAGCACAACCACAGTGCAGTATTAGCACAATCACTGTACAGTATTAGCACAATCACTGTGCAGTATTAGCACATTCACAATACAGTATTAGCACAATCACAGTGCAGTATTACCACAATCACTCTGCAGTATTAGCACAATCACTGTGCAGTATTAGCACAATCACTGTACAGTACTAGCACAATCACAGTGCAGTATTAACACAATCACTGTACACTATTAGCACAATCACTGTGCAGTATTAGCACAATCACAGTGCAGTATTAGCACAATCACTGTACAGTAATAGCACAATCACAGTACAGTATTAGCTCAATCACTGTACAGTATTAGCACAATCACTGTACAGTATTAGCACAATCACAGCAGAGTAATAGCACAATCACAGTACAGTATTACAATCACTGTACAGTATTAGCTCGTTCACTGCCCAGTTTTAGCACGTTCACTGTCCAGTTTTAGCACAATCACTGTGCAGTATTAGCACAAACAGAGTACTGTGGCGGAGCCACCAGAGGATACAGGACAATTGTTTATAATTCCTTTAACAGCAATGTAGTGCAACCGGGGGCTGCACCGTTAATGTATCTGTTAACTGTACTATGGCTTCTTTCCTTTACTCCGCGTGATGACATCATGCCGCCCATCACGTGATCCCCCAACGGCGGGAAGAACGTGATGGCGTCATGACATCAGTGCTCGGAACCTTCTAGCAGTTCTAGAGAGGCTTTCAACCAGACCAGGCCTATTTGCATTGTATCCAGCAGTTTACTCTTTAACTTCATTTGTTCATTAAATTTTTATTGTTTTTGATTCTCTGCGTCGATCTCAATTCTTCCGCCAGGAGCTTCCGTTTCTACGTTGGTGACCCTGATTTCTTCGAACAATTTTCATTGAAGTTACATCATGGACACGAACGCCGTCACCCTCAAGCTGCCGCAATTTTGGGAGCAACAACCAGCCGCGTGGTTTTTCCAGGCGGAAGCCCAATTTGCAATCTGGGGAGTAGTAGCGGATTCGACCCGTTATTATTACATGGTCTCTGCCCTCGACAGTGCCGCAGCCTCGTGGGTCGTCAGCCTCCTCGGGGGTCCTCTGGATGATGGCAAGTACGAAGCTTTAAAAACACGGTTACTTCAGGTTTTCGGTCTGTCCAAGTCGGAGCACGCTCGCAGACTTATCTCCATGCCCGGCTTCGGGGACTCAAAGCCATCAGAGCTCATGAGCCAGATGCTCACGCTCTTGGCTCGGAATTGGAATGTTTTCTGTTCCGGGAATTGTTTCTCTGCCAGTTGCCAGAGCCAGTACAGATGGCCTTGGCCAATTCTACGATCACGGACTGTGCTGAACTCGCTGCAGAAGCAGATAAAATTTTCACCATCACACAACAATGTTGTGCGGCCACGAGGCGCCCATCCCTCACAAGAGCAAAGCCGACTCCTCCGCCAGCAAGCTGGTGTGCATACCACGCTCGTTTTGGCGCGAAAGCCCGATGCTGCCGTCCTCCCTGCAGTTTTTCCCAAAAAAATAAACCTACCTCAAACCAGCGGTTTCTGAGAAGGGCGACAGGGCCTGAGGGACACGCCGGAGTTGCAATGGCCATCGGTTCCGCAGGGAAGCTCCTTTATATCACAGACTCCCTGTCAGGTCGACGTTTTCTCTGTGATACTGGCTCCCAGTGCAGTATCCTACCAGCGTCGAAGCTCGATCTTCAATCCGGCGGTCACGGTCCCTCCCTCAAGGCAGCCAATGGTGTGGCCATCCGCACGTTCGGAAAGCGTAGGGTCCAGTTGCGTTTTGGCTGCCAGCATTTCGTTTGGGAGTTCATCGCGGCGAAAGTCTCTCAGGCCATCCTGGGGTCAGATTTTTTTTGTGCCAATGGTTTTCTCGTCGACGTCCGGCACTGCCGGTTAATCAACGCGGCCACCTTTCATTCGGTCCCCTGCCACCGCAGCACCGCTGTGTCTTGGTCAGTTGCCTGTGCAGTCCCATCTCCAGATGAATTCTTTCGTCTTCTCGGTGAGTTTCCAGAGCTCACCAGGCCCACATTTTCTTCTTCAGTCACGAGGCACGGTGTGGCGCACCACATTACCATGACAGGATCCCCAGTTTATGCATGGGCTCGAAGGCTGGAACCCGGTAAACTCGCAGCCACAAAGGCGGAGTTCCATACCATGGAGCGCCTGGGAATTATTCGACGATCGAATAGTCCTTGGTCTTCACCATTACACATCGTTCCTAAACCAGGCGGCAGATGGCGACCATGCGGCGACTACAGACACCTGAATGAAGCTACTACTCCAGATCGGTACCCAATTCCTCACATACAGGATTTTTCGGCCCACCTGGCAGGGAATTCCATCTTTTCCAAAGTAGACCTTGTCCGGGGGTATCATCAAGTGCCCGTTCATCCTCAGGACATCCCCAAAATTGCTGTCATCAAGCCTTTCGGGCTCTTTGAGTTCCTTCGTATGCCGTTTGGGTTGAAGAGCGCTGCGCAAGCCTTCCAACGTCTCATGGATTCTGTGTTGCGCGATCTGCCGTTCATCTTTGTCTACCCCGATGACATCCTCATTGCCAGTACCAGCAAGAAAGAGCACATTACGCACTTGCGTACCCTTTTTTCTCATCTCAGCCAGCATGGCCTTATTATCAACCCGGCCAAGTGTCAGTTTGGCTTACAAAGCATTGATTTTCTGGGACACAGAATCACCTCAGGAGGCGCCGTTCCGCTGGCTACGAAGGTGGAGGCAGTTACTTCATTCCTGCGTCCTCAGACCGTCAGGGCTCTCCAGGAATTCCTGGGGATGGTCAATTTTTATCATCGTTTCGTCCCCAAGGCGGCCCTGTTAATGCAACTGCTGTACGAGGCTCTAAAAGGTAAATCAGGTAAAGAACCCATCGGCTGGACACCCCAGATGGACCAGGTGTTCCTCAACACTAAGGACGCTTTGGCTGATGCGACCATGTTAGCACATCCGCTTCTAGGTGCAACCATCGCCCTTACCACCGATGCATCTGACTATGCCATCGGGGCAGTGCAGGAGCAATTGGTCAACTGCACGTGGCAACCACTGGCTTTCTTCAGCCGCCAATTGCGAAAAATGAACGCAAATACAGTACCTTTGATAGGGAGTTGTTGGCACTTTTCCTGGCCATCCGTCATTTTCGCTTCTTACTGGAAGGACGCCCATTCAGTTTGCCATGGCCAAGACAGCGGAACCATGGTCAGCTCGGCAACAACGTCATCTTACGTTCATATCAGAATTTACAACAGACATACAACATGTGTCTGGCAAGGACAACCTGGTGGCGGATTGTCTCTCCCACGCAGTCCACCTGAGAATCGACTATGTTGGTTTGGCAGAAGAACAGATGGCAGACCCTGAAGTGCAGGAACTCTGAGTGGTTGGCTGTAAACCAGTTCTGCAGAAGAAGATTGCAGGTCGTCCTTAGGAGCCGTGCGAAGACCCAGCAGCACCCAAGGGAGCCTGTCCACCCAACCAGTCCCACGAAGACTAGCACGCAGTGCAGCTTTAAGGGACCTGTGAAATCTCTTGCACAGACCATTTGCCTGTGGATGATAGGCGGTGGTGCAATGAAGCTTGGTACCCAAACCCTGAGCCACGGCATTCCAAAGTTCCGAGGTAAATTGAGGTCCTCGGTCGGAGGAGATATCGGCCGGTGTGGCTGATGTCAGTTTTCAGGCCGCAGGGACCACACTCCTTTGCGACATCTCGATGGGCGCCCCCCGACCAATTGTACCAGTCGAATGGCGCAGGAGAGTTTTCGACGCAATCCACGGTTTGTCGCACCCTGGTATGAGGGCTTCACAACGACTCATAGCAAAGAAGTTAGTATGGAAAGGCATGCATCTCGACGTCCGTGACTGGACCAATACCTGCATGAGTTGCCAGAAGTCCAAAATCCGACGCCCTGTTAAGGCCCCAGTGGCCACTTTTCCAGTTCCAGAGCGTTGCTTCGACCATGTTCACGTGGACCTGGTTGGCCCTCTCCCTTCTTCTCGTGGTTTCACGCATCTCCTCACCGTGGTAGACCACACCACCCGGTGGCCAGAGGCAATTCCTTTGGTTGCCACCACAGCGGCGGACGTTTCCAGAGCCTTCATCTCATCATGGGTGGCTCAGTTCGGAGTACCAGCTGACATCTCCTCCGACTGAGGACCTCAATTTACCTCAGAACTTTGGAATGCCGTGGCTCAGGGTTTGGGTACCAAGCTTCATTGCACCACCGCCTATCATCCACAGGCAAACGGTCTGTGCAAGAGATTTCACAGGTCCCTTAAAGCTGCACTGCGTGCTAGTCTTCGTGGGGCTGGTTGGGTGGACAGGCTCCCTTGGGTGCTGCTGGGTCTTCGCACGGCTCCTAAGGACGACCTGCTATCTTCTTCTGCAGAACTGGTTTACAGCCAACCACTCAGAGTTCCTGGCGATTTTCTTCCTCCTCACACGGAACCCTGGTCCGCAGCTCAGCAGCTCGTCAGCCACCAAGAGGCGGCTAAGAATTTCATCCCAGTGCCTACGTCTCATCACGACCTGCAGCGCTCCCATGTCTCGGTGGAGCTTAAGAGCGCCGAATAAGTTTTCATTCGTCAAGATGCTCACAGAGACCCGCTCAAACCGTCTTACCCTGGTCCGTTCCGCGTCATCTCGTCAGGTGACAAGTCTTTCACAGTCAACGTCGGCGGTAAGCCTGACCACATCTCCATAGACCGGTTAAAACCGGCTCATCTGGATCTGAGTGAGCTAGTCGTCACTGCTCAACCGCCTCGTCGTGGGAGTCCACCGTCGACCGTCGGTCCAGTACAGCCACGGTCAGCTGCTGGGTCACCAGTACCCGTCTCATAGGATCAACCACGGCCAGCCACTTCTTCTCCTACGCCTGCGGCACCATCTCAACCACGGCCAAATGCCAGTTCGTCTTCTAGCGCTCCGTTCCAGTTGCCAGAGTATCGCAGTCGGTCGGACAGACTCGTCAGACCCCCTTCTCGTCTTACCATTTCTGTTAAAGACAATTCAGGGGGGGGGGCGTATGTGGCAGAGCCACCAGGGGATTCAGGACAATTGTTTATAATTCCTTTAACAGCAATGTAGTGCAACCGGGGGCTACACCTTTAATGTATCTGTTAACTGTACTATGGCTTCTTTCCTTTACTCCGCGTGATGACGTCATGCCGCCCGTCACGTGATCCCCCAACTGCAGGAAGAACGTGATGACATCATGACGTCAGTGCTCGGAACCTTCTAGCAGTTCTAGAGAGGCTTTCAACCAGACCAGACCTATTTCCATTGTGTCCAGCAGTTTGCTGTTTAACTTCGTTTGTTCATTAAATTTTATTGCTTTTGATTCTCTGCGTCGATCTCAATTCTTCAGCTAGGAATCTCCATTCCTACAGTACAATATTAGCTCAGAGTACACTATTAGCACAATCACTGTACAGTTTTGGCATAATCACAGTGCAGTATTAGCACAATCACAGTACAGTATTAGCACAATCACTGTACATTATTAGCACAATCACTGTACAGTATTAGCACAATCACTGTACAGTATTAGCACAATCACAGTACAGTATCAGCATAATCACAGTACAGTATTAGCACAATCACAGCGCAGTTTTAGCACAATCACAGTACAGTATTAGCACAATCACTGTAGACTATTAGCACAATCACAGTACAGTGTTAGCACAATCACAGTACAGCATTAGCACAATCACTGTAGAGTATTAGCACAATCACATTACAGTATTAGCACAATCACTGTACAGCATTAGCACAATCACAGTACAGTATTAGCACAATCACTGTGCAGTATTAGCACAATCACAGCACAGTATAAGCACAATCACAGTACAGTATTAGCACATTCACAGTGCAGTATTAGCATAATCACAGTACAGTATTAGCACAATCACAGCGCAGTATTAGCACAATCACAGCACAGTATTAGCACAATCACTGTACAGTATTAGTGTAGTGTCCGTGTGTAGATAAAGACACTGAAGACAGGAGTTGGTTCATAGGTATTTACTAAGCAAGTCTGGGGGGGGTCTAAAGGATATACACAATACACAGGCTTATATAGCCCAAGTGGCAATTACTGGCATTACGCACACCTGGGGCTCTTAAAGGCACATACACCACCATTGCTCTTAAAGGCACATACACCACAATTCCTCCCCTTCTAGCTAACTAGTACATCATATTTTAAGTAATTATTAATTAAATGTTATATGCAAAATAAGATACATTGCTGTATTAATTAATTATAAGTTAGTCTCTCAGGAGGCTTCCTGACTCGGTCCGGATAACGCCTCGGGGGTGTAGTAGTTTCTGGTGGTGTAGTAGGTTCTTCTGGCAAGGCTGATTCGGCTTGAATGCCAGTGTCGGGTTCATCGGGTTCCAGTCTCACCGGATCGGAGGTAGATATGGGTATATCTACTTCATCGTTAGATGTATAGAGTGGTGGTGTAGGTTGTCCCTTTTCGGATGACTTGATGATTTGGTCAGCATGGCGTCTTATTATGCTTTCTCCGATGTCCACGGTATACATCAGTGGTCCTAGTCGTGTGCAGATAGTTCCAGGCTGCCATTTCTCGGTACGGTAGTCCCGGGCCAAAACCGGTTGGCCTATCTGGAAGGTCCTAGTTGGCTTTTCATTCATGCCCTGAAACTGCCGGTTCTCCACGTCCCTTTGGATGTTGGGCTTGACCAAATCCAGCCGGCATCTTAGGTTTCTATTGTAGAACATCATGGCGGGAGTTTGGTTAGTAACCATATGTGTTGCATTCCTATATGCAAATAAGAAGTTATCCACCTTGTGCTGAAGTTTTATGTCTTCATTACTCATGGCCTTTATGGCCTTCTTGAAGGTCTGGACAAACCTTTCAGCCAATCCATTGGTGGCGGGATGGTATGGGGCGGACGTGTAGTGCTTTACCCCATTGTTCTTTAAGAACTTTCTGAATTCTTCGGACACAAATTGCGGTCCATTATCAGAACATATCTGTTCCGGCAGCCCATTCCTGGCAAATATGGTCCTTAATACTGTGATGGTTTTTTCCGTGGTGGTGGAGGACATCTTTATTACCTCCGGCCACTTGGAGTGTGCATCAACTGCGATTAGAAACATTGAGTCCATAAATGGACCAGCAAAGTCGATGTGCACCCTTTGCCAGGGAGATGAGGGCCACTCCCATGGATGTAGAGGGGCTTGTGGTGGAGCGTTTTGGACCTTCTGGCATCCTAGGCAGCTCTTGGTCATTTCTTCGATGTCTCCATCGATACCGGGCCACCATACAAACGCCCTAGCTAGGTTCTTCATTTTCACTCCACCCAGATGCCCCTCGTGAAGCTCCTTTAGCACTTTATCCTGGAGTTTGGGTGGAATCACCACTCTGGATCCACACATCAAGGTTCCTCGGCACACTGACAGCTGTTCTCTTCTTTGCGAGAATGCTGGCAACAGTGGCTCGCCATGTGCTGGCCATCCCTTCACTGTTAAATCGTAGACCCGAGAGAGAGTAGGGTCATTTCTTGTCTCCCTTTCAATGGCAGAATTTGTCACCGGTAGACATTCCACTATGGTAGAGTGGAATATCTCTACTGGGTCTACTGTAGGTGCCTCTTCTATCGTTGGCAACGGTAGGCGCGATAAACCGTCAGCATTCCCATGCTGTTTTGACCCTTTGTATTCAATGTTGTATTGGTGTGCCCCTAGAAAAAGGGACCACCTCTGTAGTCTTTGTGCCGTCATAATGGGGACACCTTTTTTAGGGTTGAATATGGAGATGAGGGGTTGATGGTCAGTCAGCAAGGTAAATTTTTGTCCGTGTAGGTAATGGTTGAATTTCTTCACTCCCCATACCAGGCTGAGTGCTTCCCTGTCTATTTGGGCATAGTTACGCTCAGCTGAGTTTAATGAGCGTGACGCAAAAGCTATCGGCCGTTCCGAGCCATCAGGGAATCTATGGGATAATACCGCTCCTATGCCGTAAGGGGATGCATCGCACGCCAGTCTGATTGGTAGTGATGGGTTGTAATGAGCCAAAACTTTCTCGGATGTGATTAAGTCTTTACATTTATGGAAGGCACGTTTACAGTCTTCGTTCCATTTCCAAATCACTCCTGTCTGTAGAAGATCATTAAGAGGGTGTAGAATAGTTGATAAGTTCGGTAAAAATTTATGATAGTAATTTATTAATCCCAGGAATGACCTTAATTGTGAAACATTTTCAGGTGCTGGGGCTTTTATAACTGCTTCAATTTTCTCAGGTGACTTATGCAACCCTTCCTTATTAATTATGTGGCCACAATATGATATCTGATTTTGGAAAAATTCGCACTTGGGGCGATTTGCTCATAGGCCCCGTTCTTTCAGCCTAGTGAGCACCTGCTCCAAATTGGCAAGGTGCTCGTTGTCGTTTTCTCCTGTTACAAGGATGTCGTCTAGGTAGCATTGAGTCCCCGGAATCCCTTGCAGGACTTGCTCCATAGCTCTTTGCCAGATAGCTGGAGCTGATGCTACTCCAAAAACCAGTCGATTGTACTGGTACAGGCCTTTGTGTGTGTTTATTGTGAGATACTTTTTAGAGGTCTCCTCAACCTCCATCTGTAGATATGCCTGTGCCAAGTCAATTTTTGTGAAACGTTTCCCTCCGGATAGTGAGGCGAAAATATCTTCTATCCTCGGAAGAGGATACTGTACCGTGTGAAGGACCGGGTTTACAGTCACCTTAAAGTCCCCACAGATGCGAATTTTTCTCTGTTCCTCAGAGTTATTTTTCAATGCTTTTTTCATGACTGGAACGATGGGTGTTGCCCATTCGCTCCAATCTACTTTGGATAATACGCCTGCCTTTTCCAAATTCTCCAGCTCTGCCTCGACTGCCGGACGTATTGCGTATGGCACCGGTCTTGCCTTAAAAAAATTTTGGAATTGCTGTATCTTCCACTTTTATTGAGGCGGTGATGCCTTTCAAGGTTCCTAGTTTCTCTTGAAACACTTCTTTGGCGTTGGCCAAGATGTCTTTTAATCGTTCAGGTATGATGTCATCATTGTTTTTTTCCTTACTGGTCACCGTCAGTGCCTGAATGGAGTGCCAGTCTAAATGTATCTTCCTTATCCATTCACGTCCCAACAACGGTGGACCACCATCTTGTAGAATGTATAAATACAACTTTTGTATTTCTTTGCCGTTGTATACCACAGGCACCCTTATTTTTCCTTTGGGGTAGACTTTCTGCCCCGTATATGTTTTTAAGATAATGGATGTGTCTTTTAGAGGTATATGCGAAAATAGCCTCTCGTAATCTCGTCGATTTATCACGGTTAGAGCTGATCCTTTATCTAGCTCCATTTTAACTGGGGACCCTGCTATTGTGAGGGTAAACCAAATGGTTTGGTAATCTTCATTGGCAATTACATTGTGTAATTTGAGAGAGCTTAGTCTCTTGTTCCCAGAGTCGCTATCGCTCTTCTGGTCTTTGGAGCTACTGTCCGTCATCATTTGCACCTTTCTGTGCTTTTCCTTATTGATTCTTTTCCCGTTAGTGGATTTTTTATTTTCAGATCGGCATACACGTGGAATGTGTCCTATCTTTCCGCATCGCTTGCATGCTTTTTCTTTGAACCAGCAATCCCTCTGGTCATGGTTGGATCTGCCGCATCGATAACATTTCTTGAAACCCCGTGTCATTTCATGGGTGCCGAAGTCCTGTGGCCTTTGCTTTATCTTTGCCACTCCTATTGCACTGAAAGCCTTGTCCAGTGTTAAATCTTTTCTGGAAGATACCTTCTTTTGTGTTTCTACACTTAGGGGATCGCAGATGAATTTGTCTTGCAGAGAATCTGCCAGTCCTGCCTCGAATTGGCAGTGTAGGGTATCAACAATCTCTTCAAAATTCTTGTCAATCGGTTCGGCTGGAGTGATTAAGTTGCGTAATAGCTTGTATGTTTCTGCGCCCATTAGATCCAGAAGAACTGAAGCTTTTTTTTCATCTTCTATTCCATTTGCAGTGCAAAACACCTCCACTCTTTCTACATATGTGGTCCAATCCTCTATCTTGTTATCAAAAACATCAATATTGCCAAAGTTAGGCTCTGTTTCGTTATCAAAAGCATCAATATTGCCAGACTTAGACATTTCAAAAAAAAAAATATGGCGCTTCCCGCGCTTTTTTTTTTCTCTGCAGCAACGATATGGCGCTTCCCGCGCTTCCCCGCCGCTGCTACCGATAACAACGCTGTTTTACTGTGGTTTCCGTTTATTCACTGTTGGAGACTCGTTCCCGATGGAGGTCTAAATGCTGACCTGCTTGCGGCGCCGGCCGTCTCCCGAGTGCACCCTCCCAGTCCGTTATTGCTTGCCTCCGATTTCGCTGCTTGTCTCAGCTGTAGAGCCCGCCGCTGGAGCCCCAGCCTGATGCCCAGGAAGGATTAGCGCAGTACCTGCCACCAGCTTGGCCAGCTGGTGAAACCACAGTTTCTATTACTTCCTTGAGTCTTCTGGACGCTGGAGGAATCGATGTCCTTGAGTGCTGCCGAATTGCAGGTAAGTCCGTTTCCACTTCGTCGCCACTGTAGTGTCCGTGTGTAGATAAAGACACTGAAGACAGGAGTTGGTTCATAGGTATTTACTAAGCAAGTTTGGGGGGGGTCTAAAGGATATACACAATACACAGGCTTATATAGCCCAAGTGGCAATTACTGGCATTACGCACACCTGGGGCTCTTAAAGGCACATACACCACCATTGCTCTGAAAGGCACATACACCACAATTAGCACAATCACTGTACAGTATTAGCACAATCACAGTGCAGTTTTAGCACAATCACAGTACAGTATTAGCACAATCACAGTGCAGTATTAGAACAATCAGTGCAGTATTAGCACAATCGCAGTACAGTATTAGCACAATCACTGTGCGGTATTAGCACAATCACAATGCAGTATTAGCACAATCACTGTACATTATTAGTACAATCACAGCACAGTATTAGCACAATCACAGTACAGTATTAGCACAATCACAGTAGAGTATTAGCACAATCACTGTGCAGTATTACCACAATCAGAGTGCAGTATTAGCACAATCACTGTACAGTATTATCACAATCACAGTGCAGTATTAGCTCAAAGTACAGTATTAGCACAATCACTGTACAGTATTAGCACAATCACTGTACAGTATTAGCACGATCACTGTACAGTATTAGCACAATCACTGTACAGTATTAGCAAAACCACAGGGCAGTATTAATACAATCACATTACAGTATTAGCACAATCACAGTACAGTATTAGCACAATCACAGTGCAGTATTAATACAATCACAGTACAGTATTAGCACAATCACAGTGCAGTATTAGCACAATCACAGTGCAGTATTAGCAAATTCACAGCACAGTATTAGCACAATCACTGTACAGTATTAGCAGAATCACTGTACAGTATGAGCAAAATCACAGTACAGTATTAGCACAATCACAGAACATTATTAACACAATCACAGTGCAGTATTAGCACAATCACTGTGCAGTATTAGCACAATCACAGTGCCGTATTAGCACAATTACTGTACAGTATTATCACAATCACAGTACTGTATTAGCACAATCACTGTGCAGTATTACCACAATCAGAGTGCAGTATTAGCACAGTCACAGTACAGTATTAGCACAATCACAGTACAGTATTAGCACAATCACTGTGCAGTATTACCACAATCAGAGTGCAGTATTAGCACAATCACTGTACAGTACTGGCACAATCACAGTGCAGTATTAATACAATCAAATTACAGTATTGGCACAATCACAGTACAGTATAAGCACAATCACAGTGCAGTATTAAAACAATCACAGTACAGTATTAGCACAATCACAGTGCAGTATTAGCACAATCACAGTGCAGTATTAGCACAATCACAGCACAGTATTAGCACGATCACTGTACAGTATTAGCAGAATCACTGTACAGTATTAGCAAAATCACAGTACAGTATGAGCACAATCACAGAACAGTATTAACACAATCACAGTGCAGTATTAGCACAATCACTGTGCAGTATTAGCACAAAAACAGCACAGTATTAGCACAATCACAGCACAGTATTAGCACAATCACAGTGCAGTATCAGCACAATCACAGCACAGTATTAGCACAATCACAGTGCATTATTAGCACAATCACAGTGCATTATTAATACAATCAGAGTGCAGTATTAGCACAATTACAGTGCAGTATTAGCACAATCACTGTACAGTATGAGCACAATCACAGTGCAGTATTAGCACAATCACAGTGCAGTATTAGCACAATCATAGTGCAGTATTAGCACAATCACAGTACAGTATTAGCACAATCACTGTGCAGTATTATCACAATCACAGTGCTGTATTAGCACAATTGCTGTACAGTATTATCACAAACACAGTACTGTATTAGCACAATCACTGTGCAGTATTACCACAATCAGAGTGCAGTATTCGCACAATCACTGTACAGTATTATCACAATCACAGTGCAGTATTAGCACAAAGTACAGTATTAGCACAATCACTGTACAGTATTAGCACAATCACAGGGCAGTATTAGCACAATCACTGAACATTATTAGCACAATCACTGTACATTATTAGCACAATCACAGCACAGTATTAGCACAATCACAGTGCAGTATTAGCACAATCACCGTGCAGTATTAGCACAATCACAGCACAGTATTAGCACAATCACAGTGCAGTATTAATACAATCACTGCACAGTATTAACACAATCACAGTGCAGTATTAGCACAATCACAGCGCAGTATTAGCGCAATCACAGCGCAGCATTAGCTCAATCACAGTGCAGTATTAGCACAATCACAGCACAGTATTAGCACAATCACAGCACAGTATTAGCAAAATCACAGAGCAGTATTAGCACAATCACAGCACAGTATTAGCACAATCACAGCACATTATTAGCACAATCACAGTGCAGTATTAATACAATCACAGTGCAGTATTAGCACAATTACAGTGCAGTATTAGCATAATCACTGTACAGTATTAGCACAATCACAGTGCAGTATTAGCACAATCACAGTGCAGTATTAGCACATTTACAGTGCAGTATTAATACAATCACATTACAGTATTAGCACAATCACAGTACAGTATTAGCTCAGAGTGCAGCATTAATACAATCACAGTACTGTATTAGCACAATCACAGTACAATATTAGCACAATCACAGTGCAGTATTAGCACAATCACAGCACAGTATTAGCACAATCACAGTACAGTATTAGCACAATCACTGTACAGTATTAGCAGAATCACTGTACAGCATTAGCACAATCCCAGAACAGTATTAACACAATCACAGTGCAGTATTAGCACAATCACAGTGCAGTATTAGCACAATCACTGTGCAGTATTAGCACAATCACAGCACAGTATTATCACAATCAAAGCACAGTATTAGCACAATCACAGTGCAGTATTAGCACAATCACAGCACAGTATTAGCACAATCACAGTGCATTATTAGCACAATCACAGTGCAGTATTAATACAATCACAGTGCAGTATTAGCACAATTACAGTGCAGTATTAGCACAATCACAGTACAGTATTAGCACAATCACAGTGCAGTATTAGCACAATCACAGTGCAGTATTAGCACATTCACAGTGCAGTATTAGCACAATCATAGTGCAGTATTAGCACAATCACAGTACAGCACCAGCACAATCACTGTGCAGTATTATCACAATCACATTGCAGTACTAGCACAATCACTGCAGTATCAGCACAAATACAGTAGTCTTAGCACAATCACTGTGCAGTATCATCACAATCACAGTGCAGTATTAGCACAATCACTGTACAGTATTATCACAATCACAGTGCAGTATTAGCACAATCACAGTACAGTATTAGCACAATCAATGTACAGTATGAGCACAATCACTGTACAGTATTAGCACGATCACTGTACAGTATTAGCACAATCACTGTGCAGTATTAGCACAATCACAGTGCATTATTAATACAATCACAGTACAGCATTAGCACAATCACAGTACAGTATTAGCACAATCACAGTGCAGTATTAATACAATCACAGTACAGTATTAGCACACTCACAATGCAGTATTAGCACAATCACAGTGCAGTATTAGCACAATCACAGCACAGTATTAGCACAATCACAGTGCAGTATTAGCTCAATCACTGTACAGTATTAGCACAATCACTGTATAGTATTAGCACAATCACAGTGCAGTATTAGCACAATCACAGCGCAGAATTAGCACAATCACAGAGCAGTATTAGCAGAATCACTGTATAGTATTAGAACAATCACTGTACAGTATTAGCACAATCACAGTACAGTATTAGCACAATTACTGTGCAGTATTAGCACAATCACAGCACAGTATAAGCACAATCACAGTACAGTATTAGCACATTCACAGTGCAGTATTAGCATAATCACAGTACAGTATTAGCACAATCACAGTACAGTATTAGCACAATCACTGTAGAGTATTAGCACAATCACATTACAGTATTAGCACAATCACTGTACAGTATTAGCAGAATCAGTGTAAAGTGTTAGCACAATCACTGTGCAGTATTAGCACAATCACAGCACAGTATAAGCACAATCACAGTACAGTATTAGCACATTCACAGTGCAGTATTAGCATAATCACAGTACAGTATTAGCACAATCACAGCGCAGTATCAGCACAATCACAGCACAGCATTAGCACAATCATTGTACAGTATTAGCACAATCACTGTACACTATTAGCACAATCACAGTGCAGTTTTAGCACAATCACAGTACAGTATTAGCACAATCACAGTGCAGTATTAGCACAATCATAGTGCAGTATTAGCACAATCAAAGTACAGTATTAGCACAATCACTGTGTGGTATTAGCACAATCACAGTGCGGTATTAGCACAATCACAGTTAAGTATTAGCACAATCACAGTACAGTATTTGCACAATCACTGTGCAGTATTAGCACAATCACTGTACATTATTAGCACAATCACAGCACAGTATTATCACAATCACAGTGCAGTATTAGCACAATCACTGTACAGTATTATCACAATCACATTGCAGTATTAGCACAATCACAGTACAGTATTAGCACAATCACTGTACAGTATTAGCACAATCACTGTACACTATTAGCACGATCACTGTACAGTATTAGCACAATCACTGTGCCGTATTAGCACAATCACAGTGCAGTATTAGCACAATCACAGTGCAGTTTTAATACAATCACAGTACAGTATTAGCAAAATCACAGCACAGTATTGGCACAATCACAGTGCAGTATTAGCACAATCACAGTGCAGTATTAGCACAATCACAGCACAGTATTAGCAAAATCACAGTACAGTATGAGCACAATCACAGCGCAGTATTAGCACAATCACTGTACAGTATTAGCACAATCACAGTGCAGTATTAGCACAATCACAATGCAGTATTAGCACAATCACAGTGCAGTATTAGCACAATCACAGCACAGTATTAGCACAATCATAGTGCAGTATTAGCACAATCACTGTACAGTATTAGCACAATCACTGTACAGTATTAGCACAATCACAGTGCAGTATTAGCACAATCACAGTGCAGAATTAGCACAATCACAGTGCATAATTAGCAGAATCACTGTACAGTATTAGCACAATCACTGTACAGTATTAGCACAATCACAGTACAATATTAGCACAATCACTGTGCAGTATTAGCACAATTACTGTAGAGTATTAGCACAATCACATTACAGTATTAGCACAACCACTGTACAGTATTAGCACAATCACAGTACAGTATTAGCACAATCACTGTGCAGTATTAGCACAATCACAGCACAGTATAAGCACAATCACAGTTCAGTATTAGCACATTCACAGTGCAGTATTAGCAATAACATAGTGCAGTATTAGCACAATCACAACAATCACTGTACAGTATTAGCACAATCACTGTACAGTATTAGCACAATCACAGTACAGTATTAGCACAATCACTGTACAGTATTAGCACAATCACCGTACAGTATTAGCACAATCACAGTACAGTATTAGCGCAATCACTGTGCAGTATTAGCACAATCACAGCACAGTATAAGCACAATCACAGTACACTATTAGCACATTCACAGTGCAGTATTAGCATAATCACAGTACAGTATTAGCACAATCACTGTAGAGTATGAGCACAATCACATTACAGTATTAGCACAATCACTGTACAGTATTAGCACAATCACTGTAAATTATTAGCACAATCACAGTACAGTGTTAGCACAATCACTGTGCAGTAATAGCACAATCACAGCACAGTATAAGCACAATCACAGTACAGTATTAGCACATTCACAGTGCAGTATTAGCATAATCACAGTACAGTATTAGCACAATCACAGCGCAGTATCAGCACAATCACAGCACAGCATTAGCACAATCATTGTACAGTATTAGCACAATCACTGTACAGTATTAGCACAATCACAGTGCAGTTTTAGCACAATCACAGTACAGTATTAGCACAATCACAGTGCAGTATTAGCACAATCATAGTGCAGTATTAGCACAATCAAAGTACAGTATTAGCACAATCACTGTGTGGTATTAGCACAATCACAGTGCGGTATTAGCACAATCACAGTTAAGTATTAGCACAATCACAGTGCAGTATTTGCACAATCACTGTGCAGTATTAGCACAATCACTGTACATTATTAGCACAATCACAGCACAGTATTATCACAATCACAGCGCAGTATTAGCACAATCACTGTACAGTATTATCACAATCACATTGCAGTATTAGCACAATCACAGTACAGTATTAGCACAATCACTGTACAGTATTAGCACAATCACTGTACAGTATTAGCACGATCACTGTACAGTATTAGCACAATCACTGTGCAGTATTAGCACAATCAGAGTTCATTATTAATACAATCACAGTACAGTATTAGCACGATCACAGTACAGTATTAGCACAATCACAGTGCAGTTTTAATACAATCACAGTACAGTATTAGCAAAATCACAGCACAGTATTGGCACAATCACAGTGCAGTATTAGTACAATCACAGTGCAGTATTAGCACAATCACAGCCCAGTATTAGCAAAATCACAGTACAGTATGAGCACAATCACAGCGCAGTATTAGCACAATCACAGTGCAGTATTAGCACAATCACAGCACAGTATTAGCACAATCACAGTGCAGTATTAGCACAATCACTGTACAGTATTAGCACAATCACGCTACAGTATTAGCACAATCACAGTGCAGTATTAGCACAATCACAGTGCAGAATTAGCACAATCACAGTGCAGTATTAGCAGAATCACTGTACAGTATTACCACAATCACTGTACAGTATTAGCACAATCACAGTACAATATTAGCACCATCACTGTGCAGTATTAGCACAATCACAGCACAGTATAAGCACAATCACAGTTCAGTATTAGCACATTCACAGTGCAGTATTAGCATAATCACAGTACAGTGTTAGCACAATCACTGTAGAATATTAGCACAATCACATTACAGTATTAGCACAACCACTGTACAGTATTAGCACAATCACAGTGCAGTATTAGCACAATCACTGTGCAGTATTAGCACAATCACAGCACAGTATAAGCACAATTACAGTTCAGTATTAGCACATTCACAGTGCAGTATTAGCATAATCACAGTACAGTATTAGTACAATCACAGTACAATATTAGCACAATCACATTACAGTATTAGCACAATCACTGTACAGTATTAGCAAAATCACAGTACAGTATTAGCACAATCACTGTGCAGTATTAGCACAATCACAGTACAGTATTAGCAGAATCACTGTACAGTATTAGCAAAATCACAGTACAGTATTAGCAGAATCACTGTACAGTATTAGCAAAATCACAGTACAGTATTAGCACAATCACAGAACAGTGTTAACACAATCACAGTGCAGTATTAGCACAATCACTGTGCAGTATTATCACAATCACAGCGCAGTATTAGCACAATCACAGCACAGTATTAGCACAATCACAGTGCATTATTAGCACCATCACAGTGCAGTATTAATACAATCACAGTGCAGTATTAGCACAATTACAGTGCAGTATTAGCACATTCACAGTGCAGTATTAGCACAATCATAGTGCAGTATTAGCACAATCACAGTACAGTATTAGCACAATCACAGTGCAGTATTAGCACAATCACTGTACAGTATTAGCACAATCACTGTACAGTATTAGCACAATCACAGTGCAGTATTAGCACAATCACAGTACAGTATTAGCACAATCACAGTGCAGTATTAGCACAATCATAGTGCAGTATTAGCACAATCACAGTACAGTATTAGCACAATCACTGTGCGGTATTAGCACAATCACAGTGAAGTATTAGCACAATCACAGTACAGTATTTGCACAATCACTGTGCAGTATTATCACAATCACAGTGCAGTATTAGCACAATCACTGTACATTATTAGCACAATCACAGCACAGTATTAGCACAATCACAGTACAGTATTAGCACAATCACTGTGCAGTATTACCACAATCAGAGTGCAATATTAGCACAATCACTGTACAGTATTATCACAATCACAGTGCAGTATTAGCTCAAAGTACAGTATTAGCACAATCATTGTACAGTATTAGCACACTCACTGTACAGTATTAGCACGGTCACTGTACAGTATTAGCACAATCACTGTACAGTATTGGCACAATCACAGTGCAGTATTAATACAATCACATTACTTTATTAGCACAATCACAGTACAGTACTAGCACAATCACAGTGCAGTATTAATACAATCACAGTACAGTATTAGCACAATCACAGTGCAGTATTAGTACAATCACAGTGCAGTATTAGCACAATCACAGCACAGTATTAGCACAATCACTGTGCAGTATTACCACAATCAGAGTGCAGTATTAGCACAATCACTGTACAGTATTAGCACAATCACAGTGCAGTATTAATACAATCACATTACAGATGTAGCACAATCACAGTACAGTAATAGCACAATCACAGTGCAGTATTAAAACAATCACAGTACAGTATTAGCACAATCACAGTGCAGTATTAGCACAATCACAGTGCAGTATTAGCACAATCACCGCACAGTATTAGCACGATCACTGTGCAGTATTAGCAAAATCACTGTACATTATTAGCACAATCACAGCACAGTATTATCACAATCACAGTGCAGTATTAGCACAATCACTGTACAGTATTATCACAATCACATTGCAGTATTAGCACAATCACAGTACAGTATTAGCACAATCACTGTACAGTATTAGCACAATCACTGTGCAGTATTAGCACAATCAGAGTTCATTATTAATACAATCACAGTACAGTATTAGCACGATCACAGTACAGTATTAGCACAATCACAGTGCAGTTTTAATACAATCACAGTACAGTATTAGCAAAATCACAGCACAGTATTGGCACAATCACAGTGCAGTATTAGCACAATCACAGTGCAGTATTAGCACAATCACAGCCCAGTATTAGCAAAATCACAGTACAGTATGAGCACAATCACAGCGCAGTATTAGCACAATCACTGTACAGTATTAGCACATTCACAGTGCAGTATTAGCACAATCATAGTGCAGTATTAGCACAATCACAGTACAGCACTAGCACAATCACTGTGCAGTATTATCACAATCACATTGCAGTACTAGCACAATCACTGCAGTATCAGCACAAATACAGTAGTCTTAGCACAATCACTGTGCAGTATTATCACAATCACAGTGCAGTATTAGCACAATCACTGTACAGTATTATCACAATCACAGTGCAGTATTAGCACAATCACTGTGCAGTATTAGCACAATCACAGTGCATTATTAATACAATCACAGTACAGTATTAGCACAATCACAGTACAGTATTAGCACAATCACAGTGCAGTATTAATACAATCACAGTACAGTATTAGCACACTCACAATGCAGTATTAGCACAATCACAGTGCAGTATTAGCACAATCACAGCACAGTATTAGCACAATCACAGTGCAGTATTAGCTCAATCACTGTACAGTATTAGCACAATCACTGTATAGTATTAGCACAATCACAGTGCAGTATTAGCACAATCACAGCGCAGAATTAGCACAATCTCAGTGCAGTATTAGCAGAATCACTGTACAGTATTAGAACAATCACTGTACAGTATTAGCACAATCACTGTGCAGTATTAGCACAATCACAGCACAGTATAAGCACAATCACAGTACAGTATTAGCACATTCACAGTGCAGTATTAGCATAATCACAGTACAGTATCAGCACAATCACAGTACAGTATTAGCACAATCACTGTAGAGTATTAGCACAATCACATTACAGTATTAGCACAATCACAGTACAGTATTAGCACATTCACAGTGCAGTATTAGCATATTCACAGTACAGTATTAGCACAATCACAGCGCAGTATCAGCACAATCACAGCACAGCATTAGCACAATCATTGTACAGTATTAGCACAATCACTGTACAGTATTAGCACAATCACAGTGCAGTTTTAGCACAATCACAGTACAGTATTAGCACAATCACAGTGCAGTATTAGCACAATCATAGTGCAGTATTAGCACAATCAAAGTACAGTATTAGCACAATCACTGTGTGGTATTAGCACAATCACAGTGCGGTATTAGCACAATCACAGTTAAGTATTAGCACAATCACAGTACAGTATTTGCACAATCACTGTGCAGTATTAGCACAATCACTGTACATTATTAGCACAATCACAGCACAGTATTATCACAATCACAGTGCAGTATTAGCACAATCACTGTGCAGTATTATCACAATCACATTGCAGTATTAGCACAATCACAGTGCAGTATTAGCACAATCACTGTACAGTATTAGCACAATCACTGTACAGTATTAGCACGATCACTGTACAGTATTAGCACAATCTCTGTGCCGTATTAGCACAATCACAATTCATTATTAATACAATTACAGTACAGTATTAGCACGATCACAGTACAGTATTAGCACAATCACTGCAGTTTTAATACAATCACAGTACAGTATTAGCAAAAACACAGCACAGTATTGGCACAATCGCAGTGCAGTAATAGCACAATCACAGTGCAGTATTAGCACAATCACAGCACAGTATTAGCAAAATCACACTACAGTATGAGCACAATCACAGCGCAGTATTAGCACAATCACTGTACAGTATTAGCACAATCACAGTGCAGTATTAGCACAATCACAATGCAGTATTAGCACAATCACAGTGCAGTATTAGCACAGTCACAGCACAGTATTAGCACAATCAAAGTGCAGTATTAGCACAATCACTGTACAGTATTAGCACAATCACTGTACAGTATTAGCACAATCACAGTGCAGTATTAGCACAATCACAGTGCAGAATTAGCACAATCACAGTGCATAATTAGCAGAATCACTGTACAGTATTAGCACAATCACTGTACAGTATTAGCACAATCACAGTACAATATTAGCACAATCACTGTGCAGTATTAGCACAATTACTGTAGAGTATTAGCACAATCACATTACAGTATTAGCACAACCACTGTACAGTATTAGCACAATCACAGTACAGTATTAGCACAATCACTGTGCAGTATTAGCACAATCACAGCACAGTATAAGCACGATCACAGTTCAGTATTAGCACATTCACAGTGCAGTATTAGCACAATCACAGTACAGTATTAGCACAATCACTGTACAGTATTAGCACAATCACTGTACAGTATTAGCACAATCACAGTACAGTATTAGCACAATCACTGTACAGTATTAGCACAATCACCGTACAGTATTAGCACAATCACAGTACAGTATTAGCGCAATCACTGTGCAGTATTAGCACAATCACAGCACAGTATAAGCACAATCACAGTACACTATTAGCACATTCACAGTGCAGTATTAGCATAATCACAGTACAGTATTAGCACAATCACAGTACAGTATTAGCACAATCACTGTACAGTATTAGCACAATCACTGTACAGTATTAGCACAATCACAGTACAGTATTAGCACAATCACTGTACATTATTAGCACAATCACAGTACAGTATTAGCGCAATCACTGTGCAGTATTAGCACAATCACAGCACAGTATAAGCACAATCACAGTACACTATTAGCACATTCACAGTGCAGTATTAGCACAATCATAGTGCAGTATTAGCAAAATCACAGTACAGTATTAGCACAATCACTGTACAGTATTAGCACAATCACTGTACAGTATTAGCACAATCACAGTACAGTATTAGCACAACCACTGCACAGTATTAGCACAATCACTGTAAATATTAGCACAATCACAGTACAGTGTTTGCACAATCACTGTGCAGTATTAGCACAATCACAGCACAGTTTAAGCACAATCACAGTACAGTATTAGCACATTCACAGTGCAGTATTAGCATAATCACAGTACAGTATTAGCACAATCACAGCGCAGTATCAGCACAATCACAGCACAGCATTAGCACAATCATTGTACAGTATTAGCACAATCACTGTACAGTATTAGCACAATCACAGTGCAGTTTTAGCACAATCACAGTACAGTATTAGCACAATCACAGTGCAGTATTAGCACAATCATAGTGCAGTATTAGCACAATCAAAGTACAGTATTAGCACAATCACTGTGTGGTATTAGCACAATCACACTGCGGTATTAGCACAATCACAGTTAAGTATGAGCACAATCACAGTACAGTATTTGCACAATCACTGTGCAGTATTAGCACAAATTAGCACAATCACTGTACATTATTAGCACAATCACAGCACAGTATTATCACAATCACAGCGCAGTATTAGCACAATCACTGTACAGTATTATCACAATCACATTGCAGTATTAGCACAATCACTGTACAGTATTAGCACAATCACTGTACAGTATTAGCACGATCACTGTACAGTATTAGCACAATCACTGTGCAGTATTAGCACAATCAGAGTTCATTATTAATACAATCACAGTACAGTATTAGCACAATCACAGTGCAGTATTAGCACAATCACAGTGCAGTATTAGCACAATCACCGCACAGTATTAGCACGATCACTGTGCAGTATTAGCACAATCACTGTACATTATTAGCACAATCACAGCACAGTATTATCACAATCACAGTGCAGTATTAGCACAATCACTGTACAGTATTATCACAATCACATTGCAGTATTAGCACAATCACAGCACAGTATTAGCACAATCACTGTACAGTATTAGCACAATCACTGTGCAGTATTAGCACAATCAGAGTTCATTATTAATACAATCACAGTACAGTATTAGCACGATCACAGTACAGTATTAGCACAATCACAGTGCAGTTTTAATACAATCACAGTACAGTATTAGCAAAATCACAGCACAGTATTGGCACAATCACAGTGCAGTATTAGCACAATCACAGTGCAGTATTAGCACAATCACAGCCCAGTATTAGCACAATCACAGTACAGTATGAACACAATCACAGTACAGTATTAGCACAATCACAATGCAGTATTAGCACAATCACAGTGCAGTATTAGCACAATCACAGCAGAGTATTAGCACAATCACAGTGCAGTATTAGCACAATCACTGTACAGTATTAGCACAATCACGCTACAGTATTAGCACAATCACAGTGCAGTATTAGCACAATCACAGTGCAGAATTAGCACAATCACAGTCCAGTATTAGCAGAATCACTGTACAGTATTACCACAATCACAGCACAGTATAAGCACAATCACAGTTCAGTATTAGCACATTCACAGTGCAGTATTAGCATAATCACAGTACAGTGTTAGCACAATCACTGTAGAATATTAGCACAATCACATTACAGTATTAGCACAACCACTGTACAGTATTAGCACAATCACAGTGCAGTATTAGCACAATCACTGTGCAGTATTAGCACAATCACAGCACAGTATAAGCACAATTACAGTTCAGTATTAGCACATTCACAGTGCAGTATTAGCATAATCACAGTACAGTATTAGTACAATCACAGTACAGTATTAGCACAATCACATTACAGTATTAGCACAATCACTGTACAGTATTAGCAAAATCACAGTACAGTATTAGCACAATCACTGTGCAGTATTAGCACAATCACAGTACAGTATTAGCAGAATCACTGTACAGTATTAGCAAAATCACAGTACAGTATTATCAGAATCACTGTACAGTATTAGCAAAATCACAGTACAGTATTAGCACAATCACAGAACAGTGTTAACACAATTACAGTGCAGTATTAGCACAATCACTGTGCAGTATTATCACAATCACAGCGCAGTATTAGCAAAATCACAGCACAGTATTAGCACAATCACAGTGCATTATTAGCACAATCACAGTGCAGTATTAATACAATCACAGTGCAGTATTAGCACAATTACAGTGCAGTATTAGCACATTCACAGTGCAGTATTAGCACAATCACAGTACAGTATTAGCACAATCACAGTGCAGTATTAGCACAATCATAGTGCAGTATTAGCACAATCACAGTACGGTATTAGCACAATCACTGTGCGGTATTAGCACAATCACAGTACAGTATTTGCACAATCACTGTGCAGTATTATCACAATCACAGTGCAGTATTAGCACAATCACTGTACATTATTAGCACAATCACAGCACAGTATTAGCACAATCACAGAACAGTGTTAACACAATTACAGTGCAGTATTAGCACAATCACTGTGCAGTATTATCACAATCACAGCGCAGTATTAGCACAATCACAGCACAGTATTAGCACAATCACAGTGCATTATTAGCACAATCACAGTGCAGTATTAATACAATCACAGTGCAGTATTAGCACAATTACAGTGCAGTATTAGCACATTCACAGTGCAGTATTAGCACAATCATAGTGCAGTATTAGCACAATCACAGTACAGTATTAGCACAATCACAGTGCAGTATTAGCACAATCACTGTACAGTATTAGCACAATCACTGTACAGTATTAGCACAATCACAGTGCAGTATTAGCACAATCACAGTACAGTATTAGCACAATCACAGTGCAGTATTAGCACAATCATAGTGCAGTATTAGCACAATCACAGTACGGTATTAGCACAATCACTGTGCGGTATTAGCACAATCACAGTACAGTATTTGCACAATCACTGTGCAGTATTATCACAATCACAGTGCAGTATTAGCACAATCACTGTACATATTAGCACAATCACAGCACAGTATTAGCACAATCACAGTACAGTATTAGCACAATCACTGTGCAGTATTACCACAATCAGAGTGCAATATTAGCACAATCACTGTACAGTATTATCACAATCACAGTGCAGTATTAGCTCAAAGTACAGTATTAGCACAATCACTGTACAGTATTAGCACACGCACTGTACAGTATTAGCACGGTCACTGTACAGTATTAGCACAATCACTGTACAGTATTGGCACAATCACAGTGCTGTATTAATACAATCACATTACATTATTAGCACAATCACAGTACAGTATTAGCACAATCACAGTGCAGTATTAATACAATCACAGTACAGTATTAGCACAATCACAGTGCAGTATTAGTACAATCACAGTGCAGTATTAGCACAATCACAGCACAGTATTAGCACAATCACTCTGCAGTATTACCACAATCAGAGTGCAGTATTAGCACAATCACTGTACAGTATTAGCACAATCACAGTGCAGTATTAATACAATCACATTACAGTTGTAGCACAATCACAGTACAGTAATAGCACAATCACAGTGCAGTATTAAAACAATCACAGTACAGTATTAGCACAATCACAGTGCAGTATTAGCACAATCACAGTGCAGTATTAGCACAATCACCGCACAGTATTAGCACGATCACTGTGCAGTATTAGCACAATCACTGTACATTATTAGCACAATCACAGCACAGTATTATCACAATCACAGTGCAGTATTAGCACAATCACTGTACAGTATTATCACAATCACATTGCAGTATTAGCACAATCACAGCACAGCATTAGCACAATCACTGTACAGTATTAGCACAATCACTGTGCAGTATTAGCACAATCAGAGTTCATTATTAATACAATCACAGTACAGTATTAGCACGATCACAGTACAGTATTAGCACAATCACAGTGCAGTTTTAATACAATCACAGTACAGTATTAGCAAAATCACAGCACAGTATTGGCACAATCACAGTGCAGTATTAGCACAATCACAGTGCAGTATTAGCACAATCACAGCCCAGTATTAGCAAAATCACAGTACAGTATGAGCTCAATCACAGCGCAGTATTAGCACAATCACTGTACAGTATTAGCACAATCACAGTACAGTATTAGCACAATCACAATGCAGTATTAGCACAATCACAGTGCAGTATTAGCACAATCACAGCACAGTATTAGCACAATCACAGTGCAGTATTAGCACAATCACTGTACAGTATTAGCACAATCACTCTACAGTATTAGCACAATCACAGTGCAGTATTAGCACAATCACAGTGCAGAATTAGCACAATCACAGTGCAGTATTAGCAGAATCACTGTACAGTATTACCACAATCACTGTACAGTATTAGCACAATCACAGTACAATATTAGCACCATCACTGTGCAGTATTAGCACAATCACAGCACAGTATAAGCACAATCACAGTTCAGTATTAGCACATTCACAGTGCAGTGTTAGCATAATCACAGTACACTATTAGCACAATCACTGTAGAGTATTAGCACAATCACATTACAGTATTAGCACAACCACTGTACAGTATTAGCACAATCACAGTACAGTATTAGCACAATCACAGTGCAGTATTAGCACAATCACAGCACAGTATTATCACAATCACAGCGCAGTATTAGCACAATCACTGTACAGTATTATCACAATCACATTGCAGTATTAGCACAATCACAGTACAGTATTAGCACAATCACTGTACAGTATTAGCACAATCACTGTACAGTATTAGCACGATCACTGTACAGTATTAGCACAATCACTGTGCAGTATTAGCACAATCAGAGTTCATTATTAATACAATCACACTACAGTATTAGCACGATCACAGTACAGTATTAGCACAATCACAGTGCAGTTTTAATACAATCACAGTACAGTATTAGCAAAATCACAGCACAGTATTGGCACAATCACAGTGCAGTATTAGCACAATCACAGTGCAGTATTAGCACAATCACAGCCCAGTATTAGCACAATCACAGTACAGTATGAACACAATCACAGTACAGTATTAGCACAATCACAATGCAGTATTAGCACAATCACAGTGCAGTATTAGCACAATCACAGCAGAGTATTAGCACAATCACAGTGCAGTATTAGCACAATCACTGTACAGTATTAGCACAATCACGCTACAGTATTAGCACAATCACAGTGCAGTATTAGCACAATCACAGTGCAGAATTAGCACAATCACAGTCCAGTATTAGCAGAATCACTGTACAGTATTACCACAATCACAGCACAGTATAAGCACAATCACAGTTCAGTATTAGCACATTCACAGTGCAGTATTAGCATAATCACAGTACAGTGTTAGCACAATCACTGTAGAATATTAGCACAATCACATTACAGTATTAGCACAACCACTGTACAGTATTAGCACAATCACAGTGCAGTATTAGCACAATCACTGTGCAGTATTAGCACAATCACAGCACAGTATAAGCACAATTACAGTTCAGTATTAGCACATTCACAGTGCAGTATTAGCATAATCACAGTACAGTATTAGTACAATCACAGTACAGTATTAGCACAATCACATTACAGTATTAGCACAATCACTGTACAGTATTAGCAAAATCACAGTACAGTATTAGCACAATCACTGTGCAGTATTAGCACAATCACAGTACAGTATTAGCAGAATCACTGTACAGTATTTGCAAAATCACAGTACAGTATTATCAGAATCACTGTACAGTATTAGCAAAATCACAGTACAGTATTAGCACAATCACAGAACAGTGTTAACACAATTACAGTGCAGTATTAGCACAATCACTGTGCAGTATTATCACAATCACAGCGCAGTATTAGCACAATCACAGCACAGTATTAGCACAATCACAGTGCATTATTAGCACAATCACAGTGCAGTATTAATACAATCACAGTGCAGTATTAGCACAATTACAGTGCAGTATTAGCACATTCACAGTGCAGTATTAGCACAATCATAGTGCAGTATTAGCACAATCACAGTACAGTATTAGCACAATCACAGTGCAGTATTAGCACAATCACTGTACAGTATTAGCACAATCACTGTACAGTATTAGCACAATCACAGTGCAGTATTAGCACAATCACAGTACAGTATTAGCACAATCACAGTGCAGTATTAGCACAATCATAGTGCAGTATTAGCACAATCACAGTACAGTATTAGCTCAATCACTGTGCGGTATTAGCACAATCACAGTGAAGTATTAGCACAATCACAGTACAGTATTTGCACAATCACTGTGCAGTTTTATCACAATCACAGTGCAGTATTAGCACAATCACTGTACATTATTAGCACAATCACAGCACAGTATTAGCACAATCACAGTACAGTATTAGCACAATCACTGTGCAGTGTTACCACAATCAGAGTGCAATATTAGCACAATCACTGTACAGTATTATCACAATCACAGTGCAGTATTAGCTCAAAGTACAGTATTAGCACAATCACTGTACAGTATTAGCACACGCACTGTACAGTATTAGCACGGTCACTGTACAGTATTAGCACAATCACTGTACAGTATTGGCACAATCACAGTGCTGTATTAATACAATCACATTACATTATTAGCACAATCACAGTACAGTATTAGCACAATCACAGTGCAGTATTAATACAATCACAGTACAGTATTAGCACAATCACAGTGCAGTATTAGTCCAATCACAGTGCAGTATTAGCACAATCACAGCACAGTATTAGCACAATCACTCTGCAGTATTACCACAATCAGAGTGCAGTATTAGCACAATCACTGTACAGTATTAGCACAATCACAGTGCAGTATTAATACAATCACATTACAGTTGTAGCACAATCACAGTACAGTAATAGCACAATCACAGTGCAGTATTAAAACAATCACAGTACAGTATTAGCACAATCATAGTGCAGTATTAGCACAATCACAGTGCAGTATTAGCACAATCACCGCACAGTATTAGCACGATCACTGTGCAGTATTAGCACAATCACTGTACATTATTAGCACAATCACAGCACAGTATTATCACAATCACAGTGCAGTATTAGCACAATCACTGTACAGTATTATCACAATCACATTGCAGTATTAGCACAATCACAGCACAGTATTAGCACAATCACTGTACAGTATTAGCACAATCACTGTGCAATATTAGCACAATCAGAGTTCATTATTAATACAATCACAGTACAGTATTAGCACGATCACAGTACAGTATTAGCACAATCAAAGTGCAGTTTTAATACAATCACAGTACAGTATTAGCAAAATCACAGCACAGTATTGGCACAATCACAGTGCAGTATTAGCACAATCACAGTGCAGTATTAGCACAATCACAGCCCAGTATTAGCAAAATGACAGTACAGTATGAGCTCAATCACAGCGCAGTATTAGCACAATCACAGTGCAGTATTAGCACAATCACAGCACAGTATTAGCACAATCACAGTGCAGTATTAGCACAATCACTGTACAGTATTAGCACAATCACTCTACAGTATTAGCACAATCACAGTGCAGTATTAGCACAATCACAGTGCAGAATTAGCACAATCACAGTGCAGTATTAGCAGAATCACTGTCCAGTATTACCACAATCACTGTACAGTATTAGCACAATCACAGTACAATATTAGCACCATCACTGTGCAGTATTAGCACAATCAAAGCACAGTATAAGCACAATCACAGTTCAGTATTAGCACATTCACAGTGCAGTGTTAGCATAATCACAGTACACTATTAGCACAATCACTGTAGAGTATTAGCACAATCACATTACAGTATTAGCACAACCACTGTACAGTATTAGCACAATCACAGTACAGTATTAGCACAATCACTGTGCAGTATTAGCACAATCACAGCACAGTATAAGCACAATTACAGTTCAGTATTAGCACATTCACAGTGAAGTATTAGCAGAATCACAGTACAGTATCAGTACAATCACAGTACAGTATTAGCACAATCACTGTAGAGTATTAGCACAATCACATTACAGTATTAGCACAATCACTGTACAGTATTAGCAAAATCACAGTACAGTATTAGCACAATCACTGTGCAGTATTAGCACAATCACAGTACAGTATTAGCAGAATCACTGTACAGTATTAGCAAAATCACAGTACAGTACTTGCACAATCACAGAACAGTGTTAACACAATCACAGTGCAGTATTAGCACAATCACTGTGCAGTATTGTCACAATCACAGCGCAGTATTAGCACAATCACAGCACAGTATTAGCACAATCACAGTGCAGTATTAGCACAATCACAGCACAGTATTAGCACAATCACAGTGCATTATTAGCACAATCACAGTGCAGTATTAATACAATCACAGTGCAGCATTAGCACAATTACAGCGCAGTATTAGCACATTCACAGTGCAGTATTAGCACAATCATAGTGCAGTATTAGCACAATCACAGTACAGTATGAGCACAATCACAGCACAGTATTAGCACAATCACTGTACAGTATTAGCACAATCACTGTACAGTATTCGCACAATCACAGTGCAGTATTAGCACAATCACAGTACAGTATTAGTACAATCACAGTGCAGTATTAGCACAATCATAGTGCAGTATTAGCACAATCACAGTACAGTATTAGCACAATCACTGTGCAGTATTATCACAATCACAGTGCAGTATTAGCACAATCACTGTACATTATTAGCACAATCACAGCACAGTATTAGCACAATCACAGTACAGTATCAGCACAATCACTGTGCAGTATTACCACAATCAGAGTGCAATATTAGCACAGTCACTGTAAAGTATTATCACAATCACAGTGCAGTATTAGCTCAAAGTACAGTATTAGCACAATCACTGTACAGTATTAGCACACTCACTGTACAGTATTAGCAAGGTCACTGTACAGTATTAGCACAATCACTGTACAGTATTAGCACAATCAGAGTGCAGTATTAATACAATCACATTACATTATTAGCACAATCACAGTACAGTATTAGCACAATCACAGTGCAGTATTAATACAATCACAGTACAGTATTAGCACAATCACAGTGCAGTATTAGTACAATCACAGTGCAGTATTAGCACAATCACAGCACAGTATTAGCACAATCAGAGTGCAGTATTAGCACAATCACTGTACAGTACTGGCACAATCACAGTGCAGTATTAATACAATCACATTACAGTTGTAGCACAATCACAGTACAGTAACAGCACAATCACAGTGCAGTATTAAAACAATCACAGTACAGTATTAGCACAATCACAGTGCAGTATTAGCACAATCACAGTGCAGTATTAGCACAATCACAGCACAGTATTAGCACGATCACTGTACAGTATTAGCAGAATCACTGTACAGTATTAGCACAATCACAGTACAGTATTAGCACAATCACAGAACAGTATTAACACAATCACAGTGCAGTATTAGCACAATCACTGTGCAGTATTAGCACAAACACAGCACAGTATTAGCACAATCACAGTGTAGTATTAGCACAATCACTGTACAGTATTAGCACAATCAAAGTGCAGTATTAGCACAATCACAGTGCAGTATTAGCACAATCATAGTGCAGCTTTAGCACAATCACTGTACAGTATTAGCACAATCACTGTGCAGTATTATCACAATCACAGTGCTGTATTAGCACAATTGCTGTACAGTATTATCACAAACACAGTACTGTATTAGCACAATCACTGTGCAGTATTACCACAATCAGAGTGCAGTATTAGCACAATCACTGTACAGTATTATCACAATCACAGTGCAGTATTAGCACAAAGTACAGTATTAGCACAATCACTGTGCAGTATTAGCACAATCACAGCACAGTATTAGCACAATCACGGCACAGTATTAGCACAATCACAGTGCAGTATTAGCACAATCACAGCACAGTATTAGCACAATCACAGTGCATTATTAGCACAATCACAGTGCATTATTAATACAATCAGAGTGCAGTATTAGCACAATTACAGTGCAGTATCAGCACAATCACTGTACAGTATGAGCACAATCACAGTGCAGTATTAGCACAATCACAGTGCAGTATTAGCACAATCATAGTGCAGTATTAGCACAATCACAGTACAGTATTAGCACAATCACTGTGCAGTATTATCACAATCACAGTGCTGTATTAGCACAATTGCTGTACAGTATTATCACACAGTACTGTATTAGCACAATCACTGTGCAGTATTACCACAATCAGAGTGCAGTATTCGCACAATCACTGTACAGTATTATCACAATCACAGTGCAGTATTAGCACAAAGTACAGTATTAGCACAATCACTGTACCGTATTAGCACAATCACAGGGCAGTATTAGCACAATCACTGAACATTATTAGTACAATCACTGTACATTATTAGCACAATCACAGCACAGTATTAGCACAATCACAGTACAGTATCAGCATAATCACAGTACAGTATTAGCACAATCACATTACAGTATTAGCACAATCACTGTACAGTATTAGCAAAATCACAGTACAGTATTAGCACAATCACTGTGCAGTATTAGCACAATCACAGTACAGTATTAGCAGAATCACTGTACAGTATTAGCAAAATCACAGTACAGTATTAGCAGAATCACTGTACAGTATTAGCAAAATCACAGTACAGTATTAGCACAATCACAGAACAGTGTTAACACAATCACAGTGCAGTATTAGCACAATCGCTGTGCAGTATTATCACAATCACAGCGCAGTATTAGCACAATCACAGCACAGTATTAGCACAATCACAGTGCATTATTAGCACAATCACAGTGCAGTATTAATACAATCACAGTGCAGTATTAGCACAATTACAGTGCAGTATTAGCACATTCACAGTGCAGTATTAGCACAATCATAGTGCAGTATTAGCACAATCACAGTACAGTATTTGCAAAATCACTGTGCAGTATTATCACAATCACAGTGCAGTATTAGCACAATCACTGTACATTATGAGCACAATCACAGCACAGTATAAGCACAATCACAGTACAGTATTAGCACAATCACTGTGCAGTATTACCACAATCAGAGTGCAATATTAGCACAATCACTGTACAGTATTATCACAATCACAGTGCAGTATTAGCTCAAAGTACAGTATTAGCACAATCACTGTACAGTATTAGTACACTCACTGTACAGTATTAGCACGGTCACTGTACAGTATTAGCACAATCACTGTACAGTATTGGCACAATCACAGTGCAGTATTAATACAATCACATTACATTATTAGCACAATCACAGTACAGTATTAGCACAATCACAGTGCAGTATTAATACAATCACAGTACAGTATTAGCACAATCACAGTGCAGTATTAGTACAATCACAGTGCAGTATTAGCACAATCACAGCACAGTATTAGCACAATCACTGTGCAGTATTACCACAATCAGAGTGCAGTATTATCACAATCAGAGTACAGTATTAGCACAATCACAGTGCAGTATTAATACAATCACATTACAGTTGTAGCACAATCACAGTACAGTAATAGCACAATCACAGTGCAGTATTAAAACAATCACAGTACAGTATTAGCACAATCACAGTGCAGTATTAGCACAATCACAGTGCAGTATTAGCACAATCACCGCACAGTATTAGCACGATCACTGTGCAGTATTAGCACAATCACTGTACATTATTAGCACAATCACCGCACAGTATTATCACAATCACAGTGCAGTATTAGCACAATCACTGTACAGTATTATCACAATCACATTGCAGTATTAGCACAATCACAGCACAGTATTAGCACAATCACTGTACAGTATTAGCACAATCACTGTGCAGTATTAGCACAATCAGAGTTCATTATTAATACAATCACAGTACAGTATTAGCACGATCACAGTACAGTATTAGCACAATCACAGTGCAGTTTTAATACAATCACAGTACAGTATTAGCAAAATCACAGCACAGTATTGGCACAATCACAGTGCAGTATTAGCACAATCACAGTGCAGTATTAGCACAATCACAGCCCAGTATTAGCAAAATCACAGTACAGTATGAGCACAATCACAGCGCAGTATTAGCACAATCACAGTACAGTATTAGCACAATCACAGTACAGTATTAGCACAATCACAATGCAGTATTAGCACAATCACAGTGCAGTATTAGCACAATCACAGCACAGTATTAGCACAATCACAGTGCAGTATTAGCACAATCACTGTACAGTATTAGCACAATCACTCTACAGTATTAGCACAATCACAGTGCAGTATTAGCACAATCACAGTGCAGAATTAGCACACTCACAGTGCAGTATTAGCAGAATCACTGTACAGTATTACCATAATCACTGTACAGTATTAGCACAATCACAGTACAATATTAGCACCATCACTGTGCAGTATTAGCACAATCACAGCACAGTATAAGCACAATCACAGTTCAGTATTAGCACATTCACAGTGCAGTGTTAGCATAATCACAGTACACTATTAGCACAATCACTGTAGAGTATTAGCACAATCACATTACAGTATTAGCACAACCATTGTACAGTATTAGCACAATCACAGTACAGTATTAGCACAATCACTGTGCAGTATTAGCACAATCACAGCACAGTATAAGCACAATTACAGTTCAGTATTAGCACATTCACAGTGCAGTATTGTTGGGGGAGATGACTTATCAGGGGAAGGCACCAGCAGCCAGGTTCAGGGCACCATGACTGGCTCTGCTGCACAGAAGGGTGGGAAAAAGAGGGATAGGGCTATAGTGATAGGGGATTCAATTGTAAGGGGGATAGATAGGAGTTTCTGTGGCCGAGACCGAGACTCCAAGATGGTATGTTGCCTCCCTGGTGCACGGGTCAAGGATGTCTCGGAGCGGGTGCAGAGCATTCTGAAGGGGGAGGGGGATCAGCCAGTTGTCGTGGTACATGTAGGTACCAACGATGTAGGTAAAAAGAGGGAGGAGGTCCTACAAGCTGAATTTAGGGAGTTAGGAGCTAAATTGAAAAGTAGGACCTCAAAGGTAGTAATCTCTGGATTGCTACCAGTGCCACGAGCTAATAAGTTTAGAGAGAGTAAGATAGATAAGCTAAATACGTGGCTTGAGCAGTGGTGCAAGGGAGAGGGATTTAAATTCCTGAGGCATTGGAACCAGTTCTTGGGGAGGAGTGACCTGTACCAAGGGGACGGTCTACACCTGAACTGTGAGGGAGCCGATGTCCTCGGGGTAATATTTTCTAGGGCGGTTCGGGAGGATTTAAACTAATTTGGCAGGGGGATGGGAACCTAGGTAGTGGAAAAGAGGGAAGTCATATGAAGTCAGAAATAGATGGTAGAAAGGTGAGAAGCAATAAGCAAAGGAGAGAAACACAAAGGGCCAAACTAATTCATAATGAGAGTGTGAAAAAAGCAAGCCTGAAGGCTTTGTATCTTAATGCTAGAAGCATTAGGAACAAGGTGGATGAATTAGTTGTGGAAATAGAGGTAAACAAGTATGATTTGATTGGGATTACAGAAACGTGGCTGCAGGGTGGGCAAGGCTGGGAACTTAACATCCAGGGATATACAATATTTAGGAAGGATCGGCAAAAAGGTAGGGGAGGTGGGGTAGCATTGCTGGTAAAGGAGGGGATTAATGCAATGGAAAGGAAGGATATTAACTCGGATGAAACGGAATCTGTATGGGTAGAAATGAGAAATAGCAAGGGGAGGAAAACGTTAGTGGGTGTGATATATAGGCCTCCAAATAGTAATATGGAGGTGAGGGAAGGCATAAAAAGGGAAATTAGAGAAGCGTGCGATAAGAGCACAGCTGTCATCATGGGTGACTTTAATTTACATATTGATTGGACTACCCAAATTAGTAAAAATTCTGAGGAGGAGGAATTCCTGGAATGTTTTCGGGACGGTTATCTGGACCAATATGTCGAGGAGCCGACTCGAGATCAGGCCATTTTAGACTGGGTATTGTGCAATGAGAAGGGACTTATCGGCAATCTTCTTGTACGAGGCCCCTTGGGTCAGAGCGATCATAATATGATCGAGCTCTCAGTCGAGATGGAGAGTGAGGAAATTGAATCAGAGACTAAGGTCCAGAACTTAAATAAAGGGAATTACGAGGGTATGAGACGGGAATTGGGTAAGATTGATTGGGTGGTGTTTCTGGGGGGATTGACAGTGGAGAGACAATGGCAAGCATTCAAAGATAGAATGGAAGAATTCCAGAACATGTTTATACCGGTTTGGCATAAAAATAAACCTAAAAAGGTGACTCAACCGTGGATAACGAGGGAAATTAGGGACAGCATAAAATCAAAAAAAAGGGCATATCAACTGGCAAAAAAAAGCACCAGACCGGAAGATTGGGGGCAGTACAGGATACAGCAAAAGAGGACAAAGGGATTAATCAGGAAGGGGAAAATAGAATACGAAAGTAAACTTGCAGCAAACATAAAGACAGACTGCAAAAGCTTTTATCGGTATATCAGGAGGAAAAGACTGGTAAAATCCCAAGTCGGTCCCTTGCAGTCCGATTCGGGAGAATATATAATGGAGAATAAGGAAATGGCAGACCAATTAAACTCATACTTTGGTTCTGTATTCACAAAGGAGGACACAAATAACCTCCCAGGAATATCGGCAAACATAGGGACTAATGAGAGGGAGGAGCTGACAGAAATTAGTATCTCTAGGGATATGGTGTTGGGTAAGTTGAGGGGACTGAAGGCCGACAAATCCCCGGGGCCTGATAAACTACATCCTAGGGTACTTAAGGAGGTGGCCCTGGAGATAGCAGATGCTCTAAGGATCATCTTCCGGAACTCCATTGACTCGGGAACAGTACCCGTGGATTGGAGGGTAGCTAATGTTACCCCAATATTTAAAAAGGGGGGTAGAGAGAAAGCAGGGAATTATAGACCAGTAAGCCTTACATCGGTTGTGGGCAAAATGCTAGAGTCCATTATTAAGGATAAAATAGCGGAGCACTTGACAAATGGGGAAAGGATCGGACAGAGTCAACATGGATTTACAAAGGGTAAATCGTGTTTGACTAATCTGCTGGAATTTTTTGAGGAAGTAACTGGTAAAATAGATGGGGGAGAGCCAGTGGATGTGGTGTACCTTGACTTCCAGAAAGCCTTCGATAAGGTTCCACACAAAAGATTATCATGCAAAATTAAGGCTCATGGGATTGGGGGCAAAGTATTAACGTGGATAGAGAACTGGCTGGCGGATAGAAAACAGAGAGTTGGAATAAACGGCTCGTTTTCGGAGTGGCAGGCAGTGACCAGCGGGGTGCCGCAAGGATCTGTCCTGGGACCCCAGCTGTTCACAATATATATAAATGATCTGGATCAGGGAATTGGATGCAATATTTCCAAATTCGCTGACGACACTAAACTAGGAGGAGGGGTGGGCTCTGATGAGGATGTCAGGAGGCTACAGTGCGATTTGGACAGGTTGGGGGAATGGGCAGATACGTGGCAGATGCACTATAATGTGGATAAATGCGAGGTTATCCACTTTGGGGGTAAAAACAGGAGGGTGGATTATTATCTAAATGGCAATAGATTGGGAGATGGGGAAGTGCAGAGGGACCTGGGTGTTCTTGTGCACCAGTCACTGAAGGAGAGCATGCAGGTGCAACAGGCGATCAAGAAGGCAAATGGTATGTTGGCCTTCATATCAAGGGGGTTCGAGTATAGGAATAGGGATACCTTACTACAGCTGTACAAGGTGCTGGTGAGACCGCATCTGGAGTATTGTGTACAGTTTTGGTCGCCCCATCTGCGGAAGGATGTTCTTGCCATGGAAAGAGTGCAACGGCGATTCACCAGGCTGATACCTGGAATGGCGGGAATGACCTACGAAGAGAGATTAAATAGTTTGGGCTTGTACTCGCTGGAGTTTAGAAGATTGAGAGGGGATCTCATCGAAACATATAAAATTATGGCAGGCCTGGACAGGCTGAATTCAGAGAGAATGTTTCCAATGGCCGGGGAGCACAGAACCAGGGGCCACAGTCTAAAAATAGCGGGCAAATCATTTAAAACAGAGATGAGGAAGAATTTCTTCACTCAAAGAGTGGTGAGCCTGTGGAATTCCCTGCCACAGAGGGCTGTGAAGGCTAATTCAATAAATATTTTCAAGAGAGAATTGGATATATTTCTGAAGGCTAAGGGGATTAAGGGTTACGGAGAAAAGGCGGGGACGGGGTACTGAACTGGTAAGATCAGCTATGATCTCAGACGAAGATCAGCCATGATCTCATTGAATGGCGGAGCAGGCTCGAAGGGCCGAATGGCCTACTCCTGTTCCTATCTCTATGTTTCTATGTTTCTATGTATTAGCAGAATCACAGTACAGTATCAGTACAATCACAGTACAGTATTAGCACAATCACTGTAGAGTATTAGCACAATCACATTACAGTATTAGCACAATCACTGTACAGTATTAGCAAAATCACAGGACAGTATTAGCACAATCACTGTACAGTATTAGCAAAATCACAGTACAGTACTAGCAAAATCACAGAACAGTGTTAACACAATCACAGTGCAGTATTAGCACAATCACTGTGCAGTATTGTCACAATCACAGCGCAGTATTAGCACAATCACAGCACAGTATTAGCACAATCACAGTGCAGTATTAGCACAATCACAGCACAGTATTAGCACAATCACAGTGCATTAGCACAATCACAGTGCAGTATTAATACAATCACAGTGCAGTATTAGCACAATTACAGTGCAGTATTAGCACATTCACAGTGCAGTATCAGCACAATCATAGTGCAGTATTAGCACAATCACAGTACAGTATTAGCACAATCACAGCACAGTATTAGCACAATCACTGTACAGTATTAGCACAATCACTGTACAGTATTAGCACAATCACAGTGCAGTATTAGCACAATCATAGTGCAGTATTAGCACAATCACAGTACAGTATTAGCACAATCACTGTGCAGTATTATCACAATCACAGTGCAGTATTAGCACAATCACTGTACATTATTAGCACAATCACAGCACAGTATTAGCACAATCACAGTACAGTATCAGCACAATCACTGTGCAGTATTACCACAATCAGAGTGCAATATTAGCACAGTCACTGTACAGTATTATCACAATCACAGTGCAGTATTAGCTCAAAGTACAGTATTAGCACAATCACTGTACAGTATTAGCACACTCACTGTACAGTATTAGCAAGGTCACTGTACAGTATTAGCACAATCACTGTACAGTATTAGCACAATCACAGTGCAGTATTAGCACAATCACTGTACAGTATTAGCACAATCACAGTGCAGCATTAGCACAATCACAGCGCAGTATTAGCACAATCACAGCGCAGCATTAGCTCAATCACAGTGCAGTATTTGCACAATCACTGTGCAGTATTAGCACAATCACAGCACAGTATTAGCACAATCACAGCACAGTATTAGCACAATCACAGCACAGTATTAGCACAATCACAGCACATTATTAGCACAATCACAGTGCAGTATTAATACAATCACAGTGCAGTATTAGCACAATTACAGTGCAGTATTAGCACAATCACTGTACAGTATTAGCACAATCACAGTGCAGTATTAGCACAATCACAGTGCAGTATTAGCACATTTACAGTGCAGTATTAATACAATCACATTACAGTATTAGCACAATCACAGTACAGTATTAGCTCAGAGTGCAGCATTAATACAATCACAGTACAGTATTAGCACAATCACAGTACAATATTAGCACAATCACAGTGCAGTATTAGCACAATCACAGCACAGTATTAGCACAATCACAGTACAGTATTAGCACACTCACAATGCAGTATTAGCACAATCACAGTGCAGTATTAGCACAATCACAGTGCAGTATTAGCACAATCACAGTGCAGTATTAGCACAATCACAGTGCAGTATTAGCACAATCACAGCGCAGAATTAGCACAATCACAGTGCAGTATTAGCAGAATCACTGTACAGTGTTAGCACAATCACTGTACAGTATTAGCACAATCAGTACAGTATTAGCACAATCACTGTGCAGTATTAGCACAATCACAGCACAGTATAAGCACAATCACAGTACAGTATTAGCACATTCACAGTGCAGTATTAGCATAATCACAGTACAGTATTAGCACAATCACAGTACAGTATTAGCACAATCACTGTCGAGTATTAGCACAATCACATTACAGTATTAGCACAATCACTGTACAGTATTAGCACAATCACAGTGCAGTATTAGCACAATCACAGAGCAGAATTAGCACAATCACAGTGCAGTATTAGCAGAATCACTGTACAGTATTAGCACAATCACTGTACAGTATTAGTACAATCACAGTACAGTATTAGCACAATCACTGTGCAGTATTAGCACAATCACAGCACAGTATCAGCACAATCATAGTACAGTATTAGCACAATCACTGTGCAGTATTATCACAATCACAGTGCTGTATTAGCACAATTACTGTACAGTATTATCACAATCACAGTACAGTATTAACACAATCACTGTGCAGTATTATCACAATCAGAGTGCAGTATTAGCACAATCACTGTACAGTATTATCAGCATCACAGTGCAGTATTAGCTCAAACTACTGTTTTAGCACAATCACTGTACAGTATTAGCACGATCACTGTACAGTATTAGCACAATCACTGTACAGTATTAGCACAATCACAGTGCAGTATTAATACAATCACAGTCCAGTATTAGCACAATCACAGTACAGTATTAGCACATTAACAGTCCAGTATTAGCACAATCACAGCACAGTATTAGCACAATCACTGTACAGTATTAGCAGAATCACAGTACAGTATTAGCACAATCACAGTACAGTAATATCACAATCACAGTAGAGTATTAACACAATCACAGTGCAGTATTAGCACAATCACAGTGCAGTATTAGCACAATCACATCCCAGTCTTAGCTCAATCACAGTGCAGTATTAGCATAATCACTGTGCAGTATTAGCACAATCACAGCACAGTATTAGCACAATCACAGTGCAGTATTAGCACAATCACAGCACAGTATTAGCACAATCACTGTACAGTATCAGCACATTCACAGTACATTATTAGCACAATCACAGTGCAGTATTACCACAATCACAGTGCAGTATTAGCACAATCACAGCGCAGTATTACCACAATCACAGTGCAGTATTAGCACAATCACAGTACAGTATTAGCACAATCACAGTACAGTATTAGCACAATCACTGTACAGTATTAGCACAGAGTACCATATTAGCACAATCACTGTACATTATTAGCACAATCACTGTACAGTATTAGCACAATCACAGTGCAGTATTAGCACAATCACTGTGCAATATTAGCACAATCACTGTACAGTATTAGCACAATCACAGTACAGTATTATCACAATCAAAGTGCCGTATTAGCACAATTATTATACAGTATTATCACAATCACAGTGCAGTATTAGCACAATCACAGCACAGTATTAGCACAATCACAGTACAGTATTAGCACAATCACTCTGCAGTATTATCACAATCAGAGTCCAGTAACAGCACAATCACTGTACAGTATTATCACAATCACAGTGCAGTATTAGCACAAAGTACAGTATTAGCACAATCACTGTATAGTATGAGCACGATCACTGTACATTATTAGCACAATCACGCTACAGTATTAGCACAATCACTGTACAGTATTTGCACAATCACAATGCAGTATTAATACAGTCATAGTACAGTATTAGCAGAATCACTGTACAGTATTAGCACAATCACAGTACAGCATTAGCACACAAACAGTACAGTATTAACACAATCACAGTGCAATATTAGCGCAATCACAGTGCAGTATTAGCACAATCACAGCGCAGTATTAGCTCAATCACAGTGCAGTATTAGCACAATCACTGTGCAGTATTTGCACAATCACAGCACAGTATTAGCACAACCACAGTGCAGTATTAGCACAATCACAGCACAGTATTAGCACAATCACTGTACAGTATTAGCACAATCACAGTACAGTATTAGTACAATCACAGTGCAGTATTAGCACAATCACAGTGCAGTATTAGCACAATCACAGTGCAGTATTAGCACAATCACAGCGCAGTATTAGCACAATCACACTGCAGTATTAGCACAATCACAGTAGTGTTAGCACAACCACAGTACAGTATTAGCACAATCACTGTACAGTATTAGCACAATCACTGTACCATATTAGCACAATCACTGTACAGTATTAGCACAATCACTGTACAGTATTAGCACAATCACAGTGCAGTGTTAGCACAATCACTGTGCAGTATTAGCACAATCACTGTACAGTATAAGCACAATGACAGTACAGTATCAGCACAATCACAGTACCGTATTAGCACAATCACTGTAGAATATTAGCACAATAACAGTACAGTATGAGCACAATCACAGTGCATTATTAGTACAATCACAGTGCAGTATTAGCACAATCACAGTGCAGTATTAGCACAATCACTGTACAGTATTAGCACAATCACAGTGCAGTATTAGCACAATCACTGTGCAGTATTAGCACACTCACTGTATAGTATTAGCACAATCACAGTACAGTATTAGCACAATCACTGTACCGTTTTAGCACAATCACAGTACAGTATTAGCACAATCACAGTACAGTATTAGCACAATCACTGTCGAGTATTAGCACAATAACAGTACAGTATTAGCACACTGTACAGTATTAGCACAATCACAGTGCAGTATTAGCAAAATCACAGTGCAGTATTAGCACAATCACTGTACAGTATTAGCACAATCACAGTGCAGTTTTAGCACAATCACAGTACAGTATTAGCAGAATCACAGTGCAGTATTAGCACAATCATAGTGCAGTATTAGCACAATCACTGTACAGTATTAGCACAATCACTGTGCAGTATTATCACAATCACCGTGCAGTATTAGCACAATCACAGTGCAGTATTAGCACAATCACAGCACAGTATTAGCACAATCACAGTACAGTATTAGCACAATCTCTGTGCAGTATTGTCACAATCACAGTGCAGTATTAGCACAATCACTGTACAGTATTATCACAATCACAGTGCAGTATTAGCACAGAGTACAGTATTAGCACAGTCACTGTACAGTATTAGCACAATCACTGTACATTATTAGCACGATCGCTGTACATAATTAGCACAAGCACAGTGCAGTATTACTGCAATCACAGTACAGTATTAGCACAATCACAGTGCAGTATTAATACAATCATAGTACAGTATTAGCACAATCAAAGTACAGTTTCAGCTCAATCACAGTGCAGTATTAGCACAATCACAGTGCAGTATTAGCACAATCACAGCACAGCATTAGCACAATCACAGCACAGTATTAGCACAATCACAGTTCAGTATTAGCACAATCACAGCGCAGTATTAGCGCAATCACTGTACAGTATTAGCACAATTACAGCACAGTATTAGTACAATCACAGTACAGTATTAGCACATTCACAGTGCAGTATTAGCAGAATCACAGTCCACTATTAGCACAATCACAGTCCACTATTAGCACAATCACATTGCAGTATTAGCACAATCACAGTGCAGTATTAGCACAATCACAGCACAGTATTAGCACAATCACTGTACAGTATTAGCACAATCACTATACAGTATTAGCACAATCACAGTGCAGTTTTAGCACAAGCACAGTGCAGTATTATCACAATCACAGTGCAGTATTAGCACAATCACTGTACATTATTAGCACAATCACAGCACAGTATTAGCACAATCACAGTACCGTATTAGCACAATCACTGTAGAATATTAGCACAATAACAGTACAGTATGAGCACAATCACAGTGCATTATTAGTACAATCACAGTGCAGTATTAGCACAATCACAGTGCAGTATTAGCACAATCACAGCACAGTATTAGCACAATCACAGTACAGTATTAGCACACTCACAATGCAGTATTAGCACAATCACAGTGCAGTATTAGCACAATCACAGCGCAGTATTAGCACAATCACTGTAGAATATTAGCACAATAACAGTACAGTATGAGCACAATCACAGTGCATTATTAGTACAATCACAGTGCAGTATTAGCACAATCACAGTGCAGTATTAGCACAATCACAGCACAGTATTAGCACAATCACAGTACAGTATTAGCACACTCACAATGCAGTATTAGCACAATCACAGTGCAGTATTAGCACAATCACAGCGCAGTATTAGCACAATCACAGTGCAGTATTAGCACAATCACAGTGCAGTATTAGCACAATCACAGCGCAGAATTAGCGCAATCACAGTGCAGTATTAGCAGAATCACTGTACAGTATTAGCACAATCACTGTACAGTATTAGCACAATCACAGTACAGTATTAGCACAATCACTGTGCAGTATTAGCACAATCACAGCACAGTATAAGCACAATCACAGTACAGTATTAGCACATTCACAGTGCAGTATTAGCATAATCACAGTACAGTATTAGCACAATCACAGTACAGTATTAGCACAATCACTGTCGAGTATTAGCACAATCACATTACAGTATTAGCACAATCACTGTACAGTATTAGCACAATCACAGTGCAGTATTAGCACAATCACAGAGCAGAATTAGCACAATCACAGTGCAGTATTAGCAGAATCACTGTACAGTATTAGCACAATCACTGTACAGTATTAGTACAATCACAGTACAGTATTAGCACAATCACTGTGCAGTATTAGCACAATCACAGCACAGTATCAGCACAATCATAGTACAGTATTAGCACAATCACTGTGCAGTATTATCACAATCACAGTGCTGTATTAGCACAATTACTGTACAGTATTATCACAATCACAGTACAGTATTAACACAATCACTGTGCAATATTATCACAATCAGAGTACAGTATTAGCACAATCACACTGCAGTATTAATACAATCACATTACAGTTGTAGCACAATCACAGTACAGTAATAGCACAATCACAGTGCAGTATTAAAACAATCACAGTACAGTATTAGCACAATCACAGTGCAGTATTAGCACAATCACAGTGCAGTATTAGCACAATCACCGCACAGTATTAGCACGATCACTGTGCAGTATTAGCACAATCACTGTACATTATTAGCACAATCACAGCACAGTATTATCACAATCACAGTGCAGTATTAGCACAATCACTGTACAGTATTATCACAATCACATTGCAGTATTAGCACAATCACAGCACAGTATTAGCACAATCACTGTACAGTATTAGCACAATCACTGTGCAGTATTAGCACAATCAGAGTTCATTATTAATACAATCACAGTACAGTATTAGCACGATCACAGTACAGTATTAGCACAATCACAGTGCAGTTTTAATACAATCACAGTACAGTATTAGCAAAATCACAGCACAGTATTGGCACAATCACAGTGCAGTATTAGCACAATCACAGTGCAGTATTAGCACAATCACAGCCCAGTATTAGCAAAATCACAGTACAGTATGAGCACAATCACAGCGCAGTATTAGCACAATCACAGTACAGTATTAGCACAATCACAGTACAGTATTAGCACAATCACAATGCAGTATTAGCACAATCACAGTGCAGTATTAGCACAATCACAGCACAGTATTAGCACAATCACAGTGCAGTATTAGCACAATCACTGTACAGTATTAGCACAATCACTCTACAGTATTAGCACAATCACAGTGCAGTATTAGCACAATCACAGTGCAGAATTAGCACACTCACAGTGCAGTATTAGCAGAATCACTGTACAGTATTAGCACAATCACTGTGCAGTATTAGCACAATCACAGCACAGTATAAGCACAATCACAGTTCAGTATTAGCACATTCACAGTACACTATTAGCACAATCACTGTAGAGTATTAGCACAATCACATTACAGTATTAGCACAACCATTGTACAGTATTAGCACAATCACAGTACAGTATTAGCACAATCACTGTGCAGTATTAGCACAATCACAGCACAGTATAAGCACAATTACAGTTCAGTATTAGCACATTCACAGTGCAGTATTGTTGGGGGAGATGACTTATCAGGGGAAGGCACCAGCAGCCAGGTTCAGGGCACCATGACTGGCTCTGCTGCACAGAAGGGTGGGAAAAAGAGGGATAGGGCTATAGTGATAGGGGATTCAATTGTAAGGGGGATAGATAGGAGTTTCTGTGGCCGAGACCGAGACTCCAAGATGGTATGTTGCCTCCCTGGTGCACGGGTCAAGGATGTCTCGGAGCGGGTGCAGAGCATTCTGAAGGGGGAGGGGGATCAGCCAGTTGTCGTGGTACATGTAGGTACCAACGATGTAGGTAAAAAGAGGGAGGAGGTCCTACAAGCTGAATTTAGGGAGTTAGGAGCTAAATTGAAAAGTAGGACCTCAAAGGTAGTAATCTCTGGATTGCTACCAGTGCCACGAGCTAATAAGTTTAGAGAGAGTAAGATAGATAAGCTAAATACGTGGCTTGAGCAGTGGTGCAAGGGAGAGGGATTTAAATTCCTGAGGCATTGGAACCAGTTCTTGGGGAGGAGTGACCTGTACCAAGGGGACGGTCTACACCTGAACTGTGAGGGAGCCGATGTCCTCGGGGTAATATTTTCTAGGGCGGTTCGGGAGGATTTAAACTAATTTGGCAGGGGGATGGGAACCTAGGTAGTGGAAAAGAGGGAAGTCATATGAAGTCAGAAATAGATGGTAGAAAGGTGAGAAGCAATAAGCAAAGGAGAGAAACACAAAGGGCCAAACTAATTCATAATGAGAGTGTGAAAAAAGCAAGCCTGAAGGCTTTGTATCTTAATGCTAGAAGCATTAGGAACAAGGTGGATGAATTAGTTGTGGAAATAGAGGTAAACAAGTATGATTTGATTGGGATTACAGAAACGTGGCTGCAGGGTGGGCAAGGCTGGGAACTTAACATCCAGGGATATACAATATTTAGGAAGGATCGGCAAAAAGGTAGGGGAGGTGGGGTAGCATTGCTGGTAAAGGAGGGGATTAATGCAATGGAAAGGAAGGATATTAACTCGGATGAAACGGAATCTGTATGGGTAGAAATGAGAAATAGCAAGGGGAGGAAAACGTTAGTGGGTGTGATATATAGGCCTCCAAATAGTAATATGGAGGTGAGGGAAGGCATAAAAAGGGAAATTAGAGAAGCGTGCGATAAGAGCACAGCTGTCATCATGGGTGACTTTAATTTACATATTGATTGGACTACCCAAATTAGTAAAAATTCTGAGGAGGAGGAATTCCTGGAATGTTTTCGGGACGGTTATCTGGACCAATATGTCGAGGAGCCGACTCGAGATCAGGCCATTTTAGACTGGGTATTGTGCAATGAGAAGGGACTTATCGGCAATCTTCTTGTACGAGGCCCCTTGGGTCAGAGCGATCATAATATGATCGAGCTCTCAGTCGAGATGGAGAGTGAGGAAATTGAATCAGAGACTAAGGTCCAGAACTTAAATAAAGGGAATTACGAGGGTATGAGACGGGAATTGGGTAAGATTGATTGGGTGGTGTTTCTGGGGGGATTGACAGTGGAGAGACAATGGCAAGCATTCAAAGATAGAATGGAAGAATTCCAGAACATGTTTATACCGGTTTGGCATAAAAATAAACCTAAAAAGGTGACTCAACCGTGGATAACGAGGGAAATTAGGGACAGCATAAAATCAAAAAAAAGGGCATATCAACTGGCAAAAAAAAGCACCAGACCGGAAGATTGGGGGCAGTACAGGATACAGCAAAAGAGGACAAAGGGATTAATCAGGAAGGGGAAAATAGAATACGAAAGTAAACTTGCAGCAAACATAAAGACAGACTGCAAAAGCTTTTATCGGTATATCAGGAGGAAAAGACTGGTAAAATCCCAAGTCGGTCCCTTGCAGTCCGATTCGGGAGAATATATAATGGAGAATAAGGAAATGGCAGACCAATTAAACTCATACTTTGGTTCTGTATTCACAAAGGAGGACACAAATAACCTCCCAGGAATATCGGCAAACATAGGGACTAATGAGAGGGAGGAGCTGACAGAAATTAGTATCTCTAGGGATATGGTGTTGGGTAAGTTGAGGGGACTGAAGGCCGACAAATCCCCGGGGCCTGATAAACTACATCCTAGGGTACTTAAGGAGGTGGCCCTGGAGATAGCAGATGCTCTAAGGATCATCTTCCGGAACTCCATTGACTCGGGAACAGTACCCGTGGATTGGAGGGTAGCTAATGTTACCCCAATATTTAAAAAGGGGGGTAGAGAGAAAGCAGGGAATTATAGACCAGTAAGCCTTACATCGGTTGTGGGCAAAATGCTAGAGTCCATTATTAAGGATAAAATAGCGGAGCACTTGACAAATGGGGAAAGGATCGGACAGAGTCAACATGGATTTACAAAGGGTAAATCGTGTTTGACTAATCTGCTGGAATTTTTTGAGGAAGTAACTGGTAAAATAGATGGGGGAGAGCCAGTGGATGTGGTGTACCTTGACTTCCAGAAAGCCTTCGATAAGGTTCCACACAAAAGATTATCATGCAAAATTAAGGCTCATGGGATTGGGGGCAAAGTATTAACGTGGATAGAGAACTGGCTGGCGGATAGAAAACAGAGAGTTGGAATAAACGGCTCGTTTTCGGAGTGGCAGGCAGTGACCAGCGGGGTGCCGCAAGGATCTGTCCTGGGACCCCAGCTGTTCACAATATATATAAATGATCTGGATCAGGGAATTGGATGCAATATTTCCAAATTCGCTGACGACACTAAACTAGGAGGAGGGGTGGGCTCTGATGAGGATGTCAGGAGGCTACAGTGCGATTTGGACAGGTTGGGGGAATGGGCAGATACGTGGCAGATGCACTATAATGTGGATAAATGCGAGGTTATCCACTTTGGGGGTAAAAACAGGAGGGTGGATTATTATCTAAATGGCAATAGATTGGGAGATGGGGAAGTGCAGAGGGACCTGGGTGTTCTTGTGCACCAGTCACTGAAGGAGAGCATGCAGGTGCAACAGGCGATCAAGAAGGCAAATGGTATGTTGGCCTTCATATCAAGGGGGTTCGAGTATAGGAATAGGGATACCTTACTACAGCTGTACAAGGTGCTGGTGAGACCGCATCTGGAGTATTGTGTACAGTTTTGGTCGCCCCATCTGCGGAAGGATGTTCTTGCCATGGAAAGAGTGCAACGGCGATTCACCAGGCTGATACCTGGAATGGCGGGAATGACCTACGAAGAGAGATTAAATAGTTTGGGCTTGTACTCGCTGGAGTTTAGAAGATTGAGAGGGGATCTCATCGAAACATATAAAATTATGGCAGGCCTGGACAGGCTGAATTCAGAGAGAATGTTTCCAATGGCCGGGGAGCACAGAACCAGGGGCCACAGTCTAAAAATAGCGGGCAAATCATTTAAAACAGAGATGAGGAAGAATTTCTTCACTCAAAGAGTGGTGAGCCTGTGGAATTCCCTGCCACAGAGGGCTGTGAAGGCTAATTCAATAAATATTTTCAAGAGAGAATTGGATATATTTCTGAAGGCTAAGGGGATTAAGGGTTACGGAGAAAAGGCGGGGACGGGGTACTGAACTGGTAAGATCAGCTATGATCTCAGACGAAGATCAGCCATGATCTCATTGAATGGCGGAGCAGGCTCGAAGGGCCGAATGGCCTACTCCTGTTCCTATCTCTATGTTTCTATGTTTCTATGTATTAGCAGAATCACAGTACAGTATCAGTACAATCACAGTACAGTATTAGCACAATCACTGTAGAGTATTAGCACAATCACATTACAGTATTAGCACAATCACTGTACAGTATTAGCAAAATCACAGGACAGTATTAGCACAATCACTGTACAGTATTAGCAAAATCACAGTACAGTACTAGCAAAATCACAGAACAGTGTTAACACAATCACAGTGCAGTATTAGCACAATCACTGTGCAGTATTGTCACAATCACAGCGCAGTATTAGCACAATCACAGCACAGTATTAGCACAATCACAGTGCAGTATTAGCACAATCACAGCACAGTATTAGCACAATCACAGTGCATTATTAGCACAATCACAGTGCAGTATTAATACAATCACAGTGCAGTATTAGCACAATTACAGTGCAGTATTAGCACATTCACAGTGCAGTATTAGCACAATCACAGTACAGTATTAGCACAATCACAGCACAGTATTAGCACAATCACTGTACAGTATTAGCACAATCACTGTACAGTATTAGCACAATCACAGTGCAGTATTAGCACAATCATAGTGCAGTATTAGCACAATCACAGTACAGTATTAGCACAATCACTGTGCAGTATTATCACAATCACAGTGCAGTATTAGCACAATCACTGTACATTATTAGCACAATCACAGCACAGTATTAGCACAATCACAGTACAGTATCAGCACAATCACTGTGCAGTATTACCACAATCAGAGTGCAATATTAGCACAGTCACTGTACAGTATTATCACAATCACAGTGCAGTATTAGCTCAAAGTACAGTATTAGCACAATCACTGTACAGTATTAGCACACTCACTGTACAGTATTAGCAAGGTCACTGTACAGTATTAGCACAATCACTGTACAGTATTAGCACAATCACAGTGCAGTATTAGCACAATCACTGTACAGTATTAGCACAATCACAGTGCAGCATTAGCACAATCACAGCGCAGTATTAGCGCAATCACAGCGCAGCATTAGCTCAATCACAGTGCAGTATTTGCACAATCACTGTGCAGTATTAGCACAATCACAGCACAGTATTAGCACAATCACAGCACAGTATTAGCACAATCACAGCACAGTATTAGCACAATCACAGCACATTATTAGCACAATCACAGTGCAGTATTAATACAATCACAGTGCAGTATTAGCACAATTACAGTGCAGTATTAGCACAATTACTGTACAGTATTAGCACAATCACAGTGCAGTATTAGCACAATCACAGTGCAGTATTAGCACATTTACAGTGCAGTATTAATACAATCACATTACAGTATAAGCACAATCACAGTACAGTATTAGCACATTCACAGTGCAGTATTAGCACAATCACAGAGCAGTATTAGCACAATTACAGTGCAGTATTAGCACAATTACTGTACAGTATTAGCACAATCACAGTGCAGTATTAGCACAATCACAGTGCAGTATTAGCACATTTACAGTGCAGTATTAATACAATCACATTACAGTATTAGCACAATCACAGTACAGTATTAGCTCAGAGTGCAGCATTAATACAATCACAGTACAGTATTAGCACAATCACAGTACAATATTAGCACAATCACAGTGCAGTATTAGCACAATCACAGCACAGTATTAGCACAATCACAGTACAGTATTAGCACACTCACAATGCAGTATTAGCACAATCACAGTGCAGTATTAGCACAATCACAGCGCAGTATTAGCACAATCACAGTGCAGTATTAGCACAATCACAGTGCAGTATTAGCACAATCACAGCGCAGAATTAGCACAATCACAGTGCAGTATTAGCAGAATCACTGTACAGTATTAGCACAATCACTGTACAGTATTAGCACAATCAGTACAGTATTAGCACAATCACTGTGCAGTATTAGCACAATCACAGCACAGTATAAGCACAATCACAGTACAGTATTAGCACATTCACAGTGCAGTATTAGCATAATCACAGTACAGTATTAGCACAATCACAGTACAGTATTAGCACAATCACTGTCGAGTATTAGCACAATCACATTACAGTATTAGCACAATCACTGTACAGTATTAGCACAATCACAGTGCAGTATTAGCACAATCACAGAGCAGAATTAGCACAATCACAGTGCAGTATTAGCAGAATCACTGTACAGTATTAGCACAATCACTGTACAGTATTAGTACAATCACAGTACAGTATTAGCACAATCACTGTGCAGTATTAGCACAATCACAGCACAGTATCAGCACAATCATAGTACAGTATTAGCACAATCACTGTGCAGTATTATCACAATCACAGTGCTGTATTAGCACAATTACTGTACAGTATTATCACAATCACAGTACAGTATTAACACAATCACTGTGCAGTATTATCACAATCAGAGTGCAGTATTAGCACAATCACTGTACAGTATTATCAGCATCACAGTGCAGTATTAGCTCAAACTACTGTTTTAGCACAATCACTGTACAGTATTAGCACGATCACTGTACAGTATTAGCACAATCACTGTACAGTATTAGCACAATCACAGTGCAGTATTAATACAATCACAGTCCAGTATTAGCACAATCACAGTACAGTATTAGCACATTAACAGTCCAGTATTAGCACAATCACAGCACAGTATTAGCACAATCACTGTACAGTATTAGCAGAATCACAGTACAGTATTAGCACAATCACAGTACAGTAATATCACAATCACAGTAGAGTATTAACACAATCACAGTGCAGTATTAGCACAATCACAGTGCAGTATTAGCACAATCACATCCCAGTCTTAGCTCAATCACAGTGCAGTATTAGCATAATCACTGTGCAGTATTAGCACAATCACAGCACAGTATTAGCACAATCACAGCACAGTATTAGCACAATCACTGTACAGTATCAGCACATTCACAGTACATTATTAGCACAATCACAGTGCAGTATTACCACAATCACAGTGCAGTATTAGCACAATCACAGCGCAGTATTACCACAATCACAGTGCAGTATTAGCACAATCACAGTACAGTATTAGCACAATCACAGTACAGTATTAGCACAATCACTGTACAGTATTAGCACAGAGTACCATATTAGCACAATCACTGTACATTATTAGCACAATCACTGTACAGTATTAGCACAATCACAGTGCAGTATTAGCACAATCACTGTGCAATATTAGCACAATCACTGTACAGTATTAGCACAATCACAGTACAGTATTATCACAATCAAAGTGCCGTATTAGCACAATTATTATACAGTATTATCACAATCACAGTGCAGTATTAGCACAATCACAGCACAGTATTAGCACAATCACAGTACAGTATTAGCACAATCACTCTGCAGTATTATCACAATCAGAGTCCAGTAACAGCACAATCACTGTACAGTATTATCACAATCACAGTGCAGTATTAGCACAAAGTACAGTATTAGCACAATCACTGTATAGTATGAGCACGATCACTGTACATTATTAGCACAATCACGCTACAGTATTAGCACAATCACTGTACAGTATTTGCACAATCACAATGCAGTATTAATACAGTCATAGTACAGTATTAGCAGAATCACTGTACAGTATTAGCACAATCACAGTACAGCATTAGCACACAAACAGTACAGTATTAACACAATCACAGTGCAATATTAGCGCAATCACAGTGCAGTATTAGCACAATCACAGCGCAGTATTAGCTCAATCACAGTGCAGTATTAGCACAATCACTGTGCAGTATTTGCACAATCACAGCACAGTATTAGCACAACCACAGTGCAGTATTAGCACAATCACAGCACAGTATTAGCACAATCACTGTACAGTATTAGCACAATCACAGTACAGTATTAGTACAATCACAGTGCAGTATTAGCACAATCACAGTGCAGTATTAGCACAATCACAGTGCAGTATTAGCACAATCACAGCGCAGTATTAGCACAATCACACTGCAGTATTAGCACAATCACAGTAGTGTTAGCACAACCACAGTACAGTATTAGCACAATCACTGTACAGTATTAGCACAATCACTGTACAGTATTAGCACAATCACAGTGCAGTGTTAGCACAATCACTGTGCAGTATTAGCACAATCACTGTACAGTATAAGCACAATGACAGTACAGTATCAGCACAATCACAGTACCGTATTAGCACAATCACTGTAGAATATTAGCACAATAACAGTACAGTATGAGCACAATCACAGTGCATTATTAGTACAATCACAGTGCAGTATTAGCACAATCACAGTGCAGTATTAGCACAATCACTGTACAGTATTAGCACAATCACAGTGCAGTATTAGCACAATCACTGTGCAGTATTAGCACACTCACTGTATAGTATTAGCACAATCACAGTACAGTATTAGCACAATCACTGTACCGTTTTAGCACAATCACAGTACAGTATTAGCACAATCACAGTACAGTATTAGCACAATCACTGTCGAGTATTAGCACAATAACAGTACAGTATTAGCACACTGTACAGTATTAGCACAATCACAGTGCAGTATTAGCAAAATCACAGTGCAGTATTAGCACAATCACTGTACAGTATTAGCACAATCACAGTGCAGTTTTAGCACAATCACAGTACAGTATTAGCAGAATCACAGTGCAGTATTAGCACAATCATAGTGCAGTATTAGCACAATCACTGTACAGTATTAGCACAATCACTGTGCAGTATTATCACAATCACCGTGCAGTATTAGCACAATCACAGTGCAGTATTAGCACAATCACAGCACAGTATTAGCGCAATCACAGTACAGTATTAGCACAATCTCTGTGCAGTATTGTCACAATCACAGTGCAGTATTAGCACAATCACTGTACAGTATTATCACAATCACAGTGCAGTATTAGCACAGAGTACAGTATTAGCACAGTCACTGTACAGTATTAGCACAATCACTGTACATTATTAGCACGATCGCTGTACATAATTAGCACAAGCACAGTGCAGTATTACTGCAATCACAGTACAGTATTAGCACAATCACAGTGCAGTATTAATACAATCATAGTACAGTATTAGCACAATCAAAGTACAGTTTCAGCTCAATCACAGTGCAGTATTAGCACAATCACAGTGCAGTATTAGCACAATCACAGCACAGCATTAGCACAATCACAGCACAGTATTAGCACAATCACAGTTCAGTATTAGCACAATCACAGCGCAGTATTAGCGCAATCACTGTACAGTATTAGCACAATTACAGCACAGTATTAGTACAATCACAGTACAGTATTAGCACATTCACAGTGCAGTATTAGCAGAATCACAGTCCACTATTAGCACAATCACAGTCCACTATTAGCACAATCACATTGCAGTATTAGCACAATCACAGTGCAGTATTAGCACAATCACAGCACAGTATTAGCACAATCACTGTACAGTATTAGCACAATCACTATACAGTATTAGCACAATCACAGTGCAGTTTTAGCACAAGCACAGTGCAGTATTATCACAATCACAGTGCAGTATTAGCACAATCACTGTACATTATTAGCACAATCACAGCACAGTATTAGCACAATCACAGTACCGTATTAGCACAATCACTGTAGAATATTAGCACAATAACAGTACAGTATGAGCACAATCACAGTGCATTATTAGTACAATCACAGTGCAGTATTAGCACAATCACAGTGCAGTATTAGCACAATCACAGCACAGTATTAGCACAATCACAGTACAGTATTAGCACACTCACAATGCAGTATTAGCACAATCACAGTGCAGTATTAGCACAATCACAGCGCAGTATTAGCACAATCACAGTGCAGTATTAGCACAATCACAGTGCAGTATTAGCACAATCACAGCGCAGAATTAGCGCAATCACAGTGCAGTATTAGCAGAATCACTGTACAGTATTAGCACAATCACTGTACAGTATTAGCACAATCACAGTACAGTATTAGCACAATCACTGTGCAGTATTAGCACAATCACAGCACAGTATAAGCACAATCACAGTACAGTATTAGCACATTCACAGTGCAGTATTAGCATAATCACAGTACAGTATTAGCACAATCACAGTACAGTATTAGCACAATCACTGTCAAGTATTAGCACAATCACATTACAGTATTAGCACAATCACTGTACAGTATTAGCACAATCACAGTGCAGTATTAGCACAATCACAGAGCAGAATTAGCACAATCACAGTGCAGTATTAGCAGAATCACTGTACAGTATTAGCACAATCACTGTACAGTATTAGTACAATCACAGTACAGTATTAGCACAATCACTGTGCAGTATTAGCACAATCACAGCACAGTATCAGCACAATCATAGTACAGTATTAGCACAATCACTGTGCAGTATTATCACAATCACAGTGCTGTATTAGCACAATTACTGTACAGTATTATCACAATCACAGTACAGTATTTACACAATCACTGTGCAGTATTATCACAATCACAGTGCAGTATTAGCACAATCACTGTACAGTATTATCAGCATCACAGTGCAGTATTAGCTCAAACTACTGTTTTAGCACAATCACTGTACAGTATTAGCACGATCACTGTACAGTATTAGCACAATCACTGTACAGTATTAGCACAATCACAGTGCAGTATTAATACAATCACAGTCCAGTATTAGCACAATCACAGTACAGTATTAGCACATTAACAGTCCAGTATTAGCACAATCACAGCACAGTATTAGCACATTCACAGTGCAGTATTAGCATAATCACAGTACAGTATTAGCACAATCACAGTACAGTATTAGCACAATCACTGTCGAGTATTAGCACAATCACATTACAGTATTAGCACAATCACTGTACAGTATTAGCACAATCACAGTGCAGTATTAGCACAATCACAGAGCAGAATTAGCACAATCACAGTGCAGTATTAGCAGAATCACTGTACAGTATTAGCACAATCACTGTACAGTATTAGTACAATCACAGTACATTATTAGCACAATCACTGTGCAGTATTAGCACAATCACAGCACAGTATCAGCACAATCATAGTACAGTATTAGCACAATCACTGTGCAGTATTATCACAATCACAGTGCTGTATTAGCACAATTACTGTACAGTATTATCACAATCACAGTACAGTATTAACACAATCACTGTGCAGTATTATCACAATCAGAGTGCAGTATTAGCACAATCACTGTACAGTATTATCAGCATCACAGTGCAGTATTAGCTCAAACTACTGTTTTAGCACAATCACTGTACAGTATTAGCACGATCACTGTACAGTATTAGCACAATCACTGTACAGTATTAGCACAATCACAGTGCAGTATTAATACAATCACAGTCCAGTATTAGCACAATCACAGTACAGTATTAGCACATTAACAGTCCAGTATTAGCACAATCACAGCACAGTATTAGCACAATCACTGTACAGTATTAGCAGAATCACAGTACAGTATTAGCACAATCACAGTACAGTAATATCACAATCACAGTAGAGTATTAACACAATCACAGTGCAGTATTAGCACAATCACAGTGCAGTATTAGCACAATCACATCCCAGTCTTAGCTCAATCACAGTGCAGTATTAGCATAATCACTGTGCAGTATTAGCACAATCACAGCACAGTATTAGCACAATCACAGTGCAGTATTAGCACAATCACAGCACAGTAGTAGCACAATCACTGTACAGTATCAGCACATTCACAGTACATTATTAGCACAATCACAGTGCAGTATTACCACAATCACAGTGCAGTATTAGCACAATCACAGCGCAGTATTACCACAATCACAGTGCAGTATTAGCACAATCACAGTACAGTATTAGCACAATCACAGTACAGTATTAGCACAATCACTGTACAGTATTAGCACAGAGTACCATATTAGCACAATCACTGTACATTATTAGCACAATCACTGTACAGTATTAGCACAATCACAGTGCAGTATTAGCACAATCACTGTGCAATATTAGCACAATCACTGTACAGTATTAGCACAATCACAGTACAGTATTATCACAATCAAAGTGCCGTATTAGCACAATTATTATACAGTATTATCACAATCACAGTGCAGTATTAGCACAATCACAGCACAGTATTAGCACAATCACAGTACAGTATTAGCACAATCACTCTGCAGTATTATCACAATCAGAGTCCAGTAACAGCACAATCACTGTACAGTATTATCACAATCACAGTGCAGTATTAGCACAAAGTACAGTATTAGCACAATCACTGTATAGTATGAGCACGATCACTGTACATTATTAGCACAATCACGCTACAGTATTAGCACAATCACTGTACAGTATTTGCACAATCACAATGCAGTATTAATACAGTCATAGTACAGTATTAGCAGAATCACTGTACAGTATTAGCACAATCACAGTACAGCATTAGCACACAAACAGTACAGTATTAACACAATCACAGTGCAATATTAGCGCAATCACAGTGCAGTATTAGCACAATCACAGCGCAGTATTAGCTCAATCACAGTGCAGTATTAGCACAATCACTGTGCAGTATTTGCACAATCACAGCACAGTATTAGCACAACCACAGTGCAGTATTAGCACAATCACAGCACAGTATTAGCACAATCACTGTACAGTATTAGCACAATCACAGTACAGTATTAGTACAATCACAGTGCAGTATTAGCACAATCACAGTGCAGTATTAGCACAATCACAGTGCAGTATTAGCACAATCACAGCGCAGTATTAGCACAATCACACTGCAGTATTAGCACAATCACAGTAGTGTTAGCACAACCACAGTACAGTATTAGCACAATCACTGTACAGTATTAGCACAATCACTGTACCATATTAGCACAATCACTGTACAGTATTAGCACAATCACTGTACAGTATTAGCACAATCACAGTGCAGTGTTAGCACAATCACTGTGCAGTATTAGCACAATCACTGTACAGTATAAGCACAATGACAGTACAGTATCAGCACAATCACAGTACCGTATTAGCACAATCACTGTAGAATATTAGCACAATAACAGTACAGTATGAGCACAATCACAGTGCATTATTAGTACAATCACAGTGCAGTATTAGCACAATCACAGTGCAGTATTAGCACAATCACTGTACAGTATTAGCACAATCACAGTGCAGTATTAGCACAATCACTGTGCAGTATTAGCACACTCACTGTATAGTATTAGCACAATCACAGTACAGTATTAGCACAATCACTGTACCGTTTTAGCACAATCACAGTACAGTATTAGCACAATCACAGTACAGTATTAGCACAATCACTGTCGAGTATTAGCACAATAACAGTACAGTATTAGCACACTGTACAGTATTAGCACAATCACAGTGCAGTATTAGCAAAATCACAGTGCAGTATTAGCACAATCACTGTACAGTATTAGCACAATCACAGTGCAGTTTTAGCACAATCACAGTACAGTATTAGCAGAATCACAGTGCAGTATTAGCACAATCATAGTGCAGTATTAGCACAATCACTGTACAGTATTAGCACAATCACTGTGCAGTATTATCACAATCACCGTGCAGTATTAGCACAATCACAGTGCAGTATTAGCACAATCACAGCACAGTATTAGCACAATCACAGTACAGTATTAGCACAATCTCTGTGCAGTATTGTCACAATCACAGTGCAGTATTAGCACAATCACTGTACAGTATTATCACAATCACAGTGCAGTATTAGCACAGAGTACAGTATTAGCACAGTCACTGTACAGTATTAGCACAATCACTGTACATTATTAGCACGATCGCTGTACATAATTAGCACAAGCACAGTGCAGTATTACTGCAATCACAGTACAGTATTAGCACAATCACAGTGCAGTATTAATACAATCATAGTACAGTATTAGCACAATCAAAGTACAGTTTCAGCTCAATCACAGTGCAGTATTAGCACAATCACAGTGCAGTATTAGCACAATCACAGCACAGCATTAGCACAATCACAGCACAGTATTAGCACAATCACAGTTCAGTATTAGCACAATCACAGCGCAGTATTAGCGCAATCACTGTACAGTATTAGCACAATTACAGCACAGTATTAGTACAATCACAGTACAGTATTAGCACATTCACAGTGCAGTATTAGCAGAATCACAGTCCACTATTAGCACAATCACAGTCCACTATTAGCACAATCACATTGCAGTATTAGCACAATCACAGTGCAGTATTAGCACAATCACAGCACAGTATTAGCACAATCACTGTACAGTATTAGCACAATCACTATACAGTATTAGCACAATCACAGTGCAGTTTTAGCACAAGCACAGTGCAGTATTATCACAATCACAGTGCAGTATTAGCACAATCACTGTACATTATTAGCACAATCACAGCACAGTATTAGCAAAATCACAGTACCGTATTAGCACAATCACTGTAGAATATTAGCACAATAACAGTACAGTATGAGCACAATCACAGTGCATTATTAGTACAATCACAGTGCAGTATTAGCACAATCACAGTGCAGTATTAGCACAATCACAGCACAGTATTAGCACAATCACAGTACAGTATTAGCACACTCACAATGCAGTATTAGCACAATCACAGTGCAGTATTAGCACAATCACAGCGCAGTATTAGCACAATCACAGTGCAGTATTAGCACAATCACAGTGCAGTATTAGCACAATCACAGCGCAGAATTAGCGCAATCACAGTGCAGTATTAGCAGAATCACTGTACAGTATTAGCACAATCACTGTACAGTATTAGCACAATCACAGTACAGTATTAGCACAATCACTGTGCAGTATTAGCACAATCACAGCACAGTATAAGCACAATCACAGTACAGTATTAGCACATTCACAGTGCAGTATTAGCATAATCACAGTACAGTATTAGCACAATCACAGTACAGTATTAGCACAATCACTGTCGAGTATTAGCACAATCACATTACAGTATTAGCACAATCACTGTACAGTATTAGCACAATCACAGTGCAGTATTAGCACAATCACAGAGCAGAATTAGCACAATCACAGTGCAGTATTAGCAGAATCACTGTACAGTATTAGCACAATCACTGTACAGTATTAGTACAATCACAGTACAGTATTAGCACAATCACTGTGCAGTATTAGCACAATCACAGCACAGTATCAGCACAATCATAGTACAGTATTAGCACAATCACTGTGCAGTATTATCACAATCACAGTGCTGTATTAGCACAATTACTGTACAGTATTATCACAATCACAGTACAGTATTAACACAATCACTGTGCAGTATTATCACAATCAGAGTGCAGTATTAGCACAATCACTG